>NC_139941.1:36601502-36989002 GCF_963454915.1 Gymnoscopelus microlampas
TCATGTGTGGGAACCCTGACTTCAGGTTTGAACTTGATGATGAGTATAACACAACAACTGTATGATATGGAACTGGAACTGATATGCTATTTATTTTCCTTCAGAAATTTTCAGCATGAGCATCCTTTGAAAGTGGACTGAGTGAGACCCTGTCTTCAACCCCTCAAAACCCCCATGTGTATCATCTTCTTCAAGTTTGACCCTCGGCCGGCATCCAAAAATGCCTACAGGTAACATAATCAACCCCTTTATCCTAATGTCACCTCTGTTAGTGTGTTGGAAAGAAATTTGGCTAGAGTTAACTTAACACCTACTGTAGTACAACATTACTCATGTTTATTTGAGTTGTGTGACTTGTTGAGTTGTGTCACCGTGGGACCTGGGAAAATCAACAAAACCTTGAAAATTGGTCATTGGCGGTGGTAGACTCTAGAAAGTAAGTACATCTTTTGAATATCTGTACTTGAGTATTAGTTTCAAATGACGTTCGCTCCACAAATGGTGTACTTTTGACTCCACTACATCTCTAGGAAGGGACCCCCCCGGGACCCAAACTTACAAAAATACATTATGAATTAACTGCTTAAGCTCTATTTCAAAAATAGTGAAAATTGCCTACAAGCTCACAATATGTCGCTATGCGATAGGTTGTGGAGGGGGGAGTGTTCTACATTTCAATACAGCAATGCGTTTATATTAAAAAGGAACATTTACTTTTGCAATTTGTACTTTTGAATACTGACGTATTTTTTAAATCAAATACTCCGGTACTTTAACTCAAATACAAATTTGACTGAGCAACCACCAGAAAATGGAATATCTTTACTTTGACTCTAGTACAGGGATTGAGTACTTGAGTACCACTGGTCGGTCATTGGTCATTATTTTGAAGCACTTTTGTTCTGCTTGGTGAAGTATTTATGAAAATGGCTATTTCCATTGAGACGTAGACTGTCGTCACACTAGGTGACATGCACACAAGAAGGATCCAGCCTGTACATGTACTGTATAGTGTGGTTTACTAGTATAGCTTAATCACTGAACTCCAGATTGTGAACACTAGAATGCACCAGAGCCATTGAGATCGAAAGTTGTATCATTGAGATAGTTGAGGTCAATGAGGGGTCAGAAATACTGTCATGTGGTTCATGTATTGTGCGTGTTTGGAAATACATAGTGTATGGAGCTATTGGTTGCCCAATGGCAAGTGTTACACATTCTTGTTGTTCTTGATGTTATCTCTAAGCACACCAAAACAAATTACAAACTATAAGTTGGTTTTGGCAATAAACTATTGAATATGAATATTCTTCATTTACATGATCTGCCATTGCTGTAAAATAATTGGCCAGACGGAGTGAACAGAGATGATGCAACCCTTTCTATCTCAAAATGGCTCTGGTATGCACACTTTGTATCTGCATAGCTAAAGATTGGACAGGAAGGTCATGCAGTTATTAGACTATTGTTGCGTGTAATCATTCAGCAGGTTCCAGGTATTGCTCAAGAACACGTTGACAGGAAACATGGGTTTGTGGGATATTTTCCATTACAGGATAATTCACATCACACATACTAATTCCGTTATTAGAGCCGGTGATTATTTGCATGCTATAGCTACACTAGGCCCTGTTCAGGAATGAAAGATAATTGGATATTGTGGAACTGAGCTTTAGCTTTGGTCAAGGGCAGATCCTTTGATTGCCAGCATACTGGGTGAATATCCCCAAAGACTTCTATTGTTACTGTATTCGCTCATATCTGATAATCGTCTTAGCTAGCACCACATCAATGCTGAACAAACTATAGTGGGGAAAAAAGCATTTCATGGACATCGCATGTGACCTTCCTCGCAGTGAATGCCACTTTCTTTCAGTGGCCAGGCAGCAGTGCAGACCTGTGTGGACTAAGTGCTGTCAATGTGACTTAGGGCGTGATGTCAAACTCGGCTTATTATAATCCCCCCTGGGCTTGTGAATGAGCATTGTACCTGGCCCTAGTCCATCTATGTTGTTCCATTTTGCTAGCCTGGGCCAGCCAAAGGAGATCACAGGTGTATTTACATGCCGACTCAGTCGGACCTGGACCCCCAGAGAGGTCAACTCTCCTGCTGTACCCTAATACCGTTGCAAAGATGTTAAATCTGACCTCTATCCCTCACCGAACAGTTCCCTTGTGCTGCAATAAAATCCAAAAGGATAGACTAAATGGGTTTAAGATGAGATTTATTGAAGGGACAAGAAACTTAAAAAGGTCAAATCCACAGTACTTGTGGGTTTGGCTCACAAGTATTTGGAAATAATTTCTCAGCCAAATGTTGGTATATTTTAGTAGTAGCTAGGGGGATTTTCAACTATACTGGACAATTTAATAGCTAGTCACTGTGGTGTATTAAATATATTGACTCAAATTTGACTGGTGTAAACCACTGGAACTAACTGAAAAATAATTGGATTATGTTAGAAAGTGACAAAGCATTGTGAATAACAATGATAGCTTTATGCTCAGCATCGCATTTAGAATGAGAATGGCTTTTGGCTTTATTCAAATCTCTTGAGGGAGATCTGTATCATAATGTGCCATCAGTCAACAAACATTCTGTATGTTGGCAGCTGCAACCTAAAGTGCTGTAGTGCATGAAAGTAGCATTAAATATGGTGCATAGTTGGTTAGACTTGAGTTAAAGAGATTCTAAGTCTGAACCACAGACTCAGCTGGCCAGGCTCAAGTGGATTAGTACACAAAATAATTATATTTAGTCCGTTTTGAACAAAATGCCGCAAATCATGAACACAGCGTCTGATTTTTCACAACTTTGCATGCACATTCGCACTATGTTGAGGAACAAATGCCACCTTTCTAACATTGCTCTATTATAGCGCCACCAGGAGGCAGGTTTTTGAAAAACATTCTTTTAAATATTACTCCTACAAATTTTGTCCAGACATCACACGAATCGGTACACATTATCTCTATAGTCAAGTGATCAAGACGGATCTTTCCGATTTTTCCATCCTGATTGGTGAATTCCGAACATTGCTAACCCACAATAACCTACCTGACCTGGCGGAGACCTGTGCTCCGAGGAGCACTTTTTCTAGTTAATGGATAAGTTTGTCTCTGCAAAAGTGGTGAATCTCAGAGCCATGCACAACATGGGAACACGCTTTTTATCATTAACCTTTGAAGCACAGAGGCTGACCCCTCTGATTAGGTCAATTTGATCTGCTTGCTCTTATCGGGATCCTCATTCTTGTCTCTCTCTTTGAGATGAATGAGTGGGGACACCGTAGCTAAGCTCAGGGGAAATAAAACAATCTTTTCCAACCTGCACCCCACCACATGCCCGAATAAAGACTTTGGTGGATCATTTTAATCCATATCACAACAACATTTGACCTTGAGTGTGGTAAACAACATGTTCGGGCAGTTTTGTTATTGGAGAAGGAAATGCAAACGCCGTGCGTGCGTGCGTGCGTGCGTGCGTGCGTGCGTGCGTGCGTGTGTGGCTAATGCAAATGGCTAGGCTGATAATAGGAGTACCCTTTGAATTCCTGATTAAAGAAAATAAGATCTGAATAATCCTTGACTGCTTGTGAATTTGCACAATTGTACAGCAGTTGACTACAAAGGTTGTGAATTTCTTTTGATTGTAATTGTGTCTTATTTTGGCTGCTGCAGCCTTTTTAGATTAAATTGGCTTGCTTAGGTAACCGGTGGTCTCTGTATTATAGCTCTACTGAAATAGAAAATACCCGCTTGCTGCTTGATACAGGAGGACATGCCCAGAGATGGCGCAGTAGTGGTTAAACCCCTGGGAACTTGTACTTGACCAGGATCGACCTCATCACTATTCTTTCTTTAAGTCTCTGTTGTATCACCGTAATAAACGCTTCATATTTGGGCATGCCTCCCACGGTACTCCATATACTGTATGGGCATAAAATGGACTGAGATTTGACCTGGAAGAGGCCGGACAAACCAAGCATTACACAGTTGTTCAGGGAACTGTCTTTATGTCTACCTCTTGAAAAAATCACGTACATTCTCATGGACAAACAAGAGTTGTTTCAGGAGGTGTGGGGTCGTTTATACAATATATGGCAAACAATAATCTGTCACATTTAATGGAAGAATTTGGAGAGGAGTAGTGCTGATGTAATTGTCATTGTGTGTTGTCCTTTTGTTATTTTGTGATTGTCTTGTAATGTTTAAATGTAATTGTCCATTTTGTTTTCTGTAATGTAGTAATGTTGTTTGGAAAAAGAAAAATTAAATGAATATATTATTAAATAAAAAAATGGACGAGACAAATAGACGGGTACAACGGGACGGTGTTGCATAACCAGGTGTTGCATGCATTCCAAACTCACAAAACATTGTTCTCGACTTGTGTCTCGTGCGGTCCCCAAGTAGGCCGGTCCCCAGTCTAATATGATAAATATGCAAAGCTGCATTCAAGGCGGACCTTTGCTAATCCTGTGACGTTAATTCAGTTTCAGCGTCACCCAGCTGATGGCTGCTCGCATGTATGCCAGTGCGCCATTATTTTCTTTGAGAGAGTGCCCATGAAAATTTCACATGAACATAAGGCTGTTTTGGTTGTTATCTCTCTGGCATGAGTACAGCATTAGCCAAGTTTATTGGCGAAATATTTCTTTCATACAAACTCCATCATTTGTAGTTTTCAGAAAAGGGAAGAAGAGATGGTAGAGCAAGGAAAACAAGGATAGAAACCTGTCAAATAATCAAATGTTCCTGATATATGAGTAGAGTGAAAGTGAAAGTTGGAAGTTTGGAAGTAATACTTTTTCCACTTCACTGGCTCATTCAGTCTCTCCTTACCTGCACTCTCCCTGCCAGCATTCATCTGTGAAACAATCCTTCAGTTCTTCAAAGTGACCGTTGGCAGCTGGATGCACATTAATTAGTCAGAATTAGAAGTGCTTGGTTCTAATATGGGAGGCACACTTCTATTTCTTCCACAGCAAATGGTACGGTATGGAACGGTAATGCCGATATGCTCTCTGGGTCTCTGATGGGGTATGATGAGCCATCCTACTTGGTCCATAATTTTACAGTCAAGAATGGAATGACACACACACACACACACACACACACACACACACACACACACACACACACACACACACACACACACACACACACACACACACACACACACTAACCTGATCAGAGAATTAATGCATCATCTACTATTTTACACTCAATGCTGCATAGAGCAGATAACCAGGCTAAATACTATGTGACGGAACTAGTTTGAACAGTGTGATTCATAATACACAGTGACTGAGAGATAATGGGGAAGGCACTAATAAGTATTGCACTGTTGCTTCATGAAATAACTGACAGTAGTGCCAAGCTAGTAAAAGCCTCCGGAGATTAACATCAAACACAGTATTAGGGACAGCCCCAGAGCACGAGGGCGCCCGGTGTGTGGCACTGAGTAATGACTGGATGCTGGGATGGTCATGGTTTTAGCACAGCATTGGGTGTGTCAGACTTAAAAGATTGTTATGTAAGGGGATTTACGTGTAAATTAGATCACACTGGAATGGTATCCCAGATGATATAGCTGTGGTTGTAATTGGTCATGGTAAATATTCAGGAGAAGAGTTCTAGTGCTGTTTTGATAATCTGCAGTGTCACACTATTTCTGATGCAGTGGATTTGTTAAAGACAGTGGACAGACGTAGGGAAAAACTAAGAGGGTGAGAGGGCGTCGGGAGTTGATGCTGGGGTTGTAGGAACTAAGTGTCTTAAGTCAGTCTATACTTATACTTATCTAGTTTTTCACAAATTCCCTGTTCCGTCACCACGTCTCCACTCTGATCCACTTCCCTTCGGCCATCATCAAAGAGTGCTCCCTCCTTCTCCTTCCAGCGTTTGCTTCCTGTTGACGCTATTGAAAAACACTCTGCTTGATGCTGCCTGGCAGCATCCAAGTACCCTATGAAACTTGGAAGGAATCAAGACTTGCAACACAAAGCAGCAACAGCAGAGCCCAAAAACACCATCATTGGTGTCAACAATCTATCAATCTTTGGCCGACTGCCAAACTCATTACCACCATGTTGACCACAATCAGCTGTCCAGATCCTATAGGGAGGATGCTGGTCCAACAGGGAGAAGAATGTGGGATCAAGTGCACCTGCTCCCCCTTGTGTTTTATTGCGGTATCATAGTTTTGGATTGACTTGTAAATGAGTGTGGGAGAGGTGGAATAAGGATGATGGATTAGCCCAATTCAGATGTAATATTTGTTGTATGTTGTATGTATCCTGTCTTTATAGCTGCAGTAAGAAAATGTACTGGCAGACGGGGAACAGAATAATCTCCTAGGATGTCACAATCAAGCAACCAACAGCAAGGGCGAAGATGGCACGCAAACAATAGACCTATAATGACCAATGGCTTGACAGAAAGGTGTCCACGACTCCACATGTTTGTTTATAGCTTGACCGTCTGGGTCTGACCAGTGGCAGGTAAAAAGGAGAGGTAGGGGAGTGGAGGTGTCCTTTTAGAGGTAGAAAGAAACGGTATGTGGAGGGTGCTTAGTGTTGAGCATGTTGATGGATGAATTGTTGATGACATTTGTCTTTTGTATAGAAAAAACATTGACTGCCCTCTCCAAACACCGGCATCGATCATGTCGAGGGAATTAATAAAACGATAATCACCTGCATCCACCCACCCACACACCTTTCTGTTCTGTTGTGTCTTTCTCAGGCTTATATTGGCTGCGAACAGAGATGAGTTCTACAACAGGCCATCCAAAGCCGCTGACTTCTGGGCCAATAACACTGAGATCCTCAGCGGTGAGTAGTTCTTTGTTATCTTCACCTATTGTTTTTTTTTTTTTACATTTTGCTTTCAGTTGTGTGGTTTATTTTGTGTATTTGCACAGACACGGTATAAAGAAGTAAAGTGATGACGATGAGTGGGTAAGAGAGTGAGTATGTTAACGGTGTATCACAAAGGGTTCCCATCAACTAGGGTTACTAGGCAGAGTATCAGCATCTTGACCACACAAAGGTGTGTACACTAAACCTGATTTTGAGAAGCTTATCCCGTGAGACGGAATATTGTTTGGACAGTTTGACCCTTGTATTTAATATGTATTAGTTAATGGTAATGTTGGTGATCTACGTATGAATTAAAGCATATTCTGCTGTTGTACTTGTAAGTAGGTCGGAATGGGCGCATTGTAACGTGGGAGTCTTATCCCGGTTACAATGCGCTGAGGAAGACTATCCTGTAGAAACGTTGGTTTCTGTATTCTAATAAATCAATTTTGCCTCGTGGCTGCGAGCTGTGCGGCCTCCTCCTTTTTATCTCCCTGGGATTTGAACCTGTGTCTCCCAAACTTTCACCGCTCCCAAGACTGAATCCCTGCTTGGGATTATTGATTTTATGAGCTTCAGGCAGTACTATCATGGTCTAAATTTCTCAAAGGAAGGGTATGAATACCATCGCCAACCTCTGTAGAGGATGTTACAGTATATTGAATTACCATACTCTAGAATAAAAATGTGTTAAAATTATAGTTCTGGATTTCAGCTTTACACATTCTGTTAGCAAGTACTGGTTTTGATATTCCGTAAAAGTCTGCTCCATTTGCTTTCAGAATGTCTATTCTCCTTTTCCCCACCGCACAGTAAACTACCCTTTAATTGACTGATGCTCAGCAGTCCGATACGTAACACGTCTACGCCTTAGAAATCCATCATCTCCTTTTCCTGTTGAAGGAGGAAACACAAGAGATGGCCTCGGCTTGCTCACCCGTCTCCTCTGCCAGGGGTCAGGACTACAGCAGTACTGCCTTTAATTGATGGCTGCTTTTATGTGGTGTGACAGAAATAAATAGCCATGGCTTATCTCAGAGACAAGGGCAGAGAGAGCAGTGCCGGTGGTGATGTGAGGTCTGAAGGATACCGCATAAGGAGAGTGGAAGTATAAGCTACAGTATAGCTCACAGAGTGAGTTGGAGTTGCCCCGTTGCTACTCCCTGAGCAATAAAGCGGACTACAGACTGTAAGTTGGCTGAAGTCAGGAGATCAGCCAGGTGAAAAGTGTGACAAACTTGCTGAATACAGTTCTCCACACACCGCACAGACAGTTGACTGGTATGGTGCTAAATTTAGAGCTTGATATTCGCTTACAAGAACAAACGTATGAGCATGCCCACATGCTTAACTAACAATTTGTGAAAGGGCCCCTGCCTCCCTCCCGCCAGGCTAAACATCCAATCGGAGAGCTCTACCCCCCTCTCTGCCCCCATCTCCGCCACCCCGCTGCTATCAACGGGCAACAACAGACTGAGCTGGCTCAGTCTGCAAGTGACGCTTCACTACAACTGATGACCATGTCCTAACCATGTACACACTGCACACACTGCAACAGATTTTCGGCCACAGACGGTTTCCAACATTTGTCGACGTCGCACTGGTGTGTGGGGGCTGTAAGACCGCCCTTGATGAAGGTCGACATGGACCCTTTTCTATGATTAAAAAACTAGCTAATCCTGAAGTATTAGCGTAAATTTATTTTCAAACCACTTGATTTTTAGTTTCATATATACATTTTACAAAACTACCATCTACTAAATTAATTAATAGTGATTAAGCTGAGACGGTTAATTTCTGTCTCAGCTTAATCATTATGTGCTTTGTCCTGGAAGTCGTTATGTATTATATACAGCCATATTTTTAATCATTCTGCATTTCCAGGACTTGACCTGGAATACGGCAAAGAAGGAGGCTCATGGCTAGGAATCACCAAGAGGGGCAAGTTGGCCGCTATTACCAACTACCTAGAAGGACGGGCCAACCCTGAGGCACAAGGGCGAGGTGAGGGGACAAGTTACCCCAAGAATCATCACTACTGTATGTCTTAAAGAGCATAATGTTAACCTGCATCTCTGTTTTTACATTATGCATTTACCTGTCACGTTAATCCTGAGTGACTTTGAATTTAATGAATCAATAGTTGAGTTTCAACTCAACCTCTGAATTACAAAAAGATGAGAGAGCTATGATCCAGTAGACTTGTTCTAAAGCCTCCCTCTATGTTCAAAGACAGAGTTGTATCAGAAACAGAAACGTCATCGGTCAAGTACATTTGCACATACTGCTGGAAGGACCTATGACCGAACCTGAACCTTCCAATTTCCAGTCGACCGCTCGCTCTACCTCTCGAGCCACTGCCACCCCTACAGTGTAGAGGAGGGCAATGAAGTAAAAACAATTTAAATGTAGAAAATCTTTATGATCAATCAGTGTAAATGGACTGCCTTGAGCATTTTTACTAGTTCTGCAAGAAGTGAAGGTGTTGTCAGGTTTGACTGGCCTCATTTAGGCGCATCCTCGCAGTAGCTCCCCAGATGCTCACCACAGATGTTTCTTTACCTCAGGGACTCGCGTCTTTGTGTTAGAGCAGCTTTCTAATTTGTTTGCTTTCCCTCAAGGTTTCAAGGCCACATTTTTCAATGTCTCGTTGTTGTTGTTGTTTTTTTACAGATGTAGGAAAACTAAGAGGTAGACACAGGAGACATTACTGAATGTATAATTTACAGTCTTACAACTTTAAAACAAGATCTATGGTTTTTAAAGCGTGGGCAGTGTTCTCTCTTTGCTGTTTTCTATGTAAATCAAAACTGATTAGGTTGCAGATTGAAAGCAGAGAAGGTATTAGCAGGATTTGACGTGAGCCCCGAAATCAAGGCCATGTCACATGCAGAATATAATATTCTGATTTCTGAATTTGCTACACTAGTCTATTCTTTTTTTTCTTTATCTTTTAGGATTTCTGGTGTCCAACTACTTGGCGGACAGGGACGTGGACAGCCACTCCTACCTGAAAAAGGTCTCAGCAGAAGGCCACCTGTACAATGGCTTCAACCTCATCACGGCAGAGTTCAAGTGAGTTAAAGGTGTGGTGAAGTCCTTGAGACGATGATTATCAGCTTCAGTCTCTTCCTCCACTATTCATGACTGAAATAACCAATTTAGTGCAAAAACTTGTGGACAATAAAAGGAGACGTGACACAAGGTCGATTAGGTTAAATGCTACGAAAGAAAGAGTGCGTCCTCCAGTCCATCACATCCCTAGTAGAAGAGACCAGGGAGGAATGGTCGAAGAACTTTAAAGCTTACATGCATTTCTGACAAATCTAATGCGGGAATGTTGTTTTGAGATGACAGTCATTGCTATTATCTTAGCAATCATTGTCATTGCTAGAGCTATTATCTCTAACATGCTGAAGCAAAAGACCAGTGACAAAGCTGCTACAGCCACGTCATTTATGATACTGACATGACACCGATGTCTCTAACGTTGTCATGTTGAAGTTGAGCATGCTCATGCAAAAGGTAATTGACATTTTATTTTTTATTTTTTTCATTATTCGACTGAGAAATTGGCCTAATTTGTTATATTAATTAACTTATAGGGATAAAATGAAAAAATAGGATATCCATCATGATTTATTGGGAGAAACCAAGCAAGTATATGTTGAATCAGACATTAAGCACCCCTACAGCTCAAATGGAATGTTCCTCTATTGCATAACATCTTTTTTGCACGATTCGACTGATAGATTGGCAGTCGGGAATCAGTCTGATTCGACTGCCAATCTCAGTCGAATCATGGCAAAAAAAACGTAAAAAAATATAAAAATGTTGGTGTTGCATTAGTCGAGTATTAGTCGACTATAGGCAACATTTGGCCAATCAGATTTGACTATAGAAATCCTTAGTCGGGGACAGGCCTAATATATATATATATATATAATATATATATATATATATATATATATATATATATATATATTATATATATAAATTAGATTAAATACTGATAAGAGTGATGTATCATAGAGGCTATGTTGAGCTTTTTACAAATACTGTTAAGTTATTCTTTTTACTAGTTATTATTATTAATTATTATTTTACTCTTTAAACTCTTGTTTACTTTGGATACATATTGAGGAATTCTTAATTTCTGACCAACTATGTGGCTTGTGTTCCTCAGACACTCAAGGTACAGTAGATGTTTCAAACACATTTATTGCAGAGAGAGGGCGAGAAGCCATAGATAATTTAGTTGCTTTCATGGCAGAGGCTATTTCCTGTGTGTGAGGAGAATGGAATGATTCATTTATCCTGTGTGCTATCCTGTGTGCATCGATTAGATTCGATGCACAACAGGTGTGCAGTCACACTCCGCTTGGATTCAGGCTAGGTACTATGACTGCTTAAATCAGCTATCTCCCGCACCACAAACCCTGAGGCCAGGGATAATCCCAGCCATAGCCTACTAGTATTAGTACAAGTACTTCTGGACCAGCGGGCCATTTTATAATGTCGATCCCTACATGTGTCCTCTCTTCATCTTTAAATGTAAAATTGCTAGAAGAGTTCATTTCTTTCAGTAAGGGATTTATTTGTCACTCATACAGATACAAGCAGCGAAATGTTGGTGGAACATGTTCTGCCACAGATTGTGCTAACACAACAATACAATATGATAACATAATAAAGAATGATAATACTGGATGTAATTACTGTACAATAAAATTGTAGATAAAAAATAACGTTAAAAGTATAGGTAGAATGTCGGGTATAAAAAATGCCTCTTAAGGCAGGTATGGTATCTTTAGCAGCAATGGGGAATATGCAAGAATGCAATATACACAGTATACTCTGTATACTACAGAGTTTACTATTGGATTTTTAGCATCTTCGAGAGCTTTATGAGACGTTTCAATATCAGTATCCGTGACTAGTTACTGAAAATAGAACATGAGCTTAATGATAATTACTAACTTATTGCAAAAGGAATTTAATCATTTTACCTATCGCTCTCATACACATGCACACAGAGCCTCCTACACATGCATTTCATCAGAAAGGTTAGTCAGAGTGCAGGGTTACCTCGAGTGCAGCACTCTACAGATCAGTTTTGAGATCCACTTCATTGCTGATGGGCATTTTTGCAGAGGTCATGTGCCGCATACTACTTGTAATACCAGTCAACCTTTACTGACCGCTCTCTACAGGAACAATATGCCCTGTCCAAAGAGAGGGCCAAATCATCAAACCTCTAGTTAGTAGTGAAAAGTCTCTACCTCTAGGGCTGGGCAAACCCGGTGCCCAAAAGACTGAATGTTAGTGGGTGGATGTTGTGTAGAGTGCTGGGGAAAAACTGTAATGATAAAACAGACGTGATGCCGATGTGCCAAACGTCCCTCAATAGTAATTATAAGATGTGGCCCAGCACACATAATGTATGTGCTCATTCTTTGCATGAATGTGCCCTATACTATTCTGAAGCTGTACGATCCGGGCAAAAATTGTCTCACTTAACATTTGATTGGAAATCCATAACAGCATTCTACTGAGCCGTGATCCCAGCTGTACGATAACTTCCACATTGAGATATTTTATATTCTATACACATTTAGACCTGAGAGGCATAGAGAAATCCCACATCAGTGTTGTCAGATTGTAAAACAAGTTCATAATTGCGCTGTACCATGGGATACTAGAATTCCATGGATATGGAGTGCGAGGCATTGTCGACGTGCATTGAGATCTCAGTTCTGTTCAAATATTTTATGTCCCGAAAGGACCATTCTCCTTGCAAATTAAAAACAAAATGAGCAAAGTGTCTCACAAGATTAACTCATCACAGATTAGGTTGCTCATCGGTGCAAGATACAAACTTGGAATGAGAAGTGCTCTGCCACATTTGACACTGCTCAGTGCTGCCCGTTTTAAGAGGTTTATCATACCCTCTGTACCTGTACTTTAACTTAATTTCTATCTTATCTATTTACTTCATTATCCATTATTATTATTCATTACTATTATTATTATTTAATTAATCTAAAAAACAAAATCTAATTTTGTTGTTGCATTGTTGTTAGCACAGTCTCTGCGGCCACCAACATTTCACTGCTTGAACTTGTATGAATACTACATTGAGGTCTGCAGTCAGGAAATTCTAGCAGAGTTTGTATATGTGGTCTCTTTAAGGGGACATCATTCTTAGTACTACAGGATTAAAAAGAGAGCCCAATCTTTTCTCAAAGGATACCTTGAGAGAGAGACAGACCCCACCGGGCTGTGTTCCTCTCCTGCAGTCTGACATGATTTAGTCTGGTGACCCGGTGAGAGGAAGGATGGGAGTGGGGTTGTTGAAAAAGAGAAAGAAAGAAAAATGTGAGTGGCTGCACAGAGCAACAAACTGTACGACAGAAAGCCAGAAAAGGAGGTTTAGAAATATGAAGGCCGGTTGAGGGATCACACACATTCAAAGGCAAAAAGACATGGGCAAAAACGAAGAGTGAGCGCAATGGAGACTTGGAGGCAATGAGGAAAGGGTGGGAGAGACAAAGGGAAACAAGAAAGAACTGCCAGAAAGCGATACACACACACACACACACACACAGAGAAAGTGAAATCAAAGCTAGATCAGTTCAAACAAAGATGGCTATCACTGAATCCCTGTAGTTATCTTGCTATCGGCATTGCAACAGATCTTCCTTTTTAGAGGCTTGGAGATTCAGTTGCGGTGGTCTGTCCCCTCTGCCTTCCTCGATCTGGAGAGAGAATCTGTGAACGTTAGTGGTGTGATCCATCGATGGGTGGTGGACATTTATGCAAGGAGAAAAGGTCCATGCCTTTATGGTGATCGCATAGCCAGAACATTCTTTATTTGGGTTTAA
The DNA here is from genome assembly GCF_963454915.1 of Gymnoscopelus microlampas. Classification (NCBI taxonomy): domain Eukaryota; kingdom Metazoa; phylum Chordata; class Actinopteri; order Myctophiformes; family Myctophidae; genus Gymnoscopelus; species Gymnoscopelus microlampas. Next base: position 36,615,253 of record NC_139941.1, read on the forward strand.
AATGTGTATGGTCTACTTCATTGGAATGCAGAAAATGGGAAAGCCATAGGAGTCTGCTTTGCTGTAATTTATGCAATGCTCTGTCTGAATGTTGCTGCTTATTGGAGTAATATTGCCTTGATTAATAATGTATATGCATGTTTGATTGAGTCTTTACATAATGAGCAGTGCAGCCATTTGCTTTATTCATACTGCCTTGCCTCGGTGCAGCTAAAGCCATTTGAGCTTTATCTCAGACATTACCAGCTTGATATATTCAAGATTGGATTTATGCGTGAATGCCCATTTCAGCAACATTATGTTAATATAGTTAACACGATTTGACGTGTTTAGAGCTTGTATATAAGCTATTTTTGTGTGACACTGTTGTCCGACAAAGTATACAATGCTACAATACAGTGGTTAATCTAGACTAATCTATTTAGTCAATTATAAAAAATCTATATCTGTTGATATACTTTTTTTAATAAGAAAAAAACACCCCTCTTGATTATGCAATAATCAAAAAGGTAATTGATAGAACTAGAAGCTCGCCCCCGCTACGCGGGGGCTCGCGTCTAGCCCGCGGCCACGCCCACGTAGCGCCCGCGGCCACTTGGCAACTCATATAAGTGGCGTAGCGTCATGAGGGTCAGTGGGGCCGTGGCTCGGTCAGTGAAGACCCTGTAGTGCGGATGATATGTGGCATAGAGGGGCAGATTGTAAATCCCCAGAGGAAACATCCGTGGGCTACCATTGGTTCAGCGATGTGTGCGGTCGCCCTGCGGCCCCTCCTCCTCCACCAATGTGCAGTATTGAGAGCCCTGACGTCACAACAATTGGAGCGATGGGCACTGCACTGTGGTTGGTTAGGGTACACCTAGGGCCCAGGTAGAACCCAGTTAAAGCCTGCATGGGCAAACCCAGGTAGGACCCGCCTTGGTCCCACATAAACATGGGTAGTTGGGGCCCACCTAAGGGCCAGGTAGAAGCTACTTATAGCCTGCATGGGCATCGCAGTTGGGACTGAAGTGGATGCCGCTGACATTGCTGACATGGGGTCCATATGCTTTAGCCCACCTTGAAACCATATGGGAACTACGCTGGCATGCTGGCTGTAATGCAAACGCTGCATCATACCTGCAGTGTGTAGTTTGATGTTGTGTGTGTAGCAGATATACCTGCAGTGTGTAGATCAATGTCCATATGAAAGTCAATGCCCAGCAGTTTTTTTTTCCCCCAGCAGAGTTTCTAGTGTCTCTGTCTCTCTCTGGAAGAGGTTGCACATGAACTCTGCAGCCGCACTGAGGCGCTCCAACACAAACACTCTGACATTAAGCTGCTTCACACAACAAACATCAGTACGACGCTGCTGTTTGTCCAAAAGACACAATATCTCCTCTCCCACCGACGTCATGTGTTCATTTATCGACAGCCGTACAGACTCCTTTTGACACATTTTACCTCGTTTATCCAGCTCACACTGACTCATCGGGCTGTTATTTTGCTGCGATCAAGTCAACGATGTGAGAGATTAGCTATCACAGACGGACGGACAGGGGGTGAAACATAGTCTTGCGCCATGCCTTTCGGCCTGGCGGAGACAATAAAAAAAGGAAAGTAAAGGAAATGAGCATTTCTGCAACAAAAGTAGTCAACAAACTATACTATGAAAACATGGGCCACATTGTCAAAGAATGTAAGAAAGAGGCAGTCATGTAGAAAATAGCCGATCTACAAGCTTACAAAGCCTCTCAACGTGAGGCGTTTTGAGCTTGTAGATCGGCTATTTTCACAATATGTACTTGTGGAACGGAGTCAAACAGAATGGGGGGGTCCCCAGATCAAGTATGTTTATTTGGGGGGGGGGGGGCGGCGTGAAAGGGTTGATAAGCACTGCTGTAATCGGAGCGAAATTATCTGAAATTACTACATGACCATAATGCAGCCTAACATGCGTTGCACGGGGCGGTCCTGCCATTACGTTAGTTACTGTAGTTGCTGTGGAGCTACATAGTTCTCCAGAAGACACACACAAACATACACCATCTACAATGGACTAACTGAGCAGCAATATTGACATTCACCACACGAACGTGCATTGTTGACAAAGTGATTGCACAGCCGCTGCAGGCATGACAACCACTTTAGCGTTAGCGACATGGCAGCTATCACAGCGCCCTGTCCGTCGTCGCTGGGACTAACTGTGATGGCTACAGCAGTAACAGCAAGCTGTCTGCGATGCCATCGTCTGGAGACTGCTCTTAGCGTGACACGACCAATGAGAGTGAGCGCTGTAGTTGTTGCTAAGATACGGTGGCGTCTCTGCCCCATAGCTTGTAGATCTCTCACGCATGATTGGCGTAGGCTGCGTTGCCAGGTCTGACTGTTCGTATAAGCGATTTTGGCCTTATTTGGGTGCACTTTTGGGCTCGTTTCCATAGACCACGGCAGCGCTTATTTCTTTCCCGTGACCGATGTGGCCAAAAAAGTGCAAAACGAACCATCCGGAAGTAAATTGCGAGATGAAATATATAGCACTTTTTGATTATTAGAGAAGGAGACACATGTGAAGGTTGAAAATGAAAGGTAGGAGATTATATAGTTTTTCATGAGGGATTTTTGTAGCAAGTTGTGAGAGAATTGGGCCACTCCTGTGGGCGGGGGGCTGATTAGAACCATTGGGGTTTGAAAGGAGACGCTCTCTGTTTGAGTGATAAGATAATTGCTAAGAAGAAAATCGATAGTTGCGGCCCTACTTATTGCTATACTCGTTCTCCTAGCCGGTAGGAAGGAACGTAAGAACAGGTGAACGCCTGATCATAAAAGAAAAAGAACAGCTCAATGACATTACTGTATGTGAATCGTTACAGTGGACAGCTCCTCTGATGTGTTTGGCAACAAAAAAAACCCAGGCAGCACATTTCTTTGAGTCAAGCAGTATGTACATGTGTTTTCTAAAAACGATTTAAAATGTGGTTTGTGGCCTGTAACTGTGAATTGGAGCTCTTGGCAGAAGCTTGTTTTTTGTAGGAAATAGGAAAAATAGTGGTGGCTCAGATTTGCACATTCCAAAGCTGGTATCACGACTGAATGATCTCTTAAGGGTGTCATGTGGAATAGCTTTGAATATTTGTTGTTTCCTAATGTCTGCATTACCCTGGCTGTAATGGAAACAGTCTGTATGATATTTGTGTTGATAAAATTCTGTAAAATGGACTCCTACACTCAATAACTAGTACATACAATAACATTTCAGTGTGCCTGTGAGTGAATCCAGATGTGAATCCAAATATGTACCTATTGATTTTGGCTGCACAATTGTTGCTGTGGGACTATATTTTATATCATTATTGTTGTCTCCGCCAGACCGAAGGCATGGCCGACACTATGTTTTTGCCTCCGTCCGTCTGTGTGCAGTCCGTTTGTTTGTCTGTGTACAGCAAATCTCTGGCACCGTTGGCCCGATCTGCATGATCGGCGTGCACACACACTCCCTGGACATCGGCCTGTTATAGCGCCACCAGGAGGCCGATTTTTGAACACATATTTTGATATTACTCCGTCTCCTACGGATTTTGTCCAAACATCACGCCAATCGGTACACATTATCTCTATAGTCATGTGATCAAGACGGATCTGTCCGATTCTGATTGGCTAAGATTGGCTTCCAAAGTTTGCAGTGGAGTGGCCCGTTTTGAACAAAATGCCACTAATCATGCAACCGTACAATTTTTTCAATCGGCCTCATGGTGGCACTCTAACAGGCAGATTCACGTTTTGGCCTTTAGCTCTTGAACCGTAGCTCATACAATCAAAATACATTTTCCCTTGGATGCCTTAGAATATTACCCAACTCCCCAAATAAGCCACGTCCATTTCCACCGGATACGTTTTCCGCCGTGTTGCGTTTTCTTTCAACATTGCTGGCCCACAATAAGCTACCTGGCCTGGCGGAGACCTGTGCTCCGAGAAGCACATTTTTCTAGTTCATAATATAGTTCTATTACCGGTCACATCTCTGTTGCTCCTGCTGAGTAAGATGTGATCTAATGCACACGATCACTTACAGGTTTTAGATTATTTAACATTGGCTGATTAGTACCACAGGATGGAATTTACTCGCTCTGCTACATTACATACATATATGGACACATAATGCAAGCAAAACATAATGTAAACTGAACAGACATCCCACTGTAGTGCAAAACGGCAAGCAGCGCAATATAATAGGGTAATTCAAGCAACATCGGATAATGAGTAAGTAAACATGGAACATGGGCAAGACAGTGTGATAAGATGCAGACATGAAATATGGAGACTATATATGAGAGGTCTTTATGCTTGTCACAGAGCATACTTTTTTTAATAAACATTTTATTGATCCTATGGCAAATTAAATATATTCAGGAAGCAGTATAGTTTGCAAAGTTTTTCCGAAAGCAACAGGGACATAAAAATCAAGTGAGACAAACTATAAGGGCAGAGATTTTATGTGGAAAGCAGCTCGTCCCATCCCATCCCAAATTCATGGCTCCACGTCGAACAGTCAAATTGGACTTGGCTAAATTCGTACCCCTGATAGCCTTTCCCCAGGGTTGTAACGGCTCACTCCTTGTGAATGACATCCTCCATGTGTCTTATCCCAGTCCCCCCACCTCCTTTTATGTTATCATGAATACTGTATATTTTAATTTTCTATATTTTTGTGTAGTTTCTGTTTTGTCCAGATGTTTGATTGTTAATAAAGTATTCAATCAACCAACCATCATTGTCAACACAGCTGTAATCTGAAACTAGATTATTGCAGCTTCAGCATAGAAGACAGTTCATGAGGACATCTTCCAACCAGTTTACTGATGTGCTACAGAAACAGAGGTTTGAAATGCAAACATGCCCTGTTCCAACTCCTCCTTCCTCATTCTCCTTCTGCCCAGTGGTCCCTCTGCCTCCCACTGTTCTTTCATCTCAGCCCCCAAATTAACCTGTAGAACACCTGTGGAGAAATTTGATGTCCTCGCTAGGCCTAACATTGTGTAAAATACTGTAGACCAATCCCTCTGTAAATCCTCACAGTCAACATCACAGATTCCGCAAATATAGACGGCTGAGATGGTTTGGGGAGTTGAGGTTGCGAGTTCTGAGCTCTAAATTGTATTTTCATGCCTTGTTTTTTTGGCAGCAATGGCATAATCCACAGCCCAGATAAAGAGTCTTGACAAACTATTTGGCTTCAGTTAAATGCCATATGGTTTCCATGCAGCATGTGCAAACTGGGGGGTGAAGTGGTGTTGATACGTTGGCATATGCTGCTGTGTTCACGCTTGCCATGAGAATAGAAGAAAATCAGGTTTGGCTTTAGTTAGGCTTAGAGTCTGGAAAAACATGAGGGTCATTAGTTTGTTGTATGAAATAATGCTCCTATGTCAACACAGGAGCATTCAACAGTTTAGTACAGCTGCTAGGAAACACGGTGATCTGGCTTTTTAAAAAGTCAACATTTTCACTAGATAAGACAAACGATCGTGCAAACACACAGATGACCCAGACATAACGCCATAAGACGAATAACTTGGCTTTGGAAATGTCTTTTTTTCTTTGCTCATTCATTTTCGTCTATTCTACTCTCCGTGTTTATACTGTGTCTGACGACGGACATGATGCAAGTTGTCTTGTGCAAAGCGGGTAGTTGTCTAGTCTATTATGTACAGCACACACCAATCTACTGGCAACTGGGCAGCAGTTAACACAAAAAGAGCAGAGCAACATAACGCAAAGATAGCACTCAGAGCAGTGACAGCGACCAATGCACAAACATTGTATAGGGCAGGCAACACACAATGGAGTGTCCTGACTGAAAAGTGTGGGGGTGGAGGCAAAAAAGATCGCTGCACCCCCGTTCCAATGCTAGTGCCTGAACCCACATTCTCGTGCACAAAAGGCATGAGCTAATGTATAAATGTGGAAGGCAAATGTGGCATGCCTGTGTCTCTAATTTTATTACGGTAATCCTGACGCTGCTGGATTGAGTGTTGTGAAATTGACAATGAAATTCATTCTAGACCCAGTTCAAAGAACTTAGGATGTAGTATTATTCAGTCCAGAAACAGCAGTGGATCCATTGATGTCAGAGAGCATACGTTTCCTCTGCAATCCGAGACTCAACAAAGCGATTATAAGATTACATCTTAGAAGGTCTCAGGCATTGCAAGGTGTTTGTAACTCTTCCTTTGAAAATGGAACTCTTCGTTGTGAGATTCACATGCTGTAATTGGCCATTGTACTTTTTGGCCGTCAACATTTTTCTTTCACACTTGAATTGACTTTGCTAGTGTAACACACTATTAATGACTGCTTACTGGAGTCTACCAGTAGAATTGATCAGTTGTTAAAGAAAGGAAAGTACAGTGTGCTGGGCTTTTGGAATTAAAGTTTACTGCTAATGACAATGGCCCCTATTTGGCATAATGCCTGGAAGAAAAACTGCCCTTGAAGATTTGTTGCTGCCGTAATTTGGGTAATTTTTCTTTTTAACAGTATAAAAACTTGATGAGCCTTAGAAGGGCCTTGGTGATTAGACATGTGCCGTTTAATTGGTCACTAAAACAGTATATTTGGTTTTCCATCTCACTGTGTCCCATGCAGAGCCAAAGAAGACATTATGTGTTACTATGGCAACAGAGGCAGCCCCAAGCCCCTTCATCTAAAACCAGGTCTGTATTTTATAATATGGTTACCGTAGAAACTGATCAATTCACACTCCGTCTCTCCTGCTAGGTCTACTGATGTTATCCTGTTGTTACCATGCTGTTTAGCACATTGGTTCTCAAATTTGGGTCCGGGACCCCCAGGGGTCCCCAGCAAAAGTAGTTAACATAGCATCACAATCATTTGTATATCTTCTAGTTTTGAATAGCCAACGTATAAAAGGTGGTTCCTTTTATACGTTGGCTATTCAAAACTAGAAGATATACAAGCTCATAGTGCGGCACCAAGTGCCGTACTATGAGCTTGTAGATATGCTATTTTTCAAAGATCTTGAACATTAGTGAACATTTTTAACACAAATCTTTGCTTCTCGGGGTCCCTGGCACAACATATTTTCAGATGGGGGTCCGTGGCCAAATATTTATCAATTTGGGGGTCCTTGACGTGAAAAGGTTTGAGAACCACTGGTTTAGTAGATACAGTATGTTAAATCGCTGACTCTCAACGTCAGGTCCTGGGACCACCAAGTGTCCGCCTGGAGCCTTTTGAGTCTGTAACTCGGAGAGTGTACTAATGGAACCAAATATTCCCTTAGGGGTCCATTTTGGTAAGCACTGAGGATTTTACAGTGTAGAATGGAGTCCCAGTATATTTTAACTCAGTGATTCATCTCAACCCTTTTAATTTCAAGAACCCCCAGTTTGATATGTATTAGGCCACGGACCCCATTTTGATAACCTTTTTAATCTCTGGGACCCCAGTCTACTCTACACTGTAAAATGTAGATGTCGAGAGACAGTGTATTAAATCTTGTGTGTGTGTGTGCCGTTCGCCTATCGATGTAATTGTTTTGATTGTGTCCTTTCCAGCAGGAATCTATGGTTTAAGCAACTCTCTGCTAGAGACGCCATGGAGGAAGCTGCAGCGTGGCAAGCGTCTGTTTACCAGCGTGGTCGGTAACCAGTCTCTGTCCTGCGACGGCCTTGTACATGAGCTGCTCTCCGTTCTCAACGACGAGGAGCTGTGAGTGATGATTTATTTTACACCTGCTGTCTTGCTAGTTGTTTATAGCAGTGATTCTCAAACGTTTAATTTTAAGGACCCCTAGTTTAATATGCACTAGAGGGTTTTCAACTGATTTTGACCCAGGGACCACCATCCTGACTAAAAGCAACCTGGGGACCACCACTATTGTGCGTGGCGGGTCCATCATAGACCCACCCCACACAATAGTGGTGAGGGGTTCATGTACCACAGGGAGCTGGAGAACATAGCTATAATATCAATATAATATCTAATAAAATACATCGATTTTGTTTGAATATGATTAAGGATTACTGTTATTATGGTAAGCTCACATTTCATATTACACACACACAATACAGTAAGAACTCCTGTAAGTTATTAAAAGTAAAAAAAAAAAAAAAGTTTAACAAAAAAAAGTTTTTTTTTTCTTTTTTTTTTTTTTTGGCCAGGGACCACCTGCAATACCTCCGCGGACCACCAGTGGTCCGCGGACCACCGGTTGAAAACCCCTGACCACAGATCTAGATTTGATCACATTTTTATCTCTAGTATAGGACCCCAATCTACACTGTTAATTTATCTCTTGAGAGCGCACAAATGGAACGAATTGGACTCCTAACTTTCAAACATTTAGCTGGGACCACCTGGACCCCTGGGGATCTTAGGACCCCATGTTGAGGACCAGTGGCTTACTGTATAGCTTATAGGCAACTATGCAAGGCTCCATTGAATCTGATGGTCAGGGGCAGGTCGATGCCCTGCATGCTCTTGGGGTTCTGTGTGTTGAACTTGTTCAAGGACACTTGATTATGATGCCAGGCAGGCAAGGGATTGAACCGGCCTGTTCGGGGCAAACTTTGCTGGTATATTTCATGCACAGGAAAACTCAATGATCATCAGAGGAAATGCATACAATGTATGTGCCAATAAATGTATTGAAATGTGTGACAATGCATTGCTTAGAGAAAGATGACACATGGTAAAAGGACCCCTCCTGCCCCCACCTCACCTTTTTTCTGTTAGTACCGGTAGATCTATTATTGCTTTTAGTGTTGTTGCTGATATTTAGTGTATTGTATGTCATGATGATGAATTGAATACTGCACAATGGACCACAATGGAAACAAGCCCCCGCAGGGCTTTTTGTGTTATCCTTCTTACTGTACGGCCATGCTGTTTTCAAACTTGTTAATAACGAAATCAATCAATTAATCAAAAAAAAATAGGGTCTCATATGAAGTGCAAAATGAACAGTAGATAATATAAAAGACCCCTCTATATATTAAGCTACATATCGTGTGTGTGTGTGTGTGTGTGTGTGTGTGTGTGTGTGTGTGTGTGTGTGTGTGTGTGTGTGTGTGTGTGTGTGTGTGTGTGTGTGTGTGTGTGTGTGTGTGTGTGTGTGTGTGTGTGTGTGTGTGTGTGTCGTTTTAACAGGAACACCCCAGATCCTGTGCAGGAAGGCCAGGGTCAAGGAGGCTACAGCAAGTCCATGCTCCAGGCCCTTTCAGCTGTGTGTGTTCGTTCTCCTCATTATGGCACAAGGTCAGTGTCCTCCACCTACACACACACCAATTATCTGTGTCTTTGCAAATCCCCCATGAGCTACCTGCCAGGCCTATGACCAGGGTGAGAGAGCAACTCTTTGTACATAGAAATCAGTCTGTCATGACCTGCAGTCAGCAAGGAAGTTAAAGTTGCATAGTTGGCAGAGCGGGGGTAGAGTGGCCAAGTGGTAGGTGAGACGGTCGCATATCTTAACGTTCACAGATTCACAGTGTGTCCATTAACCCATTAAGACCGGGAACGCATCTGTGTAACCACTTTAACTATTATTTTATACTTTTAAAAATAGCAGATATACAAGCTCGTAGCGCAGCACCGAGTGCTGCGCTACAAGCTTGTAGATCTGCTATCTTTGAAAATCTTGATATTTTTATTTTTTAACTCATTTATATTTATTTTTATTTTTAACTCAAATCTTTGCTCCTGGAGGTCCCTGGAACCAAATATTTTACAAATGTTCGCGTTAAAGAATATATATTTAAAGATTTGCACAGATTTTTCAAAAATGGCAGATCTACAAGCTCATAGCACTCGTGCCGCGCTATGAGCTTGTAAATCTGCAATTTTTGAATAGCCAAATAAATCTAAAATGACACAGATACGTTCCCGGTCTTAAAGGGTTAACAGTCACAGATTCACAGTGTGTCCATTAACAGTCATGTTCTGTTTCTCCGGACAAGCAGCCCCTATCTGCACAATCAATCTCAAATGCTCAATGTAAGTTACTTTGGGTAAGGATGACCGCCTAAAATAGAAAACTGATTATTTCCTCTGTGTCATCCCCACATACACTATAGGTGTGAAATATACTGCTGCTGTGCAGTAAATTGAACTAGGCAGTTCCAGAATTTCTTTGGGAGGGGGGATCTCTGGCAGCTCATGGACAAATGCTATATACTGTCACATTTGGGTTTATACAAGCAAGTTTCTACAAGCTCACAATGCGTCGCAATGCAACACATCGTGAGTGTTCGCTAATTTGGGGAGAATACTTTTATTTTATTCCCTTTGAAAAAAAAAAAAATTGGCCTAACTAGGCACGTAGTGAACTTTTTGTAATCTGATTAATTACTGTAATCCAGGTATTCTCCAATCCCATCAAATATCTATTCATTTTGTGTGTTTCCTCGCCTTCTCGTAGGACCAATACCATCATCTTGATCGATGCGGCAGGGAACGTGACCTTCACAGAGCGCACCATGCTCAACTGTGACATCGCCCAGTGGAGTTCCAACTCCTTCCAGTTCCAACTACAGGAGTGACAAAAGAGACGTCCCTCTCCTTCTCCTGCTGCTCCTTTTGGGAGCATGTGTTTTATATTGAGGAGAAAATCCATTCTCTCCATGTGCCTTTCTGCAAATCGCTCCTGGCCCTCCCATTCCTCAATCTGCTCCCTCAAATGAGCACACTGCATCATGGCCACGTAAATAAAGAGACTTTGTCCCACATTGGAACCGTGGGAGAGGCGTGAGACAGTGAAATTAAAGGACTTCCATGGAAAATAGATTAATTGCACTTTTTCTAGTGACTGCCTGGCTGTTTGTGGTGGGTGGGGGGGCTACATAAGACATATACCATATATGTACAGTATGGCCATTTTTGACTTGATCAAATTATTTATCTCAACTTATTTTAGGTAAGCCAATAAGAAGTATGAGTGAATAGACTACTCTTATTCTTGATTTGTTAGGAGGAAACGATTTGTATTGGTATGTGCTAATGAAGAAGATTGCCAAAGAACAACTGTGATCTAACAGAGAAGAGACAAAGTAAATGTGGCATGAAATCAGGGTTGAGGATGATTACTTTCAAAATGTAATCCGTTGCATTACAGAATACCTGCTTCAAATTGAAATTGGTAATGTAATCCAATGCAAATATTAACACTGTTATGCAATGTAAGCTAGTTTTTGATTGCTTTTAAAATCAATCAATCATTTGCAGTGACATTATTTCTTTGCCATTATAATAAACAACCATTAGATTTGTCTTCAATCTCACAAAGTACTATTTTATGTTGGAACACTTTTGGAAGTAATCCAATAAGTAATGATTGTATTTTATCTAAACAGAAGTATCTGCGATATGACTACTGTGTTAACATCAGCTGTAATGTTTTACAGTTACTTTTTGTATTTAATCCTCTTGGATTGCAATCACTTTTATTAATTACTCCCCAGCCCTACACAGTAATAATCTCAGCGCTGGTTTGCTGAAGAAGACAACAGAGCACTGAGTGTCGGACTCAAGTTGTTTCTGGCACACTATCTCTGACCTCTTCTCAAGATAGACAATGAAAGCATTTTCATCACCGCTCACTTATGAAAAGATTGTATCACTGCACTGGGATTTGGTTGGTTGGCAGCTAATGTCTTGCATCAAATCTCTATTTGAGTAAATCACTGGGAGAGAAATGTCACCGGCTTCGGATGCATGGAATGGACATTATCACATTTAATCAGACTATTGATTGGTTTAAGTAGGTGAGATACTGACCTACCGACGGGGCTCAGTAGGTGTTTTGTCGTTATTCTGTGGGTTGATGAATGTTGGGGCAAACGCTCACCCCAAAACATGATTTACGATTCTGTGGCACATAACTCAGATGGCGCGAACTTCGCAACGTTCGGCACGGAAACTCGCTCGCTTTAGCTTGCTTGGTGGTGCCTCTCGTGGCTCAAGTTTACTTGAGACGGCGCGCCTCCATCGCGGTCCAAAACTATACTTTATACAAAACACCTTCTGAGCCCCGTCGGTAGGTCAGTATCTCACTAGTCTCGCGTAGCCAGACCCCACAGAAAATGAAAAACAGCGACCTCTTGAGAGATTAGTATCTCACCTACTTAGGCCAATCAATAGTCTGATTAAACGTGGGTAGGTCAGTATCTCACCTACTTAGACCAATCAATAGTCTGATTAAACGTGATGATTCAGTGCATTGACAGCATCCGAAATGGGTGGAAATGTCCATGACCGCCAACCTCCTGTTGAGAAGTGTTTTGCTTAGCCTCTGTGCTGTTTTATTAATAAATACATAATAATACTATTCAATAAGACAGTTTTACTGAGGAAATTGATTTTACCACTACATTGTTTCTCTCTTCTTACCAGCCTGTGGATATTAGGAAAAGTGAGCTTATCCACCACTGAGAAACTGTCTATTGAAGCATATTGATTGTAAAAAGAAAGCTTTGTGTTAGAACATCATGGTCAATAATAATAGCTGATGCACGTGTGTGTGGGAGAGAGGGACTTCATATGAGTTGTGGTGGTGGTTACAAATAAAAAGTACTTGTTCTTTAATTAGTTGGTTGTCTTTACCTTTATCTTTGTTCTGAGTCATATGTATGTTCAAGCAACCACATCTTTATTTATTCTATAAACAAAATATTTAGATGTTTTTTTTAATAGAATACTTTATTAACAGTTTGCCAAAAAAAGCACAGAGGTACAGTTTCATACAAAAGGATGCTAAAAGGATGAACCTTATGGCATGTTTCCATTAGGGTCATGTGTATTCAATACATCGAAACATTTAAAGACAATAATATACAATAACAGTCATGTTGGTTGTATTTTCCTGTGTGATATATTTTCCTCGGATGATTCGAGGGTGGTTTAGGTATAGATTGGTGGGAAGGATTCCAACGTGCAACAGCTTCTGCGGTTGAAGAGCGCCGTTCAATGCTTAAGAGAGGCATTGCGTCTGCAATTCATGCACAGCACACTAGTACTAGACTATCCGGTTTTATAGACGGAAACGGAAAGTGGGCTCTAGACCGGATCTAACCACTGAACAGTAAATAGGAAACCAGGCTTTCCACAGTCGCGACTCGCGACTCGCGAGCGTATGTTAATGCAAGTTGTTGCAACGAGTGCAAGTAAAAAAAAAAAGACAAGTTCTTGCGTTTGGTTTGTCTGGATTCTCGTCGAATATTTTCCAGCCGGTAAGCAGCCCGTCTGTTGATTGGTGACTTTGGGGGGTTTATTATATTAATAATATCGAACCTAGGGCCAAATACCGGCCAATCCATGTAAAAAAAGCCGGTATTCGTATTGCAAGGCGTCTGGCCGGCCGTTTGCAGTTGCGGTTCTCTCTGCAAGATGGCGGAATTAATGGGAAAGCCGTGTGGCGGTGCCTCTAGGAAAAAACTGATGTAGCGACGTAGATAGGGGCCAGAGCAAAGTGAAATTAGTCCTTTACATTGGTAAGTATTCCGATAACCCGGTACTTAACTGTTTGCGGCTATATCTAGCTATTGCTACAGCCTACAGGTGCAGCGTCTTGTTGATGCTTACTAGCAACATTAGCATGATAGCAATAATGATGATGATGGGGCCTGCAGACTGTGAGGAGGTTTCGAGAAATAAACGTATTTGACGTGTTATTTGGGAGCAGTCGGAGCTTGCGTGCGAAAATGAAAAGGGTGCCTTTAATCTTCCATTACTGTGTTGAAGATCGGTACGATATTGGGTGACTTCTAGCTCATCTTGACTCTCATTGTTCTTTTTCCTTGCAGAGGGATACAGTGGAGGATGATCAAGAGCCTAGAGACCCCATATTAAGCTGAATGCATTGTGATTTCCAATAATTGAGACAGTAATTCTAAAAGCTGTCTACATTAATGAAAAGAACAATGTAGTCAGCTTAGCATATTCAACAACACTGGTACTACACGGTCTATACACAGGAATGCTCCTCTGCATGTGTCTTGCTTAGTTTCAACTACAGCTCGTGGAAGAAACCGTTCCAAACTAGGTAGATAGTTGGAGTAAATAGCCATTCAGTTTAGTGTAAATCTAAAAAGCAAGTAGCTCACTCAGTAAAGATGGAGATAGACGATATACTGCCCCCTCTCCCCTTGGAGCCACCTAGTGATGAGTTCGGACAGGGCGATGGCCGAGCACCTCCACTACCTCCCCTGCAAACGTCCAGTGAGGCAGAGCTAATGGACGTTGGCTCTGGTGGTGATGGACCCACACACACCCCAGAAGGGGATGATGGGGAAGCGCAGCAGCAGCCGCAGCTCTTCACTAACGGCTCCTTAACATTCTGTACTCACCTCTCAGATGAGGGACCCCCTCCCACCCCCGGTCCTCCCCAGTGTCCCCGAACAGCCCGCCACGCTCCCACTGTCACCAAGTTCCTCCCAGACCTCAAGTTGCTCCGAGACGTTAAGATCAGTGTGAGCTTCACAGAGAGCAGCATTACTAAAGACAGGAAGGTTTTGTACACTGGCATAGGGCAGGGCAATGCAATGGAGGTTGGCATGGATGGCCTGAATGGTGAGTTGCATGATTCTAGCGAGCAAGGGGCAGGCGAGAGTAGCTCTAGCTCCGGTGTCGCGAACGGTGCAGGCAGAGGAGAGGAGTCTGAAGTAGATCTGGAGAACAAGGTAGAGTTCGCTGTACTGGATGAGCTGGACGACTTCAGTGACAACTTTCTGGATCACGATGACCGGGGGCCCGGTGGCTTTAGGTCAGAGGTGATAGCTCAGCAGGAGCAGGCGGAAGATGAGGTCCTGACATACTCTTACGAGGTACGTCTTCCCATCCCTCTTTACTAGAGCCTAGAACTTCACTGAACCTATGCTATCATCCAGTGTCAAGTGAATAATGCTATCATCCAGTGTCAAGTGAATAATATGCATCATACTTCTGTGCCTTGACCAATGTTGCCAGTTTTGTCCCTTCTTTGAAGTGACTGGTGATGCTGGTGCGTATTCAGCCTATGGTGTTTATAATTCATTATTTTCTTGGCTGTTCATTAAATCATTATATTAGTATGTTGTATTTAACAACTTTATGATCAATGTACAGTATATTTTTCATTGAAGGAGTATGGTACCCTTTTATCCTAAACTTGAAGAAACCTTATCATCCACAGAAACTAGTATTTTTGTCATCTATTGTTTTAGTTTTCATTGTTATCTAACCATTTATTTATGGTTTAAGTTTTTTAAAGCTTTAATTTATGTGTATTTTATTTGTATTTTATGTTTCCTCTAAGTTGCTATGTACTGTTGCTATACACTGATCTGCTTAAATGTACTTTTAAGTGATATTATTTGGTTTGAACAAAGTTTAGTCAAAAGGTTCAGGGTCTAATCTGATAGTATATAGTGTTTAATGTTAACAAATATACTTTCAGACGCATTGCCAGTTTCAGCCAATCAGGAGAGAGTACTCATTTTTTATTTGTCTTGTATCCTGTATTGTGTTCCCTCTCCTGATTGGATCACATTGGTATCCCGACCTGAACTTGCATTTTCTGTTTAGGAGAGACGGGGAGACCCCAGTTACTGAACAAACACTCTATAACAATGACTATTTTCAGATGCGTTGCCAGTTTCAGCCCATCAGGAGAGGGTACCAATTCTTTTGTCTTGTATCATCTTGTGTTCTCTCTCCTGATCGGATCACATTGGTATCCCGACCTGAACATGCATTTTCTATTTATTAAAGAGCTGGAGATACATGGACACTCCTGAACAAACACTCTATAGCAATGAGTACATATAATCAGAATATAAAGCTATTTAACACTTATTTTAACGAAAATGAATGTGTTAATTAATAACACTTAATAATAATGAATAAATCACTGACTGCACCTTTAACCGCTTTGTAAACAAGCATATTAAACTTTTCATTAAGGTGCACGGAATCCTTAAAGCATAATGGCATTTCGATGGAGGTTTGGGTTGTGTTGTTGCCTCACCATGGTGTAATTAAAATTTAAAAAAATACACAAGTACTACATTGTAAGTACTACACAGTAGGTACATATCACAGTGAAACGGATCTCAAAGGCACTCTTTTAGTACACAAACAAAGTCAATATATAACATTACAAAACCAGATTCTTGAGTGATTTCTTTTCCTTCCTTTTCCTTAAAATGTATACTTTACTCTTGATTTTGCGGTTTGAAATTCGGAAGAAGACTCGTATAATATTGCATCCGCAGATCCAGATCTTCAAATAGTAAAATCAACAGGAACATCAGAAAAAAATACAGATCTGGGTTTTGTAATGTTATACCTGGTCAAAACTGACTTTGTGAGTTTATTTGTATGCTAAAAGAGTGACTTTGAGAGTCAGTGGGAGGATTTTTTGGATTATCAATTTGCAAGAATCAGCAGAGCAACTTTTGAAGATGTTTCACTAGTGTGGAGTTAAATCATGGCAAGGTATACACAACCCAAACCTCTACCAGTGCCATTGTGCTTTAAATATGCTTGAATTTGAATGCAATTTCTAAGTTCATGATTGTGCTTGAATAAAGTACTAGAAAATACTGTAATTTCTTACGATAATGATACTGTAGCGTAAAGCAGCTTGATGTACAAGTATACCCCCTGGACATCACGTTAGTATCTTGCAGGGACTTAACCCTAATCCAACCCTTGATGCTGAGTTCCGAGCGGGGAGTAATTGGGTACCATTTTTATAGTCTTTGGTAGCCAGGGATTGAACCCTGACCGCCCAGTCTCAGATCGCACTCTAAACCGCAAGGCCGCTGAGCTGGTGAACATTTGTTTAACAGTGTCAAACAGTGTCTGTTTGCTTAAAGCTGCAATCCAAATCATATTTTAATGAATAAAAGCTATTTTACCCAATCTGTATGGTAGAGTGTGTTATTGATACACTATAAAATGAATACATCTGCACAGTGGTTGGAGGGGTCTAACAACTTCTGTTGAGATATTTCGGCCCCTGGTTGTGGTGTAGGACACTTGAGTTGACAAGTAGTATTGTATGAATCCCATAAGTGCTCCCTGGACAAGCAGAGATTTTACAGTTAGGTCTCAAGCAGAGGTCTTGGATTCGATTCCCGGGTAGGACATGAAAATTAAGGATTGCAGCTTTAGGTAGATTTGCACTCCGCACAATTAGATTTGTCTTTAGACATTTTGTTCTTAAATCGCCTTGTGAGCACATGCATCGCCTGATTTTGATTATCTAAAAATGCCACATATTGGCCTGGTAATTGGTCTATCTCTATACAACATTGTATAGAATACAATTAATAACATTTTGCTTTCCAACTGGGGAAACACATTTACTACACACCTTGAAAGTGACAGAAGTTGAGCTCTGGGATGGGTGACCCCCACACACCCAGTTTATGCAACAAGACTGGCTAGTCTTCTATCCCTTCCCCCTCGACCTTAACCACAGTCTCTTTTAGGAGGAGTTTGATAATGACGTGGATGCACTGCTGGAGGAAGGTCTGCCGGTACCCAAGAAGATGCGTATGGCGGAGGACAAATATGCCGGGGAGAGCGACCATGGGTCAGATGGAGAGGGAGGTGTCCAGCCCATGATGACCAAAATTAAGACTGTCCTGAAGAGTGAGTGGTGCCGCGGGTCTGCCGGTTGGATTGAGTGTTATTTGGGGGGGAGCAGAGCTCCTGGACTTATGCCTGTCAAGTGTCAACATGTTTTTATTTGATGGTATTAGTTAACAGTGAATAACGCATGAATAATCTAGGGACGTGCCAGGGGGGCATTAGTAACATCTGTTGTCTAGGTATCATGGCTGTGATTCTTCCTTGCTTTTAGTTTTGTAACGTTTGTATTCGAGGACTTCAACCTTATTTTACTGTTTCACTTGGCGTTTAGAGAGTATACCAATATTAGGGATGCACTAATACTGCTTTTTCATGACTGAGCACACCAATGGTGACTTGGAGTATTTTACATAATATTGACAACCATTTTATCATAGAGCAGGGATTTTCAACTGGTAGGCCGTGGACCACTGGTGAAGGTCCCTAACCATACATTTTTTTCCTTTCTCGTTTCTTTTTTTAATTCAATATTATTTTGGAGAAACCTATACCACAGCTGTTGGTATTTGTGATATAAGGACAGTGGAATTAAAGACGCTTATGATCAGTGGTCATTTGAGGAGGTTTTTTCTTCAATTTAATTTCAAAAGAACTTCAAGCTTAACTACCACAGGTAGAGAGGATCAGCTCTGTCCAGAGGCACATGTGTGAAACACAGTCCCTTGTGAAGTTCTGTACGAGTTGGAAGGCAGAATTCCATTTACAGCAATTAAGTGTCTTTTATTTTATGTTTTACTTTTTGTAACTACTTGTCTCAGTGAGAGGTTATTTATTTTTTCTCCACACTGACATACCTTAAGTACAGGCCTACTGGGCTAGGTTGGAGCCAGAAAATGATATGAGATTATGTCCCTGTCCACCACTATAGGCAAGAATATACAGACTCTGTGCAACTCAAGAAATACCATATCCCCACCCAACATAACGGTGGTCCCCAGGTTGATTGTTTTAGTCAGGGTGTTCATATCACTAATTACTTATGGCTCATTGGTCTCTGTAGACACCCTGCTGAGTATTTGTTTGAAAACCAACTAGCCAGTCACAACAGGATTGTCCTTCTAGGTTGTGGGATGTAAAGAGTCGCCCTACCTGTGACCTAAACATTGGAGAACAATATTGCTTTTATGTGTTGTCTTGTGCATTCAATTAAACTTTTATTAAAGTGTCAAATCACAACAAGTTGTCTCAAGGCACTTTACAAGTAGAGCAGAGACTCGACATTGTCCCACCCTGAGCAAGCAATTCTTGCAGCAGTTTCAAGTGGTATGCCTTTTTTAAATACTCCCAAATCGTGGACATTTTAAGTGTGCGCATCCAAGGTCTGCAAAAGTTTTGGCAACAAAAAACTATCTGAATGAGCACATTCAAGTTAAAAAGCATGTTGATGCATTTATAAAATTCATTTTGTATTGTATTGATTCTGGTTGGTGGTCTTCACCGATTAGCCTGGTATCAACCCAATACAGGCATTGTATGGGTGCACCCTTAAAACAAAAGCAGTCACACAGCAGGTCACAAAGGTGTGGGGAAGGGGAGGTCATTGTCGTCTTTTGTCTACTGGTTGTTTGTAACCACTGGTTAAACTTTGTGACTCGCCCCAATTATTGTCATCCTTTTCAGCAGAGGGGTCCAATTAGTGCATGTATCTTTCTTTCCTGTGTTCTGCCTTTCCTAGGTCGGGGTCGACCGCCCACTGAGCCCCTCCCTGATGGATGGATCATGACATTCCATAACTCAGGCATTCCAGTCTATCTGCACAGGGAGACACGTGTGGTCACCTGGTCAAGACCATACTTTCTGGGGACTGGGAGTATCAGGGTAAGACGGAATGCTTGTTTGAATTGATAGGTGAGACAGTTTCTTACACTCAACATAGTATAATTAGTTTGCTAATACTTCCTTTGCTTGTGTAAGACATGCTGTTATCGTCCTCACACTGAAATACATATTCTTTGTATAACCGTACAATCCACAATTTTTGCTTTTAGTTTGGACGTGTATGAGCAACACAAGTTCATTCAGGAAACTACATGGTTTAGCCGATTGGTCCACCTTTTAGTGTGCAATATCAGGTGAACCAACCACTATTCACACGCCCTACATGTCAACTACAGGACACATACTTACCCTACTCATTTTGCTGTCTATCTGATCTCCTGTTTGCTGCTCTGTGTGATATGAGAGTCCTGCTGCTTTTTTACCCCCCAGCTCCACCTGCTTACATCTGTTTTCATGTGCATGGCAACCTCTGATTGTGCAGCAGTGAGCCATAAAAGCAGATGTAGTCTGCAAGACTAAAACGTATTGTCCTGACTGAAACTTATTTACGATATGTAAAATTGTACCAATTTCACATATTGCACACGTGTGTCCGGATTTGATATTTGTATTATGATAACTTTAAATGTATTGATTGATTATTATTTTAATTCTGTATCCTATTCTTGGTCTCCGTCGAGAAGCAGCAATAAGTTATTTGATCATCCCCAGGACTTGAAATTTGGAACTTTTACACAAGTCTTCAAACTATTGGTCGCTATTCTGTTGCAGGCATTGTACATTGCTCTGCGTAAGATCATCGGCTAAATATAGGCTGCTAAAATATAACTCCATTAAAACTTCAGTCTGCTCTTCCTTTTTGTTCGTCTGGGTACAGAAACATGATGCTCCCACCACCAGCATCCCCTGTCTGCACTACAAGAAGATGAAGGACGTGGAGTTGAAGGAACTCAATGGAGAGGTGACCCCCAATGCCGAGGTGTCTCCCGTCAAGCCGGGTGAGGAGGAGATGGCCGACAGCACAGACAGGGCTGACGAGCCAGACTCGACTGCCCAGGAACAAGAGGAGGGCCAGGCTGTTGTTGCCAGCGTGGCAGAGGGAGCGGCGCCAATCCAAAGCCTGGACAGAAAAAAATTGCCCCATGCCTTCGACACGGCTCAGGGAGCCCTGGGACAGGTCAAAGCCAAGGTCGAGGTGTGCAAGGACGAGTCTATAGGTAACAGATGAGAGTAAAGCAACAGGGGGGATTATGCACATTTGTATGCCTCATTTTACCTCTTATATACATTTAACATATCTTAAGTCAGTCATTACAATCATCGGTATTACGATATTATTACGTTATTAAGTCCAATCCAGGACTGTTAAGGATTGAAGATTGAATTAACAAAAATAAGTTTAATGTCCTATCAAGAGCTGAACCAATCACCTAATGGCATAAAAACATGTCTTGCTTTTCTTTTTCTACCCATTTCTTAACATCTTGACATTGATCTCTCTCAAAGCGTTGTGTATTTAGATCATGTTTTAGGAGACTATTTTCAAATGGAACAACAAACTACTTTTTAAATTTGCTTTTCACTGGGTTCCTCTAGATCTTGAAGAGTTCCGTATTTACTTGGAGAAGCGATTCGACTTTGAACAGGTGACTGTGAAGAAGTTCCGCACCTGGGCCGAGCGTAGGCAGTTCAACAGAGACATGAAGAGGAAGCAGGCAGAGTCGGAGAGGCCCATCCTCCCTGCCAACCAGAAACTCATCACGCTGTCAGTGCAAGACGCACCCACTAAGAAAGGTAATTGTGGGACCTATGAAGCTATGACCTTCTCTAATGCAAGCAAAATACAGTATCTCTGGTCCGGACTGCTTGGTGTAGCAGTCCGGGCATCTAGGCTCCAAAGTAGCAGAGGTGGGACAAAGTCCCTATGTTGCAAGTCCAAGTAGAGTCTCAAGTCTTTGCTCTCAAGTCCAAGTCAACACAGGCAAGTCCCAAGTCAAGTCCAAGTCCTAAACCTTTTGTTTCGAGTCCCAAACAAGTCATAATGCTAATTAATGATATGTAAAAATGGACATACATCATGAGCATTTTTCAGAATTTGCATTTATTTTAAAACGAGGATTATTACAGGCCAACAGAACGCAGAAAGTTTGAGCACCACTGATATAGTTTTCAGAAAACTGCAAACCACAAAGGCATTTGTAGAATCGGTCTCAGGTCTTAATGGGTTTAATAGATGTCATAAAATGCCTTGTAGCCCTACATGAATTACAGATGAAACTACTTTCTATTCATTTATTATTCATTTAATTAATTTCACCCCGCTCCCTCAGTCCCTCCCTACCTCCCTGCCCCCTCCCCCCTTCTCTCTCTCTCTCTCTCGTTAACTTATAGGTATCTGCCCCCCCTTCTCCTCTCACTTGATGATTACAGCAATGTTGATGTATTTGGTCTCTCGTTCTCTCTTTCTCGCTCTCCCCTCCCTCTCGTTAAGTTTGCAGTAATGTTAATGTGTTGTATATGTCTCATTCTCTCTCCAGTTACAATAATGTTTTCCCTCCCACTTGTATTGTAGACTAATGTAGAATACTCTTCTCTCTCGCTGTGAATCTTGTCAAAGTATAGAAATGTTTTAGGCTACACTGGCCACCCATCAATGATAGCGACTAGCAAGTTAACACTAACAAACATTACTGATTAAATAAGAAAAAGAGGTTGCGCATCAACAATGGATTTTCTCAGTGGAGTGCTAGACCCAAAGTCAGTATACATATCAAAAACAGGAATTTAAAAAAAAATCCAAAAAGGTAGCACATCCAAAAATGTCAATTAAATGGAGGACAAATTAAGCGTTCACTTTATTGGTGTGCCAATAAAAAAGTGGAAATGTGAGTAATTTGTCCTCCATTTAATTGACATTTTTGGATGTGCTACCTTTTTGGAATTCCTGTTTTTGATAAACATTACTGATTGCAGGTTTGTAACAGATTACTGCATGCATGGCCATAGAAGAGTAGTTTTCTTGTAGCATTAGCTTAGGTCACTTATATCTGGATCGACTTACCTGTTTTTGTGCACCTTCTTCAAATGTTGATTGAAGTTTGAAGGAGTTGCAGTAACTGCGGTAATTCTAGCACTGCATGCCTTGCATACTGCGATTCTTGTATGGTTGCATTCCACCTCGTAATATTTACAATCGAACAATATAATTGATGGGTTCGACATTTCCTTCCACCTGGCTTCCAGCAGCCACGGGCCGGCAGGAGTGAACGCGTGTGTGTGTGTTTTCTGTTTGGTAACGTACTACAACACGTGAAGCGATGTCACTGACGGCCGGGATTTTTAAATAATAACATTAGTAGTTGATGGGACACTTTTTAACCATTTTAATATTTGGGCTTGCTGTAAAGTATTAAGTGGCTTGAAAAGACTTGAATTCTCAAGTCAAGAGGGCTCAAGTCACAAGTCTTTGGCAGTCAAGTCACAAATCTTTGGCATTCAAGTCCAAGTCTATTTTTTTATTTGATCAAGCAAGTCTAAAGTCATAAAAATCGGGACTCGAGGTCCAAGTTGAGTCCCGAGTCCAAGTCCCCACCTCTGCAAAGTAGACTGACAGCACATCGTGGGTTCGAGTCCCATTCCCGACGATCTTTGCTGCATGTCGCTACCCATCTCTCTCTCCCTGTTTCCTGTCTGTCTCTACTGTAAAAACTATAAATAAAGCCCAAAAAGCCCCCAAAGAATTGTTTAACCATGTTGTACTCCTTTGTTAACGTTGTCCTGTTTTATCAGAATTCGTCATCAACCCTAATGGGAAATCAGAAGTTTGCATCCTACATGAATATATGCAACGTGTACTAAAGGTCCGACCTGTTTACAACTTTTTTGAATGTGGTAAGTTTCTATTCTCTTCAGTGATACTTTGAAGTTGTCGTATAAATTCTACTGTTTTTATTAGCCAGTAATTTCTGTTTTGCTGCTTCCTTACAGAGAACCCAAGTGAACCCTTTGGAGCCTCAGTCATTATAGACGGAGTGACTTACGGCACAGGAACTGCAAGCAGTAAAAAACTTGCCAAGAATAAAGCTGGTAATGTCCTTGACCTTACCACTGTGTGTGTTGAAATGTTGATGGTCTATACCAAAGGTTCCCAACTGTTTTTTTTCTGGTACCTTTTTCTTCTTCACTGTAACATTGAATACATAGGGAAGTTCCTGGCTCAAAGGGACCCAATTGATAACCTCAAAGTTATAGCTGCTCTGCCTCTTAGCTTTATTCCACTATCAAATTGAGATTTCTACTGGTATGGACTATGGTTTTAATACCACAAGGGATAGTTTTCTCACATCCTGTATTTTAGTAAAATGTCCTGTATACATGCAGTATATTGCAACAATTTTAAGATAAAACACTTTATTAATTCCTGTGGGGAAATTCAGGGTATTACAGCAGCGCAGGATAAGAGTACTGGAATACAAAGTGAAACAATACATTGCGGTACTGAACCATACACTAGGCACGAAGATCAAATAAAAAAAGAGAGACCCCGCATATACACCTACACACAACAATACAAACATCAACTCAAAGCTCTCAAACAAACAAGGCCATGATTTTGGGGGATGCAGGCTCTGATGGCTTTTGGCAAAAAGGAAAGCGCTTTGTTTTTAGGTAGATTTTCAGTCATTACTTAAAGTAGCTTTTTTTTTATTGATTCATGAGACATACATTACCAAAGCAATACCAACCACATTGACTGGTGACATGGAGTAGAAATTTGATAAAATAAAATAAATAAAAGCAGTTAAATCACAGACTTAATTACTTGCATTGTAAGACCAATGTGTGGTCAGTTATTGTATTATTAATAATGAGACAGGGATATCTTCATAATTTTACTCATGAGTGTAAAACTAACCAAACGGACCCGCTGTTTACATTTGTACACTCAGTTAGGGTTTCACGGTGTACACTGTACACTACTTAACAGTGTTGTTGTTTTTTTGTGACTTCCAGCTCGAGCCACACTGGAAATCCTCATCCCTGACTTTGTGAAGCAGACATCTGAGGAGAAGCCTGTAGAGGGCGATGAACTGGAGGTACCAATGCTCTCATCCAGACTGACAGTAGTAACTAAAAGAGTTGGAAAAAGAGGCTGTACTTGTTATGTTGTGCTCTAAATTGACTATGCCTTTTCTCATGTAACCCAATATGTGAACAAAGGGTATCTTTGGATAACAGTTTATCATCACTGATGGTTGGAAGCCTCTATGTCCAAAACCATGATGTGTTGTGAACTTGTAGATCGGCTGTTTTTCATACTTTGTGTGACACTTGTGTACAGCGAAGGAGGTGTATTTTTGAATTTCCATTTCTGCTCAGCAGGAACCTAGATATGCTTTGACTAATTAGATTGACAGAAGGACAAATTAATGCAACAGCAAAAACGGAAGTGAGGGGGAAGAGGACATCCACTTCACAGCTCTTCCGTTGCTCGGACTGTATGACGGAATCATTTGTAAATTGTGTGAGCCTGCTCAGGACTATGTAGAGGCTATTGATATCCAAAGCTGTAATACGCTTAAAGGGCAAGACCACTTTGGTAGAGGGTTGGGTTGTGTGGTTACCTTGCCATGATGTAACTCCAAAAGTGGACAAGAAATCAAAAATAATTGCTCCATTGATTAGAAATGGATCATTCAAAATATGCTCCCCATTGACTTACATTGTACAGTGAAACAGCTCTCAAAGTCACTATTTTAGCACGTAAACGAACACAAACAAAGCTGATTCAGACAATATAGAACATCACCAAACCCAGTACTGTTTGTTTTTTTAATAAAAATGTCAACTTCCTGTTCATTTTACCAGTTGAAGATCTGGATCCGGATCCGCGGATCCAGTCCGGGTTTTCTTCTTAATTAAAAATAGCAAAATCAAGGAAGTTAACATTTTTATTTAAAAAAAAAAATAGTACCGGGTTTGGTGATGTTCTATATTGTCTGAATCAACTTTGTTTACATTCGTTTATGTGCCAAAAGAGTGACTTTGAGATCTGTTTTACCGTACAATGTAAGTCAATGAGGAGCATATTTAGAATTATCAATTTCTAATCAATGGAGCAATTATTTTTGATTTCTTGTCCACCTATAGAGTTACATCATGGCAAGGTAACTACACAACCCAAACCTCTACTAAAGTGGTCTTACCCTTTAACAGTAACGGTACCTGCTAGCTACTCCTGGTACTCTTGCTTCTCCTAGTTACTGTCTGAGAAAAACGTCTTGTATAACTAGTTTAACAATGTATTATTCTGCATTCTCACTTACAGTATTTTAACCATATCAGTATTGAAGACTCAAGGGTATACGAGTTGACCAACAAAGCAGGTCTCCTCTCACCATATCAGATTCTTCATGAGTGCCTTAAAAGGTAGGAGCCACTATTAAGTTCATGTTTTTTAACGTGTGTCTTCATTTATTTACACTCATTTTTATGACCACTTTTTTGAATATTATTTTCATTGCCATAGAAACCATGGAATGGGGGATACCAGCATCAAATTTGAGGTTATCCCAGGGAAGAACCAGAAGAGCGAGTATGTGATGACTTGTGGCAAGCACACTGTCCGTGGATGGTGTAAGTACACCATTAACTTGTCTCATATAGAGGCAGTATATGCACACACAAACCATATTTTGAAATTCATCAGTTCCCAAAATCAGCAATGATGGATCTAAAGTTTTTATACCCACCCACTTTTGTTATAAGCTGTTACACCCCAGTGTATGTTTCCACATTCACTGGGGTGTTATACCATAGTACTACTAACGTTAATGCTAGCATTCAGTAGTACTAATACCATTAATGGTAGATGCTGTAGTACTAATAACATTAATGCTAGTATTGCTAATGCTACTACAGGCAAGAACAAGAGAGTTGGCAAACAGCTGGCATCTCAGAAGATCCTTCAGATGCTTCATCCCCATGTGAAGAACTGGGGCTCCCTGCTGCGCATGTACGGACGTGAGAGCAACAAGATGGTGAAGAAGGTGGGTCTGCCTCGGCACAGCGGGGAAAATCTTGATGGGTTTTGGAGCTCTCATCTTGAAAGGGGTTTTGAAGCTTTCATCTTAAAAGAACTGCAACTTTTATGTTAAAAAAATTGCTTGCCAGGCCAACTGAATTGGAAATGATCTTTTATCAACCTGGAGGCCTTCGGGCACACATGCTCCGAAAAGATTGTCGAGTGCAACAGAAGTGTGTATGTGTGGGTGCACCTAGATTATATGCTAGCTCACCAGTGCAATCAACTAAAATGTTAGTCTGGAGCCCTGTGGAAATTATAGCAAACATTGACATATATCTCTTACTGTAGTTGTTCCATGCTATAACATTAAAGGTGTATGGAAAAAACAAACCCAAAAATGAGATTGTGAAACTTTTAATAAAGTTTAATACATGTATCTATAGGCATTTTTTATAAAGTTTCCTAGGTTTGCTGTGAAAAGCCTGGGATCTTGTCAACAACTAGTCGGTGAAAACGGTTTTGTCTTTATTTTATCATTTTGGTGGTGGTCAGAGTTGGAGATAACATCAAGTTACCAAGAAAATCCACTCTCATTCCCAAAAGCTCATGGCTCATAATTCATACTGTCACTCACACACACGACTCCCCGCTTCCCTCTCCCCAACGTCCTAGCTCCACCCAAAGGTTTCCTAGCTCCACCCAAAGGTTTGCTACTTTCAATCTTGTGGAGTGAACTGAATAGGGCTGGACAGTTAACCGAACATTTATCGAAACTGATATTTGAAACCAATAACCGACTTCAAATGCTGTAGGTTAATCAAATAATGTATGAGCAGGTTTTTTGTTTGTTTTTGGATCATTTGTTTTAATTTCTTGTACGTCAACGAATCAACATGAAAAAAATATATATATATATTATCGACTAAATTGATTAGTCTGGTTAACCACTTAACCCTGCCTTAATGCTTTATACTTTGTTGTACAATGGTGATGTACAAAATTAGTGAAAGTTGCAGATATTTTCATTATTTAAAAAATAATGTGTTTAGTAATCGAGGCAAAAGTTTTAAATAATCATGATATTGATTTGAAGTCATATGGCCCAGCCCTAGAACTGAGACAGGTTTCATCCAATATTGGCATGAGATGGTAAGCCATGTTCTTACATATTTTTTGGAATATATGATCTCTTTTTTGCAGGAAAGCAATGACAAGAGTGTGATTGAGCTTCAGCAGTATGCCAAAAAGAACAAGCCAAACCTTCACATCCTCAACAAGCTGCAAGAAGAGATGAAGAAATTAGCCAAGGACAGGGTAAGAAAATCTCCTCTGCTATGCTCAGTTAAATATTCATGTAATTCTGAAATCCTTCCTGTAACCACAGATAAACATATTATTACACATCTAATTTTAGAATTATAATTCATGGGATATTCTGTAGTTCTGTACTGAACAAGTTAGAAGCTTCATTCATAATGTTGGCATTGCATTTTGTACATCAACATTTGAATGTTGGCTTTTCAACTTTTTGCGTGCCTGTTTTGTTTAAAGTGATACTTGTGTATCAAGTTTGGCGCAATTTTTGCATTTGTTGGCTGCGAGTGATACCTAATCAGTGCTTTCAATAAGCACTTAATCCATTTTTTGTGTTGTGTCAAATTAGTTCCTGGTATTTGAGAGGCTTCAATGGACATTGAACCTGTTAGGTGTGATGTTTCATGATTTGATGGCACTGTGCAAACACTAGATTACGATTTCAATTTCACGATTTACAATTTAGCTGTTTAACCCATTTAGACTGGGAAACCCTATACGTAACTATACCTTTCAATCCGGGAACCCCTTTTGGGGTTGTTGTTGCTATGTACAGTATATATTATTTGTAATTTTTGAATGAATATTTGAAGTTTTTCAGGATTTAGAAGGCGTTTTTAATATCGGCCTCAGGTCTAAATGGGTTAACAGGTGCTCTCATCCAGAGCTGAGGGGATCTTTTATATGTCACATCCAGGCCATATTTAATCTCAGGCTGTATCAGGTTAAATTCATGTTAAGAAGTCCCTTAACGAGAAGGCTTGACGTTTCCAACACTGAAGATCATATACAGCGTTTTAATCAGGAAAGAGGTGCCGCAGGGGTAAAATACCTGCACACCACATCGTTTGTTCCCTCCATGGTGCCTCCGGCTTGGCCGGGCGCTCCAATAAACAGAGTTGCCTGTGTGTTCCGGGTGTGAAGCCAACAGAGGAGGGAAATCTCTGTCACTGAGCTAGCAACTCCTACAAGTTGGTCGGGGGCACCTGTTAAACAGGCAACAGAATTGGTAGGGACAGCGGATTTGTCCCAGCATGCATGGCCACAGCTCTTCGTGTCAGATGAATAGAAGCTGTCGACTCCATATGTATTGGAGGGGACGTACTGTAGTCTAAACCCTCCCCTGACCAAACGGTAGGGGTTAGCCGTGACAGGGCCTTTGCACAAGAGAGGAATTGGCATAATTACTAAATTTGGAGAAGAAAATTTTAAAGATGGAAAAAAAGATTAATCAAGATGATGCGCTGACCTTATCAGTTTTCAGTCCCTTACATGGTTTAGATTGATAAAACACAAAAAAGCACAACTGTAGACTTTTCAAACATTTTGACAGCCAAAAATACATTGTAAAAAAAAGTGCTCAGGAGCCGAGATACAGCCTTTTTCAGTAATAAGTTAAACAAGGAGTGAATGGAGCAGCAAATCTTCAGATAATGATATCTTGGGTTCTGAACATTTTTTTTTCAAAAAGAAAAAAAAAGAATTGGCACGCTGGGCCATAGCGGTAAAACACGTGAAACACGTCAATGGCACTCAATGAGTTAAAACATACATAGCTTCATTTGAAAACCTAAATAGAAGTTTGAGTGTCAAGAAATTTGTATTATATATTTTCCATATCTTCCTTTACACTTTTGCTCGAATGCATCGTCACGTTGACACCTAGGCTTATTCAGTTGGAAAAGCACTATTTTTGTCTAACTGGGTTTTGCAACAACGCATAAATAAAGTGTTGTGACTCATGTTTATTGTGGTTGTGATGTTAATACATTCCTGTTTCTTTTGTCAGGAGGAGACTCGGAAGAAACCCAAGATGACCATCATGGAGTCCGCCCAGCCGGGCAGTGAACCTCTCTGCACTGTTGACGTCTAAAAGTCTAGAAAACACTGACAACCGGCCGACCCGACCCGCGGCACTGACCTACAGCCACTGTCACACACTCGCACCATGCTCACTTCACCCTTCACTTTATTATGCATCACTGAGTTACAATGGCAATACAACAACACATTTGACAAAGCTGGTAGAACTTGGCTTGCTTCCTCCCTTACACTCTGCTGTGTTTTTATTGGTTCACTGTGGTGGGGTGTTACGGGGTAGGGGACAAAAATGCACTAATGGATAGCAGAGCAAACATCTACCTCTCTAGATGCATTCTCTGTATACTGCACTTGGGAAAACAACATGGTGTGACTAGTGACGATATACCTGTATGAACCATGACGTGGCATGCTTCGCTACTGCAGAGGTTCTCATCTTCAGACCAGGGGACTTGAGCTACTGCTAATTTTAAATTCTACCACATCATTAGTTGCATTCATCGGTGTCCTAGGTCTAAACTAGTCTCTAATTAAATGAATGAACTCCAGTAGTAATCTGCCTCCTCATAACTTCAGCTAAGAACCATAGCTCTACTGCATCTAACCACTGGTTACCTATTTTATTTGTTTTTAGTAGTGCTGTTTTTCTAACCTTCACACATGCAGTACTGGCACCTGTTTGTTCTTTTTGTTTTTCTTTTTAATTTCAAGGTTACCAGACAGTACATGTTTACTTGACCAACTTAATCGGATAACCAATTGTACGTGTTTAGTGGGTATTTTAAGTGGTTGGTGTTGCTGAACATTTTGGGTGGTTTATTACAAATATGCTTTTCTGTTCTCCTCTTTAGAATGGCCAGGTGAAGTCTTGGTTTGCACGTTGAAATATACCATGTGAAGTGATCACTATTCAGAACCACAATTATGCACTCACGTTCTGTCAGATATTTATGTCAACTAATGCTGTTAGTGCAAAACAATAATGCTGTTAGTGCAAGTATGTGGAGTTATTTAAGTTTTTCTTTTCTTTTTCTTACTCATGTATTAATAGGAACTAATACTTTGAATTGCCTTTTTTAACTCTGGCAATACAGAATGAAAACATATCAACAGACTGCTATACAGGCTGGTCTGACAAACTAGCGTCCTGCTCTCTTAGCACTACAGGGAGCTGAAGCACAGGAGCTTTGAATGCTGTAAGAGGTGATATACAAGGTAAACAATTTAACTCGCCTTTTTTATTTTATGCTTTTACGTGTAGCTAGCGTTTCAATATGTTGCCGTAACGTTCATCATAACTAATGCCAATGAACCCAACCTGACAACTTACTCAAGTGTCTCACTTTGGAATCCATCTCTGTTTCTGGCCATTTCAGTGTCCTTAAGGGAGTCAAGTCAGGTACATGTTGCCTTAGTTAATCCATTTCATGAAGGGCTCCACAAGTGCATACATTTGGACCTAAAAAGAAAACTAACGACCCACTGGATGGATATGGAGCTATCCCGTCTTTACTTGAGAAAGTTTTGAGAAAATGTATTGTTTAACCAATTTAGTATTTTTAATGGTAATAAATATATATATATAAAAAGCCTAAATGTCTTCATTGATACACAAAGGAGAAATCTGCCTATAGCATGAGCAGATTTTAGTTAATGGTTTGGTTTGTGTACATTTTGCCATTGTTGTGACAGTTGATTGTGTGTCCTGGTCCATTCATTTTATAACTTGGGAGTAGGATAATGTTAAACTGAAGTTGGTACGTTTACCTCTGACAAAATGCGATCAATGTCATTGAATCCAAACAATGTGGTACAAACCAAAGCTTAAAAACAGACTTATGCATTTTATAGAAAACTCATGTTGCTGCAGAACGCATACAAAAAAGAAATCTATAAATATAGACATGCAATACCTGCTGAAACAAATACACAAACAGCTGTGCATTCATTCATTCATTGTTTGGTCTGTGCTTTCTTTTCCTGGAATGTTCATACAGTATGTGGACAATTCAATTTGGTAGATACAAGGCTGTTGTGGAACAGTGGACTGTTTGAAGAATGTGCTATCCCTACCGTTGTGTTCTTGCAAAGTGTGTGAAGAAGAAAAAAAGAAAATGCTTTTTACACTTGTTGGCATTGTTCCAATGGATTGTTTGCTTGAGATGTTGCTGCCTAGAAAATGAAGTATGTATTGCAACTGAGCTCTATAACTTCAGTGATATTTGTTATGCAAATAAATTGTCCTAATTAAATATGTCTTTGTGTAATCATACTAGCAATAAGGGGATCGAACTGTTCCAATTAACAAAATGGAAGTTTTATTCATTCAGGAAGGTATTTTGCAAAAAACATGTATTGAACAAACTCAAAATAGGGATTTAGAGTCAAGCATTGCATCAAAGCATTGGAGGAAAAAAAACAGTACTTAATTACAAAAAAAAGTTCTATGCTAAGACTGCCTTGTTATTTAAGGTCATGCTGTGGCTTTTCTTTATTAACAATTGAGAATCATACCCTTAACCCACTGAGCTACTATGCACAGGTAACAGAATGCCTATCATTGTCAGGGTTTGCATTCTGCTCTACATGATTATGTTTTGGGAGTTGTCTCTTCCTCTCCATCTTCCATATCCTTCTGGGAGTTGTAGTCCACCCTCTCAAAAAGCAGAAGCATCTCAACATGTATTGTCTGGGGGAAGAGATCCACAGCCATGGCTCTAACTGGTCGGAACGGGGTTCCTTGCACTCTTTTAGAAGGTGCTCTGCATAGGCTGGAAAGTAAGAAGGGTCAACACCTTAATGAAATAGAACCATTCGATTTTTAAATGGTGGACAGGCTTTTAGTTATATTGCCTTTGTCCACATAATTTGCTCAAAACTGATTAAATGGCAGAAACTCACTCAATGAAGTTGACCATGGCTGCCTTGGCATTGCAGGCCACATAAACCAGCCGTTTTAGATGTTCCGCTCTCCTGATGGCACAGACCACCTTTGAATCTTTTCAAATAACAAAAATAGTAAACACATGGCTATCATTGTCTGCATTATGAACTCAAATTAGTTTGGCCCCAAAAGGTAAGATAATGCATTTGAAAAGTGTATTTGTCAACTATTAAACGGTGGGGTAAGTGATTCTGATAGTGTTCGTTTGGTAACAGGAGTCTCCATGTCTCTCCAGCTCTTTATTAAACAGCATTGCATTATGCATAAATGCATTTTCAGGTCCGGATACCAATTTTATCCAATCAGAAAGGAGAACTCAAGACAGATTAAACACGTGAAATTGGAAGTGATGACAAAGAAATGAGCAGACAAAATTGGAACACTATCAAAATGAGGTACTCTCCTGATTGGGTGAAATTTGGTCATCTGCCTGAAAAAGTATTTTCGGTTTATCAAAGAGCTGGAGAGACCGAGATACTGAACAAATAGCTCTATAGCAATGATTGCTATCAGAACACGGTGGTCAGTCTACTTACGCAGGCCTGCTCTGGGTGGGTCCACAATGGCTGTGACATTGGATGTCACCAGAGACTTAAGAACATTGGGAAACACGTCTTCCGCCTTTCCACAATGAAACTCAATGTTACTCAGACCTAAAAACATTTTGTCAAACAATAAATGAAGTTGTAATTAAGAGCACAACAGCACCGTTATGTTAGTACAACCAAATTAAAGTACAAGCTATGCTTCGGTGAAAAGGTGTTCTGCAATATATAGCTTTGCAAAAATTACGCCTTTTCAACTGAAAGAAAGTCAAATGTTGACATGAATCACTGAGGTAAACAGATGTCCTACCATTGAGCTTGGCATTATATTTGGCATCATCTATTGCTTCCTGGCACAGC
Organism: Gymnoscopelus microlampas; assembly: GCF_963454915.1. NCBI lineage: Eukaryota > Metazoa > Chordata > Actinopteri > Myctophiformes > Myctophidae > Gymnoscopelus > Gymnoscopelus microlampas. Next base: position 36,648,677 of record NC_139941.1, read on the forward strand.
TCTATCCCAATAACCTTCTTCACCCTCTGTGGAGGCAAAAGAAAGTATTCACAACTTGCCAGCAGACAAACTCACCCTAAATCATTCTGGTTAAAGGACAAGTCCAGACTAAAATAACATTTTCCTACTTATATTGATCCCAAATGACTGGCCATGGAGTTTAATTGCAGAATTGCCCCTGTCGTCCAGTGCTCATATCACCGGCAACTCAAAATTGGGGTTCCACCGTACCAGTAAGACCCCAGCGCACAACTACTGTTAGGAGAATGCAAGTACTGCAACATGTATACCTTAGCCAGAGAGATGCCAATGGTTCCTGTGCCGCAGCACACATCAAGCAGAGTGCTGTCTTGTTGCAGCTGAGCCCATTCCCCCACTGCAGAGTACAGCACCTCTGCTGCTCCCGTATTCACCTAGAGGGGGCACAAATACAAACACTAAAAACAAACACTTGGTTGGAAGACCACATCATGACAAAAATGGCATGTTTTAACTGCTGATGTGGAATTTTCAGTTGAAAGTATGTCATTTTTGTTCGACAAAGTTAGCCTTAAATAATAGCAGAGACATGGAGCAGATTGTAATGTCAAATTGTAATGTCATTACAATTTGTTTGAGTGGAGCTGCTCAGTAGCCAACAGTAGAGGACTGTGGTGGTTACCTGATGCAATGGTTGAGAAAACTGAACTACAATGTAATGAATGGATACATTGTAAACAACACTACTGTCATACAACTCTCCACTTTCTGCGGCCCAGTACCCGGTCAGTAGTTGAAGTGGAAGACCATTTGTGTGCCAACAATACACACATGTGCAAATTACCTGGAAAAATGAATGAGGGGATATTCTGAACTGCAGATCCAGAAGTTCCTCATGAATGTACGCTTCTCCAGCTACCAACTCAAAGGGCAAGTCCTCTTGGTTAGGGGATTTCCTAGACAAAAATACATACATATTGACCATTATCTATTGTACTGATCCCTAAAACTGTATTTAACCGCTTTAAACCTGGCGTTCCTATTTTGGCATGACATAGGTGGGAATGTTTTGTAAATAGCAGATCTACAATCTCACAATGCGATGCGTTGTGAGCTTGTAGATCGGCTATTTTTGCCACACGCCACTATCATACGACTAACTAAGCATAAAATAGAGCTTAAGTGTTTAACAGCTCTCTCTGACATTTATGGAGAAACCATGCTTTTTCATTCCTCACCTTTGACCCTCTCTTATGAAGTAAAGGGATGTGATGCCACTGTCTTTTCCCTCTCCTTCTGTGAAGTAAATCCTTAAGGAGTTCTTTAGTGCAACAAGTTCCTCCTCTTCAAGTTTCTGTATAGAGATAGCTAAATTAAATGCAGAAAGGCATGGGAATATGGGAATGAAAAAAACCCTATCCTTTCACTATTCAGATTAACTTATGAACTGACACTTGTGGACAGAGCTTTCTTTACTATAGATGCTAATGTGTAGGCCAATGTAGTACTTGAAAGAATAGCCATGTATTCAAAAATAGAAAACAAAATGAATCTTTATCATTACAAATGTTTTCAAGATGCACAAATGTCAACTCTGTATCACTATCAAAGCTTTGACTGTACAGTATATATATGTTACATCCAAAGAAGTACATTTAAGAACTTTTTTTAAGGATGAGTGGTCAAACATTGTAATTTCACTTTTAGGATCCCACAAAATACGTCACCGTTTTATTTCGTGGAATATCAAGTCACAGTGCTTCAATACCTGTGGGTTGAAAAACACCATAGCCATGGCGTGCTTCTTTCTTGTGGTCCTCACTGTCAACTGCTTCCAGTGCCCTTCATATGTCTCAGCATCATATACCTTGTATTGGGTTGTCCTGTGTGTTAATTGGGGTTCAATGTGATGTCATTATTTTCCAATTGCTTAAAACCACAGAATGTTGCTGTGCCTCAAAGACAATATCCTGACTGGCACATCCTGAATACAATCATAACGTGGCCCACACAAAGTTATGGAATAGCATTATTATTCACTTACCTAATGAACTTCTGAAAGGCGCTGACCACTTTCTTGGTCTCATCTGAAACATGGGTGGTATCTGCAGGTCCCACCACAGCACAGGAACCACCTTTATATTTTCCAAGACGGAAGCCGACAGTCTTGTCTTCACCATCAGCACCCACAGAAATGAGGAATTCACACTTGTTCCTATACTCAGTCTGCCATGACACAGTAGGGACACATAGCATTTCAAAAGGGTTGTTGATGATGACATATAACTAAAATGATGTATTCATTCACCATTTGGAGAGACAAAAAGGACCCCTACTCTTTTAAAATTAAAATTATTTCAATGATAAACACAATTCATAACAATACATTAAAACAAATTGTGGCTACTTTTAAAATCTTTAACTGACCAAATGTATCTGTATTTATGCTGTTTAATGATGAACTTCTATGAATGTATTAGACAAAGTTGTGTAGTGTTAAAGAACATGAGTGTTTTGACTTGAATAAAGTCCAACATGCGATACCTGACAAGGAGAAGGTCGAATGGCTTCCAGGGGACAACACTTATTCTTATACTTCCCCTTCTGTGAAAACAGCCATGGCAGCATTGCTTTGTTTGTGCTGCCTATTTCTCTGAAATACAAAGATATAACATTTAGGCTACTTATTCAGATTTGAAATCAATGTGCATTCTGTATGCTACGCATCTTATTTAAACTTAGCCCGTAGTAGCACTTAACCAAGCCTTGATGACCATGCAGTCTTATGCAAAGTTTAAAATGTAATTTAGATAGCATGTTATTTAGACAGATGCTATGTTCATTCGGTTACCTGGTTAGAACAGATTTCTTTTTTTAATATATTGTTTAATGTTTTTAGACTGATGCCAGGTTCTTGGTTGACCTATGATCCTAGATTACTGAGGCACACTGTCTCTCTGCTTTTGATTGCTCTCTGAGTTTACCTTGCTTACCGTTAGTCGCTTTGGATAAAGAGTGTCTGCTAAATGCCTAAATTGTAACTAACTCGGAAGTGTACTGAACCATACCGATTGATAATGGACAGGTAAAGCTTTTAGACTTTCAGATGAATTGCCTGTAGTATAGACATGCTAGTATGGGGCCCATATTTCATATATTTTGTACAAGCTTTCTTTTAAGAATTCAAGGAAATTCACTTAATTAGTGAATTGTGTTAACTCAATTAAAAAATTCAAAGTCAAAAATTAGAACCCCAGGCGATTAGCATCATCAAAGCCTTACTTGGCCAGCGTCTGCAGGACTGCCTCCACCTCCTGCTCCTTCTTTCTCAGCTGTTCCTCATAGGGGACCTTCCACAGCGGTGTCACCACATTGGCAATCTGTACACTGAAGGGCTCCTCTTCTTCATCCGCCTCCTGACGCTTGGATGGGGGTCGCCCTCCTCCTCCTCCAGCACTCTCCCCCTCATCTTGCTTCCTCTTCCTGACGATGGGGTCTACTTTGGGCTTGGCGAGCCTCACAGTGAGCGTATTGCCTTTCCACTGCATGCCATGCACCATCTTCATAGCCTTGTCACGTTCTTCCTCATTCATGAAGGTGACAAAGGCAAAAGACTGCCTGCCGAGCAGTTTGATCTTGTGCGGGTTGAGGCCATTCCTAGCCAGGAACTTCTTCAGGTCATTGAAGCCGACATACTTAGGGAGGTTCTTGATCTCCACTTTGTAGATCTCTGAAGTGAAAAGGTCCTCTTGGATGTAGCGGTATTTGCTAGGGTCTAACACCTCATCGCCCTCTCCTTCTGCTTCTGTTTTCAGTTCTGGTTTCACATTGTCTGTCATGTCCTCTGTATCACCAGCAGCAGTCCCTTCCACTGAGGAGGGTGTGATAGCCACTGGGTCCGGGGTTTCAACTGTAACATCTGCCATGATACTCTGAGGGGAAAGACCATTCGTCATCAGAAGGTACAAACACTCTGTCAAGGAATGCATACACATATTGTACTTTTACTCCTCCACAATTATATGAAAACTTTAGTTAGTAGTTACTTTGTAGATTTTGATGCGAGGCATTGTGAGCTTGTAGATCTGCTATTTCAAAATATTTTTTTTACATATTGAACTTGAATGAGTATTTTTACTTTTGGTACCTTATAGAACATTTTCATGCAAATACTTTTATACTTTTACTCAAGTAAATTCAGAATACAGAACTTTCACTTGTAACAACACAGTATGTTTACATTGCATTGCAGTATTGATACTTTTAATTACGTAAAAAAAATGTAGTACTTTTTCCACCACTGACCAGAGCCCCAATGTGTGGCGAATCCGTCAAAAATAATTGTGAATGGTTGGTACCTCAGTCAATGACACTGACAGTATGATCAACACTAGTAGACAACATTTTCAATTCGTGTAAACAACTGTACTGTGAACGCAGTGACTGCATCTAAAAAAAATGAGTCAGTGAGTCAGTGTACCTACCTTCTTCTCGCTTTCAGTTATAAGCAAGGAAGCCTGGTTACAGGGCGCTGCCATATTGGTTTAGCCACGTGCAATGCATTGGTGAACTTTCAACTGCGACTAGCGGTACCAGTGTTGCCAGGTTTTGCGAGAGAAACAAGTAACCAGATATATTAAAACAAGCCTAAAAGAAGCCACATTAGCGTCGGATATTTGAAAATAGCCAATCTCCAAGCTCACAACGCGTCGTGATGCGACATGTTGTGAGCTTGTAGATCTAAAAAAGTGCAACATTTTGAATATTTTTTGGGAAACATTTTAACAACACAAATCTGTTACAGGGGTCACAAAATACTTTTAGATGGGGGGGGATCCGTGGACAAATATATATTGATTTGGGGGTCCTTGGCATGAAAATGTTTGAGAACCACTGAGTTTTTACAACATTAGGAAACAAGCCCAAATAAGCAACTACACTTTAGAAACAGGCCCCAAAAAAACGCAACCCACGCAACTACCAATATTTATTTTCAAGCAACTACACAGACAAACAAGCCCAAAGTTGCTTATAATAACCAGATATGGCAACACTAGCTTTCAGCACAAAATACAAATATCCGGCAAAAAGATCTCTTTGTATCCGGTGTGGAGACCACTTCCTGTATCCGGTCATTTCCACAGTGGATGTTTGTTTACGAAATTTACAATAACTCTCCAATGCAATGCAACATGGTCGAGTACTAATAAGCCACTTTCTTTTTCTGTAAAGTTGCTTGTAATTATTTGCAGTTGCGTTTTTTGGGCTTGTTTCTAAAGTGTAGTTGCTTATTTGGGCTTGCTCCTAAATGTTGTTTAAAAAACAGTGGTTCTCAAACATTTTCATGTCAAGGTCCCTCAAATTAATATGTATTTGTCTGCAGACCAGACCCCCATATGAAAATATTTTATACCATATTTTATATTTTATATAGGGGCTACACATGCAAGATTTGTGTTGTTGAAATGTTTGTTTTTTATCCACATTTTTCACATTTTCAAGTAGATTGTTTTGAAAATAGCCGATCTACAAGCTCCGTGACACGTTATGAGCTTGTAGATAGGCTATTTTCAAATAGCCAATGCAAAATTGCTGTTGTGGCCTAAAAGTTGCTTCTTTTGGGCTTGTTTTCATAGATCTGGTTGGTTGGTTGCTTTTTTCTCTCGCAATATCTGGCAACACTGCGGACGGACACGGTGTGTGTGTGGAGGAAATTCGGCGCGCGCGAAAGCTCGAGCAGCAGCAGCAGGAAGGAAGAGAGAGCGAGAGAACAGACAGAGCTCTACATCTGAGTTTGGCTTCAGTCTGTCAAACTAAATTCCATAATCTACAAACATCTACGTTACAATGGCGGATCCCAAGGTGAGGCCGTGCTCCCGGCGTAGTGTTGTGTCTCGTGCATGGCCCGAAACCAACATTTTCTGCCAAACGGTGCATTTTAATCGACATTCATTAAAGTTTGTAAAAGGAAGCGACGGAACAAAAAAAATGAATGCCGGCAATGATGATGCTGTGTTTGCGACGTCGTTATTAACAACAAAATAAGAAATACCGCGCTGACACGTTCTCCCCTTTAAGCAAAAGTATTTGCTTAATTATAAGACAGAAAACTATTATTTTCACCGAGTCCTGAAAGTGACCACTTTGAATACTTTACCGCCTTTCTTTAGACTTAGCGAAGCTCACAAGTAAGAGTGGCCAGCTAAGCTAGCATGCTAACGCTAGCTACATAGCATTGGGCTAAATTCCTGGCTAATTTATTCTTCGCCGCGCGACAAAAACGACGTATTTTCAACAGGAGAAATGAAACGTTGACGCAGGGCACGGTGACACCATTTCAGTTGAAAATACGACATTTGTCCGAACCACGCTTGTCGTAATGGGTTTTCTATTCTCTCCATGACTGAGTCAATATAAATGAAGCCCCAACTCGGGCACACAACATCTGACGATGGCAACGCTGTCAGTACAGCTAATGCATAGCTCCAGTCCTTTATTTCTGTGATTGCGTTATGATCAAGTTAAATAAATCCGTTAAACTGATGATAATCTACACGGGTCCTTTCTCTATTACAAGCCCTGTGTCATTTGCTTCCTGGCTAAACTAGAGCTAACTAGCCATTTAGCAGTGTTGACAGGATCAGTCGCATATGATTGTTTGGCTTGTTTGCACTAATTATCCTATGTGTCGCTGTAATCAATCATATTCTGCTGCTGATGAAGCGCACATCGGAGCAAGCTGATAACTTAACCAAGTTATCATCCAAGTTACTTTTATTCTGATGAGTTGTTTGCTAACATTAGCTGTTAAAGGCCCCGAACTGAAGTTAATATTGACAAATACTTGATACCAGGTGTATCATTCGTACAAATGTACAAGACCCCCTTTTTAGGCAAAACACAAATTAAATGTCAGTCTTTTTGCTAAATAAATATGTGTTTTAGATTCAAATAACGTGATCAAGTTAAGAGTAGCCACGTTGTTGCTACAAGTGCTATTTCTTTGATGCGGCAAGCTAACTAGCTGAACCAAGCTGAAGAGTAATGTGACAGTGTTAGCCAAAAGTTATGTATTGTGGTGCAAACAGGACCGCTTTGTGAGTTCTGTCCTTTTCTTCTGCAAAATGTAAACACATACATCCACTATGGCTGCTTACTTTATCCGATGTATACTGATCCTCAACATGTTACATGCCAGTTGTCACCATAGCGTGATTGTCACCATAATCATGCTGTAAATGTATACAGCCATACATTTTGCTCCCAGTTTAGCTGTTCATGTTTGCTCTCAGTGGTTTCTGTAAACACTCCTTTAGACATGGCACTGAAGAACTATCAAACATATGCTCTCATTGCTCTGGTCAAAATCTTTTGTATTTTTTCCCTTTGCACCTTACTTTTGACACTATGTAAATACAACTGCAGTGGAATTGAGTTTTGTCCTAGCCTTGGAACATTACATTTTTTTGTTAATTGTTGTACATGATTTGTCCTAACTTTCTGGAAATAAAAATAGTGTGAGTATTTAATCCCACCTTGCATCAAAGATGCTTGGCTCAGCACCAGCAACTGCCAGTTACAAAGGCTACTGCCAATTCCCCCCACAAAAGCTGTACTTCCCAACAGTGATCTTTTTAATCCCTCCATTGATTCTTACTTTCTGTTTGTAGACAGCAGAGCCCAATAGTTACTGTAACCCTAAAGCAATGATGTGAGCAATTTTGATAAAATCATGCCTGTATATACAGTATTACTAGCATGAATGTTTATTTACAGAGATAATAATAATTAGCGTATGATGATTTGTGTACAGTTATATGTAACTGTGTAACTGTTCCATTCTGTCTTTTTAAGGACACTCAAGATGACCAGCCAGAAACGGCCACAGACAATGCTGAAGATGTGAATCATGACCCCCACTTTGAGCCCATCGTGTCTCTTCCAGAGCAGGAAGTGAAAACGCTAGAGGAAGACGAGGAAGAGCTTTTCAAAATGTAAGATGCTCCCATAACTGTATAATGATGATCATGTATGTACTTTCAATGTCACAGACAACATGTAGGTGGAGGATTTTGGAGGAAGTGTGACAGTATTGACTATTGATACATCAAAACTACATTTTGTTTTCAATTAATTGCAAAACTATGAAAAAGGCAGAGATGGTTCAAGACTGGTATACACGGCCACTTCCTTGATTGTACTAGTAGTAAACCCACTCCGGTGTTGCAAATAATGTTTTGAAAATTATATCTCTTAGTTGAGTAATTTTTCCAAAATATGCAAAGCATCATGCAATTTATATAGCAGTGCCCAAATTCTCTAATCTAGGCACAAAATATTTGTAAGAATCCCCTTTAATTTGCACACCTATTCTGGCTTTATGTAATGTCTCGCTCCTCCCAACATTACTACATAGAGAGACTGTTCTCATTTTACAACCAGTGACACCCTGTGTACAAAAAAATCTCTCTGTAGGCGGGCCAAGCTCTACCGCTTTGCTTCTGAGAATGACCCTGCAGAATGGAAGGAGCGTGGTACTGGTGATGTGAAGTTGCTGAAACACAAAGAGAAGGGCACCATCCGCCTACTGATGAGGAGAGACCGTACTCTGAAGATCTGTGCCAATCACCACGGTGAGTCAGCTTATTATTTTTGTCAAATTATTATCACTACACAACATTCCTACTACCATATTTGAGGTCCAAAAACCAAGCATGGTAACACTAACCAACATACTGAAATTCGTAACCCTTTTCCCTTCCTTCTGGATTTCAGTCTTGCCTATGATGGAGTTGAAGCCCAACGCCGGCAGTGATAGGGCCTGGGTATGGAACACACTGGCAGACTTCGCTGATGAAAGTCCCAAACCAGAACTCCTGGCAATACGGTTCCTCAATGCAGAAAGTGAGCATTCTCTTGCCTCAATGTACTTAAAATTCGAACACAATTTATTTAATTGGTCCATAATTGAAGCAAGCATTCTTACTTCAAGCAACTTGGGGAAGCTGTTTATTGGAAGGCTAATAGTTTTTACAACCAGAAAAATGTCAGCTGAAGTTGACCATAGTCAATTTTGTTTCCACGTTTTGTTATTCTGTCTTTGTAAGTACATTTGACCACAATATTACCTGTATGGATTAAAGTTCTCAGTCTTCACAACTGATTTCAGTCATTTGGATTCCATAGAGTCCAGAATGTTTTTGGTTTTCTCTAAAGGATACTTGGTTGTGCACCAGTTAAGTTAATTCACTTAGCGTAATATGTCCTTTCCATCACATCACAGCAGCACAATTTGTGCTGAAATTGGTTTGAATGCAATTCATCATATATTCAATGTGTAGCAGTGAAGAAACTCTTCCAGAGCCTTCCAGAGGTTTCCTAATTTGATTGTGGCTGTAATGCATTGGAGGTAGAGTTTGTAGCAATAAAGCATGTATAATCACAAATAAAGATGACATTATGCAATTTGGCTTTACACAACGGGATACCAGTGCTCTTATGTAGACTGATATGTGTTAGATGTTAGATGTGTCTTTGATTTGAAACCCTTTGTTTTTGTTTGTAAAATCATGTAACTCATCATAAACATGTGATCACTTTTCAGACGCTCAGAAATTCAAGGTGAAGTTTGATGAGTGCAAAGAGGAAGTCAGAAAATCAGAAAAGGAAACGGGTACGTGCATTACTCCTGAGCCATAGAGACATGACAGTGATTCTGTGATACTAGCACAATTTTGAACTCCACATAATATGTGGAGTATCATTTTTTACCATATTATGGTAAAAAGCCATATGCTCCACCAGGGTTTCCGCTAGGTATTTGTTTGGGCTGGCCAACGTGACTGAGGCCATAATGTAATACATCACGTGGGTGTTTGCAGATATGTGCGTCTGCGCCACCCTGATTAGGGCTGTGCCCAACACAGAATTGAATTGGTCGGATCAGATTTGGGATTTTAATGTGAATATTTGACTATTCATTTTAAAGGTCTCTAAGACTGTCTGACAAAATACAGTACATGTATAAGTGTTTCGGTGCTGATTCAGACCACCGTAACCCATTTAGACTTGTGGCTGATTCAAAAAAATGCCTTCTAAATCTATATACTGTATATAGCAAAAACTACACACAGAGGTGTTCCTGGCTTGAAAGTTATAACAACGTATAGGTGTTCCAGGTCTAAAAGGAGAACAGAATGATTGAACATTTTGTTAGCATTTAAGATCAATAAATCTGTTAATATGATGGCAGACGGCTTATGTAGTTGAAAAAAAATATACCAGCTTACAGAAACCTTGTGCTCCACATGAACTCCTCCCAAGATAATGAGTTGGGGAATCCCACTCCTGATAGTTGCGTGTCGCTCCCCATCTCTCGCCGCATTTCCTGTCCTATCTTCACTGTAATACTATCAATATAAGGTAGAAAAGCCCCAAAAGAACATGAGTTATGTTTGTGCAGTCTGTTTTAGAATTTGCGATTTTATTCTTCTTGGATAAATATTTGAGATGGTTGCTTTTACTGAAATGTGGAATTTGATGTGGTTTTCCATTGTCGTACAGGAGGTAACACGGACAGCGCAAACAAAGTGGCAGAGAAGCTTGAGGAGCTCTCCGTAAAGGAGGACAAGGCATCAGATGAAAAAAAGGAAGAGAAAAAGGAGGTGAAGGTTGAGAAGAACTGAGAGAACTTGCTTGGCTGATCTGCAATTTTTATTTTATGTTATTTTCCTCTTTTTCTACAGCAGACTTTAAAAGAACTGAATTTGGACACTACACTCTTTTTTTGGTTCCTTCTTTTTTTCTTTACGTTCCATTTTGCCTCGATCACAAGTCCTTGGTTCCGCTGGGAAATAAAGTAGTATTCAATTTCTGGGAAAAAAAGATATCCATTCCTACCCCCTCATCCCCCCGCCCCACACACACGTCGTACACACACACACCCACCATGGAGCGCAGAGATTTCATTCTGCTCACCTGTTCAATGTTATTGTATTTTCTTGACAAACTGTGAAATGAGGCTTGTGATATTGATAATTCCCACATTGGGGTAACACTTTTTCCTTTTGTTTTTGTTTTTTACGAAGCATGGTTAGCTTCTAGGAAGGATGAGGATAATTGAGTCAGTGCAGGTGCATTAGGGAGGGCTGAATCCTACAGTGCATCGCAATGAGATTTCCCTTCCCTTTGTCCAAGTCTCCATTTTTAGATACAGCTGAGTGTAAGGTTAAACCTATACAGTGGATGCCTTGTAGGAATCTCCTTTTTCTTAGGTTCAACATCGGTGATCATTGCTCTGATGGGACTTGGAGGAGGAAGCCACTTCAGACAGTTGGTGACATCTGGCTGTTAGGTGATCATCAGATTCACTTATAGGTCATATTTTTCAAGTGCTTTTCTTTCTCTGACATCTCAATCATCACACCAAATCCAAAGTCAACGGTTCGTCAGATTTGGGTGTAGGTAAAATTCTGGCTGGACTCCCAGCTCTGGGTGGTCCAGTTTGTATATTTTTTTTTAGTAGGTCATAACATTCCCTCAGATATAAAGCATGTAGATTGTGTATAATGGAAGAGTATGACAATGCCGTATCAGGTCTGTGTGCTAAATACCCATAACAGGTCTCTGACCCCTCCCTTGCCTCGAGAGTGCATCGAAGTGCCAGTGCATCTGTTCAATGCTTTTACAGGTGACTGTTAAAATGCAGGAAATGTGTCAGTAATTGGGGAATCAGTGTAAATCATCATTTTGAAAGCAGAGTTCTTTTGGTATATGTTTTGAGAGGTCTAGAAATGCTGATCACAAGAGCCCTGTTTTTATTATACCTTCTAAGTAAATCCCCAATTTACTGAGTCAAACCTATTTTAGCAGGTAGCGGTGTATGAATAAAATGTGTTTTGTTTTTTTTTGCACTCAAAATGGTATGACAAATTTCCTCCACTTACAATAAAAGCTCAAAGACCATGTTGACATTTGTTTATTATTGCAATAATGCCGTGAATACTTGATGACAATTGTTTTTACAACATTTTCACTATACAACAGTGATCAACAAAGATCTTTTTAACAATTTAACAATACACACAATTTGTAATTATCTGACCTTGTATGGTGCATGATGTGAAGTGATGTCCATCTAAAATAAACATCCCAGGAAATTGCCTCTTGGGGGATAATGATGGCCAAACAGACTTTCTGTTTGGACACCTTTGTCCAATCTATCTCTAGTTGCCGTTTATATTCATGTTTGAAAAAATGTAACGTATCACTATTGACATTTGACGAGCAGGCAAACATGTCCACAGTAAGATGAACATTTTAAAGTATGAATGAGGTTACTAGGCGTAAGTATGTAGTTGTAAGCCTGCCTTTAAATGTCCATTGCCGCATCGACAATGCATGGGACGCTTAAAGTTAAATATCTCCAAAACTACAAATGATTTCAAACAAAAAATCTCAAGCATGCATGTCCACAGTAAGGTGGCATTTTTGAACTGTGAATGGAGTTTCTAGGTGAAAGAGTTTTTTTGAGGTCCCAAAACCTTCCATCCGCCTCCATTATAAATCTCTGAACGTTTAAAGGAGTACAATTCTAAAACTATGCAACATTTCAAAGATTCTTTTTCAGGCAAACATGTCCAGAGTAAGATCAACATTTTAAAGTATGAATGAGGTTACTAGACGTAAGTATGTAGTTGTAAGCCTGCCTTTAAATGTCCATTGCCGCATCGACAATGAATGGGGCGCTTAAAGTTAAATATCTCCAAAACTACAAATGATTTCAAAAGAAAAAATCTCAAGCATGCATGTCCACAGTAAGGTGGAATTTTTGAACTGTGAATGGAGTTTCTAGGTGAACGTGTTTTTTTGAGGTCCCTATACCCTAACCCTAACCTTCCATCCGCCTCCATTCTAAATCTCTGAACTTTTAAAGGAGTACAATTCTAAAACTATGCAACATTTCAAAGATTCCTTTTCAGGCAAACATGTCCAGAGTAAGATCAACATTTTAAAGTATGAATGAGGTTACTAGGCGTAAGTATGTAGTTGTAAGCCTGCCTTTAAATGTCCATTGCCGCATCGACAATGAATGGGGCGCTTAAAGTTAAATATCTCCAAAACTACAAATGATTTCAAAAGAAAAAATCTCAAGCATGCATGTCCACAGTAAGGTGGAATTTTTGAACTGTGAATGGAGTTTCTAGGTGAAAGGGTTTTTTTGAGGTCCCAAATTCGTCCATCGACCTCCATTATAAATCTCTGAACTTTTAAAGGAGTACAATTCTAAAACTATCAAACATTTCAAAGATTCCCTTTCAGGCAAACATGTCCACAGTAAGATGAACATTTTAAAGTTTGAATGGGGTTTCTATTCTATATATGACATTTTGAATCATTACAGTCAGTTCACCTTCTTTTGGGTCTTGAGTCGAACCAATTACTCCCGCGGAGATATCAAATTTCTCTTTTGGGCCTTGAGTCTTGGGACTCAAGGGGGGCCTTGAGTCTTGGGACTCAAGGCCCAAAAGAGAAATTTGATGTCTCCGCGGGAGTAATTGGTTCGACTCAAGACTCTTTTGGGTCTTGAGTCTTGTGAAAGAAAAAAAAAGTGTGCCAGTTGGATTTGAACCAGGAATCTTCTGGTTGCAAGTCCTGTATCTAAACCACTGCACCACAGAGGTCCTTACATGTTCTGTTGACTTGCGTGGAATTTGTCTGAAAGATTATATAAAGGTAAAAGCCCCAGGTAAAAGTTAGAAAGATGTCCTTGCGAGATTTGAACTCAGGACCTTCAGTGTGTAAGGCCTGAATCTTAACCACTGCTCCATCATGGTACATACTTTCTATGGTGTCTTACACGCTGTTCAGTGAAAGATCAGATAAAGGTGCAAGAGTCAGGTATTTGTTGGAAACCTGTCCTGGTTGGATTTGAACCGGTAACCTTCTGGTTGCAGGTCCTGTAACTAAACCACTGCACCACAGAGGTTCTGACTTGTTCTGTTAACTTAGCCTTGAAAACTTTGTACCCTTTTCCCTTTAAATATCCATTGCCATTGACAATGCATTAGGCGCTTAAAGTTAAATATTTCAAAAACTACAAATCTTTACAAGGTAAAACATCTCAAGGATGCATGTCCACAGTAAGGGGGAATTTTTGAACTGTGAATGGAGTTTCTAGGTGAAAGTGTTTTTTTGAGGTCCCAAAACCTTCCATCCGCCTCCATTCTAAATCTCTGAACTTTTAAAGGAGTACAATTCTAAAACTATGCAACATTTCAAAGATTCCTTTTCAGGCAAACATGTCCAGAGTAAGATCAACATTTTAAAGTATGAATGAGGTTACTAGACGTAAGTATGTAGTTGTAAGCCTGCCTTTAAATGTCCATTGCCGCATCGACAATGAATGGGGCGCTTAAAGTTAAATATCTCCAAAACTACAAATGATTTCAAACAAAAAATCTCAAGCATGCATGTCCACAGTAAGGTGGCATTTTTGAACTGTGAATGGAGTTTCTAGGTGAAAGAGTTTTTTTGAGGTCCCAAAACCTTCCATCCGCCTCCATTATAAATCTCTGAACGTTTAAAGGAGTACAATTCTAAAACTATGCAACATTTCAAAGATTCTTTTTCAGGCAAACATGTCCAGAGTAAGATCAACATTTTAAAGTATGAATGAGGTTACTAGACGTAAGTATGTAGTTGTAAGCCTGCCTTTAAATGTCCATTGCCGCATGGACAATGAATGGGGCGCTTAAAGTTAAATATCTCCAAAACTACAAATGATTTCAAAAGAAAAAATCTCAAGCATGCATGTCCACAGTAAGGTGGAAATTTTGAACTGTGAATGGAGTTTCTAGGTGAACGTGTTTTTTTGAGGTCCCTATACCCTAACCCTAACCTTCCATCCGCCTCCATTCTAAATCTCTGAACTTTTAAAGGAGTACAATTCTAAAACTATGCAACATTTCAAAGATTCCTTTTCAGGCAAACATGTCCAGAGTAAGATGAACATTTTAAAGTATGAATGAGGTTACTAGGCGTAAGTATGTAGTTGTAAGCCTGCCTTTAAATGTCCATTGCCGCATCGACAATGAATGGGGCGCTTAAAGTTAAATATCTCCAAAACTACAAATGATTTCAAAAGAAAAAATCTCAAGCATGCATGTCCACAGTAAGGTGGAATTTTTGAACTGTGAATGGAGTTTCTAGGTGAAAGTGTTTTTTTGAGGTCCCAAATTCGTCCATCGACCTCCATTATAAATCTCTGAACTTTTAAAGGAGTACAATTCTAAAACTATCAAACATTTCAAAGATTCCCTTTCAGGCAAACATGTCCACAGTAAGATGAACATTTTAAAGTTTGAATGGGGTTTCTATTCTATATATGACATTTTGAATCATTACAGTCAGTTCACCTTCTTTTGGGTCTTGAGTCGAACCAATTACTCCCGCGGAGACATCAAATTTCTCTTTTGGGCCTTGAGTCTTGGGACTCAAGGCCCAAAAGAGAAATTTGATGTCTCCGCGGGAGTAATTGGTTCGACTCAAGACTCTTTTGGGTCTTGAGTCTTGTGAAAGAAAAAAAAAGTGTGCCAGTTGGATTTGAACCAGGAATCTTCTGGTTGCAAGTCCTGTATCTAAACCACTGCACCACAGAGGTCCTTACATGTTCTGTTGACTTGCGTGGAATTTGTCTGAAAGATTATATAAAGGTAAAAGCCCCAGGTAAAAGTTAGAAAGATGTCCTTGCGAGATTTGAACTCAGGACCTTCAGTGTGTAAGGCCTGAATCTTAACCACTGCTCCATCATGGTACATACTTTCTATGGTGTCTTACACGCTGTTCAGTGAAAGATCAGATAAAGGTGCAAGAGTCAGGTATTTGTTGGAAACCTGTCCTGGTTGGATTTGAACCGGTAACCTTCTGGTTGCAGGTCCTGTAACTAAACCACTGCACCACAGAGGTTCTGACTTGTTCTGTTAACTTAGCCTTGAAAACTTTGTACCCTTTTCCCTATAAATATCCATTGCCATTGACAATGCATTAGGCGCTTAAAGTTAAATATTTCAAAAACTACAAATCTTTACAAGGTAAAACATCTCAAGGATGCATGTCCACAGTAAGGGGGAATTTTTGAACTGTGAATGGAGTTTCTAGGTGAAAGTGTTTTTTTGAGGTCCCAAAACCTTCCATCCGCCTCCATTCTAAATCTCTGAACTTTTAAAGGAGTACAATTCTAAAACTATGCAACATTTCAAAGATTCCTTTTCAGGCAAACATGTCCAGAGTAAGATCAACATTTTAAAGTATGAATGAGGTTACTAGACGTAAGTATGTAGTTGTAAGCCTGCCTTTAAATGTCCATTGCCGCATCGACAATGAATGGGGCGCTTAAAGTTAAATATCTCCAAAACTACAAATGATTTCAAAAGAAAAAATCTCAAGCATGCATGTCCACAGTAAGGTGGAATTTTTGAACTGTGAATGGAGTTTCTAGGTGAACGTGTTTTTTTGAGGTCCCTATACCCTAACCCTAACCTTCCATCCGCCTCCATTCTAAATCTCTGAACTTTTAAAGGAGTACAATTCTAAAACTATGCAACATTTCAAAGATTCCTTTTCAAGCAAACATGTCCAGAGTAAGATCAACATTTTAAAGTATGAATGAGGTTACTAGGCGTAAGTATGTAGTTGTAAGCCTGCCTTTAAATGTCCATTGCCGCATCGACAATGAATGGGGCGCTTAAAGTTAAATATCTCCAAAACTACAAATGATTTCAAAAGAAAAAATCTCAAGCATGCATGTCCACAGTAAGGTGGAATTTTTGAACTGTGAATGGAGTTTCTAGGTGAAAGGGTTTTTTTGAGGTCCCAAATTCGTCCATCGACCTCCATTATAAATCTCTGAACTTTTAAAGGAGTACAATTCTAAAACTATTAAACATTTCAAAGATTCCTTTTCAGGCAAACATGTCCAGAGTAAGATCAACATTTTAAAGTATGAATGAGGTTACTAGACGTAAGTATGTAGTTGTAAGCCTGCCTTTAAATGTCCATTGCCGCATCGACAATGAATGGGGCGCTTAAAGTTAAATATCTCCAAAACTACAAATGATTTCAAAAGAAAAAATATCAAGCATGCATGTCCACAGTAAGGTGGAATTTTTGAACTGTGAATGGAGTTTCTAGGTGAACGTGTTTTTTTGAGGTCCCTATACCCTAACCCTAACCTTCCATCCGCCTCCATTCTAAATCTCTGAACTTTTAAAGGAGTACAATTCTAAAACTATGCAACATTTCAAAGATTCCTTTTCAGGCAAACATGTCCAGAGTAAGATCAACATTTTAAAGTATGAATGAGGTTACTAGACGTAAGTATGTAGTTGTAAGCCTGCCTTTAAATGTCCATTGCCGCATCGACAATGAATGGGGCGCTTAAAGTTAAATATCTCCAAAACTACAAATGATTTCAAAAGAAAAAATCTCAAGCATGCATGTCCACAGTAAGGTGGAATTTTTGAACTGTGAATGGAGTTTCTAGGTGAACGTGTTTTTTTGAGGTCCCTATACCCTAACCCTAACCTTCCATCCGCCTCCATTCTAAATCTCTGAACTTTTAAAGGAGTACAATTCTAAAACTATGCAACATTTCAAAGATTCCTTTTCAGGCAAACATGTCCAGAGTAAGATCAACATTTTAAAGTATGAATGAGGTTACTAGGCGTAAGTATGTAGTTGTAAGCCTGCCTTTAAATGTCCATTGCCGCATCGACAATGAATGGGGCGCTTAAAGTTAAATATCTCCAAAACTACAAATGATTTCAAAAGAAAAAATCTCAAGCATGCATGTCCACAGTAAGGTGGAATTTTTGAACTGTGAATGGAGTTTCTAGGTGAAAGGGTTTTTTTGAGGTCCCAAATTCGTCCATCGACCTCCATTATAAATCTCTGAACTTTTAAAGGAGTACAATTCTAAAACTATCAAACATTTCAAAGATTCCCTTTCAGGCAAACATGTCCACAGTAAGATGAACATTTTAAAGTTTGAATGGGGTTTCTATTCTATATATGACATTTTGAATCATTACAGTCAGTTCACCTTCTTTTGGGTCTTGAGTCGAACCAATTACTCCCGCGGAGACATCAAATTTCTCTTTTGGGCCTTGAGTCTTGGGACTCAAGGCCCAAAAGAGAAATTTGATGTCTCCGCGGGAGTAATTGGTTCGACTCAAGACTCTTTTGGGTCTTGAGTCTTGGGAAAGAAAAAAAAAGTGTGCCAGTTGGATTTGAACCAGGAATCTTCTGGTTGCAAGTCCTGTATCTAAACCACTGCACCACAGAGGTCCTTACATGTTCTGTTGACTTGCGTGGAATTTGTCTGAAAGATTATATAAAGGTAAAAGCCCCAGGTAAAAGTTAGAAAGATGTCCTTGCGAGATTTGAACTCAGGACCTTCAGTGTGTAAGGCCTGAATCTTAACCACTGCTCCATCATGGTACATACTTTCTATGGTGTCTTACACGCTGTTCAGTGAAAGATCAGATAAAGGTGCAAGAGTCAGGTATTTGTTGGAAACCTGTCCTGGTTGGATTTGAACCGGTAACCTTCTGGTTGCAGGTCCTGTAACTAAACCACTGCACCACAGAGGTTCTGACTTGTTCTGTTAACTTAGCCTTGAAAACTTTGTACCCTTTTCCCTTTAAATATCCATTGCCATTGACAATGCATTAGGCGCTTAAAGTTAAATATTTCAAAAACTACAAATCTTTACAAGGTAAAACATCTCAAGGATGCATGTCCACAGTAAGGTGGAATTTTTGAACTGTGAATGGAGTTTCTAGGTGAAAGTGTTTTTTTGAGGTCCCAAAACCTTCCATCCGCCTCCATTCTAAATCTCTGAACTTTTAAAGGAGTACAATTCTAAAACTATGCAACATTTCAAAGATTCCTTTTCAGGCAAACATGTCCAGAGTAAGATCAACATTTTAAAGTATGAATGAGGTTACTAGACGTAAGTATGTAGTTGTAAGCCTGCCTTTAAATGTCCATTGCCGCATCGACAATGAATGGGGCGCTTAAAGTTAAATATCTCCAAAGCTACAAATGATTTCAAAAGAAAAAATCTCAAGCATGCATGTCCACAGTAAGGTGGAATTTTTGAACTGTGAATGGAGTTTCTAGGTGAACGTGTTTTTTTGAGGTCCCTATACCCTAACCCTAACCTTCCATCCGCCTCCATTCTAAATCTCTGAACTTTTAAAGGAGTACAATTCTAAAACTATGCAACATTTCAAAGATTCCTTTTCATGCAAACATGTCCAGAGTAAGATCAACATTTTAAAGTATGAATGAGGTTACTAGACGTAAGTATGTAGTTGTAAGCCTGCCTTTAAATGTCCATTGCCGCATCGACAATGAATGGGGCGCTTAAAGTTAAATATCTCCAAAACTACAAATGATTTCAAAAGAAAAAATATCAAGCATGCATGTCCACAGTAAGGTGGAATTTTTGAACTGTGAATGGAGTTTCTAGGTGAACGTGTTTTTTTGAGGTCCCTATACCCTAACCCTAACCTTCCATCCGCCTCCATTCTAAATCTCTGAACTTTTAAAGGAGTACAATTCTAAAACTATGCAACATTTCAAAGATTCCTTTTCAGGCAAACATGTCCAGAGTAAGATCAACATTTTAAAGTATGAATGAGGTTACTAGACGTAAGTATGTAGTTGTAAGCCTGCCTTTAAATGTCCATTGCCGCATCGACAATGAATGGGGCGCTTAAAGTTAAATATCTCCAAAACTACAAATGATTTCAAAAGAAAAAATCTCAAGCATGCATGTCCACAGTAAGGTGGAATTTTTGAACTGTGAATGGAGTTTCTAGGTGAAAGTGTTTTTTTGAGGTCCCAAAACCTTCCATCCGCCTCCATTCTAAATCTCTGAACTTTTAAAGGAGTACAATTCTAAAACTATGCAACATTTCAAAGATTCCTTTTCAGGCAAACATGTCCACAGTAAGATGAACATTTTAAAGTATGAATGAGGTTACTAGGCGTAAGTATGTAGTTGTAAGCCTGCCTTTAAATGTCCATTGCCGCATCGACAATGCATGGGACGCTTAAAGTTAAATATCTGCAAAACTACAAATGATTATAAATAAATAAAAATCTCGAGCATGCATGTCCACAGTAAGGTGGAATTTTTGAACTGTGAATGGAGTTTCTAGGTGAAAGTGTTTTTTTGAGGTCCCAAAACCTTCCATCCGCCTCCATTCTAAATCTCTGAACTTTTAAAGGAGTACAATTCTAAAACTATGCAACATTTCAAAGATTCCTTTTCAGGCAAACATGTCCACAGTAAGATGAACATTTTAAAGTATGAATGAGGTTACTAGGCGTAAGTATGTAGTTGTAAGCCTGCCTTTAAATGTCCATTGCCGCATCGACAATGCATGGGGCGCTTAAAGTTAAATCTCCGAAACTACAAATGATTATAAAAAAATATATATATCAAGCATGCATGTCCACAGTAAGGTGGAATTTTTGAACTGTGAATGGAGTTTCTAGGTGAAAGTGTTTTTTTGAGGTCCCAAAACCTTCCATCCGCCTCCATTCTAAATCTCTGAACTTTTAAAGGAGTACAATTCTAAAACTATGCAACATTTCAAAGATTCCTTTTCAGGCAAACATGTCCACAGTAAGATGAACATTTTAAAGTATGAATGAGGTTACTAGGCGTAAGTATGTAGTTGTAAGCCTGCCTTTAAATGTCCATTGCCGCATCGACAATGCATGGGGCGCTTAAATTTAAATCTCCGAAACTACAAATGATTTAAAAATATATATATATATCAAGCATGCATGTCCACAGTAAGGTGGAATTTTTGAACTGTGAATGGAGTTTCTAGGTGAAAGTGTTTTTTTGAGGTCCCAAAACCTTCCATCCGCCTCCATTCTAAATCTCTGAACTTTTAAAGGAGTACAATTCTAAAACTATGCAACATTTCAAAGATTCCTTTTCAGGCAAACATGTCCACAGTAAGATGAACATTTTAAAGTATGAATGAGGTTACTAGGCGTAAGTATGTAGTTGTAAGCCTGCCTTTAAATGTCCATTGCCGCATCGACAATGCATGGGACGCTTACATTTAAATCTCCGAAACTACAAATGATTTAAAAATATATATATATATCAAGCATGCATGTCCACAGTAAGGTGGAATTTTTGAACTGTGAATGGAGTTTCTAGGTGAAAGTGTTTTTTTGAGGTCCCAAAACCTTCCATCCGCCTCCATTCTAAATCTCTGAACTTTTAAAGGAGTACAATTCTAAAACTATGCAACATTTCAAAGATTCCTTTTCAGGCAAACATGTCCACAGTAAGATGAACATTTTAAAGTATGAATGAGGTTACTAGGCGTAAGTATGTAGTTGTAAGCCTGCCTTTAAATGTCCATTGCCGCATCGACAATGCATGGGGCGCTTAAAGTTAAATATCTCCAAAACTACAAATGATTTAAAAAAAAAAAAACTCAAGCATGCATCTCCACAGTAAGGTGGAATTCTTGAACTGTGAATGGAGTTTCTAGGTGAAAGTGTTTTTTTGAGGTCCCAAAACCTTCCATCCGCCTCCATTCTAAATCTCTGAACTTTTAAAGGAGTACAATTCTAAAACTATGCAACATTTCAAAGATTCCTTTTCAGGCAAACATGTCCACAGTAAGATGAACATTTTAAAGTATGAATGAGGTTACTAGGCGTAAGTATGTAGTTGTAAGCCTGCCTTTAAATGTCCATTGCCGCATCGACAATGCATGGGGGCGCTTAAAGTTAAATATATCCAAAACTACAAATGATTTTAAAAAAAACAAAAAAAAACTCAAGCATGCAAGTCCACAGTAAGGTGGAATTTTTGAACTGTGAATGGAGTTTCTAGGTGAAAGTGTTTTTTTGAGGTCCCAAAATCTTCCATCCGCCTCCATTCTAAATCTCTGAACTTTTAAAGGAGTACAATTCTAAAACTATGCAACATTTCAAAGATTCCTTTTCAGGCAAACATGTCCACAGTAAGATGAACATTTTAAAGTATGAATGAGGTTACTAGGCGTAAGTTACTAGGCGTAAGTATGTAGTTGTAAGCCTGCCTTTAAATGTCCATTGCCGCATCGACAATGCAGGAGGCGCTTAAAGTTAAATATCTCCAAAACTACAAATGATTATAAAAAAAAATCTCGAGCATGCATGTCCACAGTAAGGTGGAATTTTTGAACTGTGAATGGAGTTTCTAGGTGAAAGTGTTTTTTTGAGGTCCCAAAACCTTCCATCCGCCTCCATTCTAAATCTCTGAACTTTTAAAGGAGTACAATTCTAAAACTATGCAACATTTCAAAGATTCCTTTTCAGGCAAACATGTCCACAGTAAGATGAACATTTTAAAGTATGAATGAGGTTACTAGGCGTAAGTATGTAGTTGTAAGCCTGCCTTTAAATGTCCATTGCCGCATCGACAATGCATGGGGCGCTTAAAGTTAAATATCTCCCAAACTATAAATGATTTCAAAGAAAAAATCTCAAGCATGCATGTCCATTGTAAGGTGGAATTTTTGAACTGTGAATGGAGTTTCTAGGTGAAAGTGTTTTTTTGAGGTCCCAAAACCTTCCATCCGCCTCCATTTTAAATCTCTGAACTTTTAAAGGAGTACAATTCTAAAACTATGCAACATTTCAAAGATTCCTTTTCAGGCAAACATGTCCACAGTAAGATGAACATTTTAAAGTATGAATGAGGTTACTAGGCGTAAGTATGTAGTTGTAGCCCTTCATGCCTTTAAATGTCCATTGCCGCATCGACAATACATGGGGCGCTTAAAGTTAAATATCTTCAAAACTACAAACTAATAAATAAAAAAAAGATCTCAAGCATGCATGTCCACAGTAAGGTGGAATTTTTGAACTGTGAATGTCCTAAGCTCCAGAGCTCGATGAATGTTAGGGACCAAAAAAGTGTCACTACAAAGTAATTGGATTTTTTTTCGGATTTAACTTTCGTTTCGGTTTCGTTTCGGTAGTGACCCAATGGTGAAAAAATAAATGTACTAAGTCCAGAGCTCGATGAATGTTAGGGACCAAAAAAAGTGTCACTACAAAGTACTACCAATCAACTCTAAATTGCCTGAAACGTACTCCTAACAGGTTTTCGGGGGGACAATTTTGGCCTCCACACTTAGTGATTTTTTCGGATTTAACTTTCGTTTCGGTTTCGTTTCGGTAGTGACCCAATGGTGAAAAAAAAAATGTACTAAGTCCAGAGCTCGATGAATGTTAGGGACCAAAAAAAGTGTCACTACAAAGTACGGTAGCACTTTACAATAATGACCCGTTATAAAGCATTTATAAACGTTTATAAGTAGTTTGTAGACTTTTAACAAATCATTAACAACCTGTTTGTTGACATTCGTAAATGATTACTAAAACCTTTATAACTACAGTTACAAATCATTTATAAAGTATTAGTAAGTAGTGAACTATTCATGAATAAGCCATTTATATACATCTGTAAAAGATGATTAAATAATTTGTAACGACCCATTCTAAAGCATCTATAAACGTTTATAAGCAGTTTGTAGACTATTAACAAATCATTAACAACCTGTTTATTGACATTCGTAAATGATTACTAAAACCTTTATAACTACGGTTACAAATCATCTATAAAGGTATTTTATGACTATTCATGAATAAGACATGTATAATACATCTGTAAATGATTATTAAATCATTTGTAACTGATGTTACATAATATATACAAGCTACTGGTAGCTTGTTAATGTTTAACATATGCTTTGTTAAACATTCCTAAAGTATCTATAAATCCTTAATACATGTTATTATGTGCCCTATAGTAAAGTGAAGACAGTTCATCATTTACAACTGTCTGTTAATGTGTTTTTTCATGTTTAACATGCTTTGTAAAACATTCCTAAAATATCTAAGACTATGCATTATTATACTCTACCAGGAAGGCTGTACTTGTCAGCCATCTGTTAGCTCAATGGGTTGAGACGCAGTATTCATGATCCAGAGGCCATGAGTTCAAATCCCACTGATGTCATTCCTATGATTCTTTCCTTTGCAAACTGGCTTCCAGAATATCAACTGAAAACTACCAGGAAGGCTATATTTGTCATCCAACTGTTAGCTCAATGGGTTGAGACGCAGTATACATGATCCAGAGGCCATGAGTTCAAATCCCATTGATGTCTTTCCTATGATTCTTTCCTTTGCAGACTGGCTTCCAGAAGATCAACTGAAAACTACCAGGAAGGCTGTACTTGTCAGCCATCTGTTAGCTCAATGGGTTGAGACGCAGTATTCATGATCCAGAGGCCATGAGTTCAAATCCCATTGATGTCTTTCCTTTGCAGACTGGCTTCCAGAAGATCAACTGAAAACTACCAGGAAGGCTATATTTGTCATCCAACTGTTAGCTCAATGGGTTGAGACGCAGTATACATGATCCAGAGGCCATGAGTTCAAATCCCATTGATGTCTTTCCTATAATTCTTTCCTTTGCAGACTGGCTTCCACAAGATCAACTGAAAACTACCAGGAAGGCTGTACTTGTCAGCCATCTGTTAGCTCAATGGGTTGAGACGCAGTATTCATGATCCAGAGGCCATGAGTTCAAATCCCATTGATGTCTTTCCTGTGATTCTTTCCTTGAGTGGGTTCGATTCCCACTCCGAGTCATGTGTCCCCGGTAACTTGGGGCAACGGATGAATTGACTGATATTCTTCGTGATGCTTCCCTTTGCAGAATAACTTCTAGAAAAACAAGTTAAAACCACCAGGAAACCTGTAACTCTCAGCCAACAGCATAGCTCAACTGGTAGAGCGTCTGTCCAATAACATGACTGACTTGACTTGAGTGGGTTCGATTCCCACTCGAGGCGAGTGTCCCCGGTAACTTGGGGCAACGGATAAATTGACTGATATCCGTAGAATAACTTGTAGGAGTGTGCTGGTTCAAATCCAGTTCAACCCAGGACCGAGCGGTCCTGGGTTCGATTCCCACTAACGTCAAGTCCCCGGTAAATTCGAACCCGGTAAAATTGAACCCACTCAAGTCAAGTCATGTTATTGGACAGACGCTCTACCAGTTGAGCTATGCTGTAGGCTGAGAGTTACAGGTTTCCTGGTGGTTTTAACTTGTTTTTCTAGAAGTTAGTCTGCAAAGGGAAGCATCACTAAGGATATCAGTCAATTTATCCGTTGCCCCAAGATACCGGGGACACTTGACTCGAGTGGGAATCGAACCCACTAATGTCAAGTCAAGTCATGTTATTGGACAGACGCTCTACCAGTTGAGCTATGCTGTAGGCTGAGAGTTACAGGTTTCCTGGTGGTTTTAACTTGTTTTTCTAGAAGTTAGTCTGCAAAGGGAAGCATCACTAAGGATATCAGTCAATTTATCCGTTGCCCCAAGTTACCGGGGACACTTGACTCGAGTGGGAATCGAACCCACTCAAGTCAAGTCAAGTCATGTTATTGGACAGACGCTCTACCAGTTGAGCTATGCTGTTGGCTGAGAGTTACAGGTTTCCTGGTGGTTTTAACTTGTTTTTCTAGAAGTTATTCTGCAAAGGGAAGCATCACGAAGAATATCAGTCAATTCATCCGTTGCCCCAAGTTACCGGGGACACATGACTCGGAGTGGGAATCTAACCCACTCAAGTCAGGTCAAGTCATGTTATTGGACAGACGCTCTACCAGTTGAGCTAAGCTGTTGGCTGAGAGTTACAGGTTTCCTGGTGGTTTTAACTTGTTTTTCTAGAAGTTATTCTGCAAAGGGAAGCATCACGAAGGATATCAGTCAATTTATCCGTTGCCCCAAGTTACCGGGGACACATGACTCGGAGTGGGAATCTAACCCACTCAAGTCAGGTCAAGTCATGTTATTGGACAGACGCTCTACCAGTTGAGCTAAGCTGTTGGCTGAGAGTTACAGGTTTCCTGGTGGTTTTAACTTGTTTTTCTAGAAGTTAGTCTGCAAAGGGAAGCATCACTAAGGATATCAGTCAATTTATCCGTTGCCTCAAGTTACCGGGGACACTTGACTCGAGTGGGAATCGAACCCACTCAAGTCAAGTCAAGTCATGTTATTGGACAGACGCTCTACCAGTTGAGCTAAGCTGTTGGCTGAGAGTTACAGGTTTCCTGGTGGTTTTAACTTGTTTTTCTAGAAGTTAGTCTGCAAAGGAAAGCATCACAGTAAAGACACCAGTGGGATTTGAACTCATGGCCTCTGGATCATGTATACTGCGTCTCAACCCATTGAGCTAACAGATGGCTGACAAGTACAGCCTTCCTGCTAGTTTTCAGTTGATCTTCTGGAAGCCAGTCTGCAAAGGAAAGAATCATAGGAAAGACATCAATGGGATTTGAACTCATGGCCTCTGGATCATGAATACTGCGTCTCAACCCATTGAGCTAACAGATGGCTGACAAGTAAAGCCTTCCTGGTAGTTTTCAGTTGATCTTCTGGAAGCCAGTCTGCAAAGGAAAGAATCATAGGAAAGACATCAATGGGATTTGAACTCATGGCCTCTGGATCATGAATACTGCATCTCAACCCATTGAGCTAACAGATGGCTGACAAGTACAGCCTTCCTGGTAGAGTATAATAATGCATAGTCTTAGATATTTTAGGAATGTTTTACAAAGCATGTTAAACATGAACAAACACATTAACAGACAGTTGTAAATGATGAACTGTCTTCACTTTACTATAGGGCACATAATAACATGTATTAAGGATTTATAGATACTTTAGGAATGTTTAACAAAGCATATGTTAAACATGAACAAGCTACCAATAGCTTGTATATATTATGTAACATCAGTTACAAATGATTTAATAATCATTTACAAATGTATTATACATGTCTTATTCATGAATAGTCATAAAATACCTTTATAGATGATTTGTAACCGTAGTTATAAAGGTTTTAGTAATCATTTACGAATGTCAATAAACAGGTTGTTAATGATTTGTTAATAGTCTACAAACTGCTTATAAACGTTTATAGATGCTTTAGAATGGGTCGTTACAAATGATTTAATAATCTTTTACAGATGTATATAAATGGCTTACTCATGAATAGTTCACTACTTACTAATACTTTATAAATGATTTGTAACTGTAGTTATAAAGGTTTTAGTAATCATTTACGAATGTCAACAAACAGGTTGTTAATGATTTGTTAATAGTCTACAAACTACTTATAAACGTTTATAAATGCTTTATAAAGGGTCATTATTGTAAAGTGCTACCCAAAGTACTACCAATCAACTCTAAATTGCCTGAAACGTACTCCTAACAGGTTTTCGGGGGGACGATTTTGGCCTCCACACTTAGTGATTTTTTTGGATTTAACTTTCGTTTCGGTTTTGTTTCGGTAGTGACCCAATGGTGAAAAAATAAATTTACTAAGTCCAGAGCTCGATGAATGTTAGGGACCAAAAAAAGTGTCACTACAAAGTACTACCAATCAACTCTACATTGCCTGAAACGTACTCCTAACAGGTTTTCGGGGGGACGATTTTGGCCTCCACACTTAGTGATTTTTTCGGATTTAACTTTCGTTTCGGTTTCGTTTCGGTAGTGACCCAACGGTGAAAAAATAAATGTACTAAGTCCAGAGCTCGATGAATGTTAGGGACCAAAAAAAGTGTCACTACAAAGTACTACCAATCAACTCTAAATTGCCTGAAACGTACTCCTAACAGGTTTTCGGGGGGACGATTTTGGCCTCCACACTTAATGATTTTTTCGGATTTAACTTTCGTTTCGGTTTCGTTTCGGTAGTGACCCAATGGTGAAAAAATAAATGTACTAAATCCAGAGCTCGATGAATGTTAGGGACCAAAAAAAGTGTCACAATAAAGTACTACCAATCAACTCTAAATTGCCTGAAACGTACTCCTAACAGGTTTTCGGGGGGACGATTTTTTCGGATTTAACTTTTGTTTCGGTAGTGACAAACTTTCGATCAATTAGTGACAAACTTTCAAGCTCTGGACTTAGTAAATGTATTTTTTCACCAAGAACCTTGGCCTTGAGTCTCGGGACTCAAGGCCCAAAAGAGAAATTTGATGTCTCCGCGGGAGTAATTGGTTCGACTCAAGAGTCTTTTGGGTCTTGAGTCTTGGGGGGAAAAAAAAAGTGCACTAGTTAGATTTGAACCGTCTTGAGCCTTGGGACTCAAGACTCAAATCCTGGAAATCAAATCCTGGAAATGGCAAATAAGCATGTGTCTCTCTCCCTGGGGTCTAGTGCTGTAATAGGGATAGACTCCTGTGTTCTTGGCTGTTGCTGACAATAAGCCCATTTGCAAAGTGCATGAGCCAAATACCTTTAATTCATTTGGTGGATTGACCCATGACGTTCATGTAATGTCTCTGCTGCTGATGTAGCCATAGCTGAATGGTTAGAGACCCTGCCTGGCAAGACATAAATCCCATGTTCGATCCCAGGCCACAGCAATGTGTGAAAGTATTCCAGAAGAAGACACAATAGTTCACCTAAAAAAAATCTTATTTTCTATCAATTACACACTCCATGAAGCCTTCAATTCATGGAGATTTTTTTGTTTTTTGACACATTCCTGAGCACAGACTCAGACATATTGGTTGGATGCATGGCGCATATAATAGGCGCATTGTAGATTAGTAGGCGATAATTCCAATATTCACTATACACTCCTCATGTTTAAGCCTAACTGAATTATATATTTATGGACTATATAAATTGTATATATTTTTAGACGACTTGTGCATTTAATTTGTCGGCAATACTTTGCCACGTTTTTCCCCTGGATCCATTTATTGCGGCTATGTTTCCTTTCTTGCTTATTATACACTTTACTTCCTCGTATGATTCCGGGGAGACATCAAATTTCTCTTTTGGGTCTTGAGTCAAGACCCCGGCTCCCAGGGAGACATCAAATTGCTCTTTTGGGTCTTGAGACATCAAATTTCTCTTTTGGGTCTTGAGTCTTGGGACTCAAGACCCAAAAGAGAAATTTGATGTCTCCCTGGGAGCCAGGACCCAAGCCTCAAGACTCTTGAGCTAAAAAGTTTTTGAACCACTGCCATTTAGAACAGACTCCTAAATTGATATACATTTGGCGGCGGAGCCCCATCTGAAAATGTTTTGTGCCAGGGACCCCCAGAAGCAATGATTTGAGTTAAAAAATATTCACTTTAAAAATGTATATATTTCAAAGATATGCACACATTTTCAAGATTTTTCAAAAATAGCAGATCTACAAGCTCATAGTGGCTTGTAGATCTGCTATTTTTGAATAGCCAAAGCTAAGTGGTTAAAAATGATTGTGACGCTATCAGTGGCATACACACCGTAGAGGCAGGAACTAAAATCTCGCCTCCCCTAGAGAATGAAGTAAAAGACTGACTGAAAAACAGGCAGTGAAAAAAATCCAAACAGAATAGTGTCCGTCGGACACCAGCTATTGCAGCTAATCACTACCGTATCCATTCAGCAGAGCGACCTTACCTACATATAGTGATGCAAATGTATGCCTTTGTCTTGATGGGGTACCAGAAGTGCCAGGGGTGGGGGTCTGGGCCATCACCTGTACTCACCTGGCATAAAAGGGGCTCAAATCTCCTGGTACCAGTGATGAGCCTGAACAAGACAGTACTGATCTGAGTAGTTCATACCATGTTAAATGTCTTATTCTTGGAATTAAGATCTAATATTTGGGATTATTTTGATTAAAAAAAAAAAAAAAAAAAAATTAGCTTATTTATTGTTTATTTGCTACAAAACGGGTATTATTGAGGGCAAGGTCAACATAAAAGTCAAGGCCAAGATATGCCAATTTTGTTAACATTTTGGATCCAAAATTACCTTGACATTGACCTTGAACATTTGACACTTAACACTTAACTTTAGAATTGCTCTGTCACCTCATAAAACAACTCAGCACACCAGAAAAACTGCCCACAAAAAGTTCGGAAACTTAACTTTGGTTGATTATTCCTCCCCTTTAATAATATCAATTGGTATTGTATTTTATATCATTTTCATCGTTGATTAGTCACCTTTACAAAGAGGTTTGTAAGGATCGAGCATTCGGGGAATGAGCAACGCAGCAAAATGTTTGGGTAGCGCCCCAATTTCTTTTACCAAAATCCCCTGCAACATTGTTCTGTTGGCATTCACTCTCGATTTGAGCTTCAAGTGCTGGCAGGTGTGTGCCAGTCACAGGTGTATGACTGGCACCTGAGCATGGGTCTTGCAACTTTGTTGAGTTTGTATATGCTCCAAGCAGCAACACTGCTTGTTGTTTACAGGATAAGGCCTGTGCAATAGGGCAAGTGAAGCTGGTGTTCTGAACGCAGAATGGCAGCATCATTTGGTGTCAGCCCTGGTACTATTTCCAAACTTAGGACCAAGTTCTGTGAGACTAGTGAAGTCAAAGGACGACAACACCCTAAGAAGACCGGTACCTCACCCTTGCTTCACTGAGGACCCATAAGTTTTCTTCCAGAGTTCTACAGGCAAGATTTGCACAACGGTACCAAAGACAGATGTCAAAGTTGCAGGACCCATGCTCAGGTGCCAGTCACACACCTGCCAGCAAATGGTACCAGGGCTGACACCAAATAATGCGTAATCTGCGTACCGGAACACTAACTTCACTTGCCCTAGTTGCCCTAAATCCTGAAGGGACAAATGTGGCATATTTCCAATAGGGGCAGTGTTGCTGCTTGGAGTATACACAAACTCAACTAAGTTGCAAGACCCATGCTCAGGTGCCAGTCACACACATGTGACTGGCACACACCTCTCAGCAGTTGTGTGCTGGCAGGTCGCTCAAAAACAAGAGCGTTTACCAACAGAAGCATATTGGGGGATTTTGGAGGCGCCACACTTTTGGCTGATTTACTCATTGTACGATCCTTAACTCGTAAAGATGACTAATCAACAATGAAAATGATATGAAATACAATACCAATTGGTATTATTAAAGGGGAGAAATAATTGACCGAAGTTACGTTTCTGAACTTTTTGTGGGCAGTTTACTTTGATAGCAAAATCATCCAAATCGACTCATTAGTTGTCTGGTCATGTTATTTACTATATATACCACCTTTTTTTCATCAGATATCAGATATGAGAGACGAAAATAAGTAATCAGCTACTATTTATTTTGACATTACTATCATAGAATTTCATAAACTACAGACAAATCACATGCAACCTTCACTCCCTCTAATGGTACCGATATCTAAACATTAGGGGTCTGGCCCATGGACTATAAACAGTGTTTGTGGCATGTTTGGTGCGGATTGGAACGGTGTGCCTGTGACCACCGGGGGGCTCTAACATGCACACATATGGCCCCTGTGTAACATGGCAGAGCCCTATACCAAGTTTGGTGTGGATCAGAGCAACGATGCACCTCGCAAGTTCAGATGTTACTGGACTTTGCTTCTCTATTCCCAATAATTATGACTATCATCAACTTACAGGCCATTATATAACCTATTCCACCTTTAGAATGACCTCTCTTTCAGAAGGGGTATGTCTAGAAAACTACTAGATATCTCCATACAACCATTGGTTATTTTTTAATTTCATCATAGGCAATGCAGTACCAGCATATTTGACAGGAATTAGTTTTCTTTTAAAGTAAAGGAATAATAGGTATGTTTAAAGTACTATATTTTAGTAAATTACAAGGACTCTTTGGTGATGTAATGCAGACACCTGGTTCATAACTCGGCCCTCACATCTACAGTTTGGGCCGCTACGGGGCTCTCAGAGCCAAGTCA
Source organism: Gymnoscopelus microlampas (assembly GCF_963454915.1). Lineage (NCBI taxonomy): Eukaryota > Metazoa > Chordata > Actinopteri > Myctophiformes > Myctophidae > Gymnoscopelus > Gymnoscopelus microlampas. The sequence goes on from NC_139941.1 coordinate 36,680,522, forward strand.
CACCGCCGATCCGACCAATATGCCCATATACTGTATGGGCGTATCAAAGGCACCCAGGGGAGAAATCGGTGGTTCATCAGCAGCAGATACTGCACTGGGGGTACTCTGTAACAATGGGTACAGCCAGTACTCTGACAACAGGTACAACGGTACTTGCGTGGTCCAAAGTAGGCCTTTGCCCAAAGGACAGAGAGAATGTGTACTGATTTGTGAGTTTTGGACAAAATCTGTTGGAGTAGTTTTGAAGAAAATGATAAGTGGCGGAAAATCTAATCAGGCAGAAATGGGCGTGGCCTATATGGGCGAGTTGTGTCATGATCCAAGTAATTTTTGATTGGGCGACCTACAGTTCAAGAGTTCTAGGCCAAAATGTGAAGCAGCCTGTTATAGCACCATTATCAGGCCGATTTGAAAGATTTGGGGTAGAGGTTCTTCCTTGGCCTACTTGGAGTGTGCGTGCAAAGTGTCACAGAGATTGGTCCATTGGTGACGGAGATTAGTTGCTCACAAACAGACACACATAGATGGACAGGGTCGGAAACACAATGCCCGCGCTAGCCCGCTCCCGGCTCTAGCCTGGCGGAGACAACAAAAAAGGAAGAGGCCAAACACATTAACGACTTTCATTAGATAGCTAGATTTAATCAGCGACTTTTAATGAACAAATATAACTGTACTTATGAAACTATAACTTCTTCAGTAAACAGCAAAGAAAGCCCCATCTCCTCCCATCTGAGTGGTGTGTAACATGATCCATTTGCTGTGCCAGACAGCTGTTCCAATTCCATTAGCCATTTTCAACCATAACCACTTTAACCCTATATACAGGTACTTCGATGATTAGGGTCCCCCAATGGGCGCTGTACTTGATCCCCTCCTTTTTTCCATTACACCAAATATCGTCTGCGAAAATAGCCGATCTACAAGTTCACAATACATTGCAAATTAACTTGTAGATTGGCTATTATCTCCCCCAGAGTAGGGATGCTAGATGACATTGTGATGATGTCACAATGTCAGAGCCTATATGACCCCAGCCAGGGCCACTCCAGAGCCCCCATTATCTCCGCCAGGAGACGGGGATGTTTAAGAAGCCACTTTTTGGCACTGAAATCTCAAGGCAGCATTACTTTAGCTTTTTTTTTTCTCCAATACTGCTTCCAATATTCTTAATACATATATTGATCCATTTATACACGAGAATATACAAGCTTTAAATGATTGAGTTTATCTATTACCCATTAACTCATTTATTCATTAAAGTTATAAATTATTAACAAAAGCCAACTGGAAAAAAAAGAAAGAAAGAAAACATCCATTCCAAGCTTGAGTATCGATATAAAAAGATGTATCAAACATGGTTTGGGTATAAAAAAGGAAAATGGATTTTAAAACAAAACAAAAAAATACAAAATAACAAATGGGCAGTTTTACTTCATTATACAACACAGACAGTGACTTCTTTTTCTATACCCTTTCATTTCTGATATGAACAAAATCAACTCATCTCATAACAGTGTGTATATTTTGGTATGCAAGGCTGGACCAGTTCTGCGCTTCTGGAGAAAAACATTTTAATGAGGTATTCAGATTATATGTAATCGGAATATATAACAACATATTCAGAGTTTAACTGCTCAGCACTTGTCTGGGTAACACTGAAATTACTTAAATTACACTGCAACTTCTGTAGGGAGACAATGGGACAACAAATATTCTTAGAAAAGTATTACACTAGACTCACAATCCTTGTGCATCTAGTGGTTTCCAACAGTCCTGAACACACCATCATGTTAGTAAACAATGTCACGTTATCACTTTTTCCTCCTTAATTTTTGCCGTTAAACATTTTATAGTATCATTTCAGCCCCCTATTATCTTGTATGCAGAGATTTTCATTCTTTTCATAAGAGCAAGAGGTGATAATGTATCAATGCCACCTTCTTTATGCAGGCATCTCACTCATAACCTGTGACAACCACTCTACTCTGGTGTCTCTATTGTTAATTTACCAACTACTCACAGTACTTTTCTCGTTATGTTTTGTTGTAAGAAACCTACAATTAGCCATATTGATTTGAACCAGAATTGTCCTTTTGTTTAGTTATACTGTAAACTACAACTTCCAATAAGGTTCATGTGAGTAAAATAATAACTAAATAATAGCAACCAGCCTGTACTCACAGTTTATGTTCAAATTGTAGCCCTGTTTTTATTAGAGTACTATGTATAAATCTGTTATGTTAAATTCTCTTCTTTATAGAGAAACCAAGCATTTCTCAGTCAATTGTGAACTGAACCACTCTGGGGTGAAATCTTGGAGTTTCCTTTAATGTACAGCGACATCTAGTATTTCTTCTTTTCATTCTGCTGTTGCGTGTTCAGGCTGTGTGTCTGGTGGTGACCTGGTGGTGCACCCGGTAATCTTGCAAGCTGTGCAACACAACTGCCAAGAAAAACGTTGAAGTGAAAGGGCACAAGATCATGTGAAGCACCTTGACTTCTTGAGGTCAACTCACTTGGACATGTGGAAAGAACATCAGTCTATGGATGTCCCACACTAGAGAGATCAATGCATTCATCTGTAGTCTCTTGTTAAGCCCTCAGTGCTTCCTCTCTCTGTGTCTGTGTGTGTGTGAGAGAGAGAGAGAGAGAGAGAGAGAGAGAGAGAGAGAGAGAGAGAGAGAGAGAGAGAGAGAGAGAGAGAGAGAGAGAGAGAGAGAGAGAGAGAGAGAGAGAGAGAGAGAGAGACAGACAGAGAGACAGAGAGACAGACAGACAGAGAGACAGAGAAACACTTGGGGTAATAACTTAGTAGGCTTGATGAATGAAACCAAGAGGCTAGAGGAATAACATTTATGCGCTGTCGGACGGTCCACCATGAAGAAAAATGACATGCCACACAAACGTATCAACAATAGCACTCCCACACAAAGACAACCTTCAGCAGTTCCGATTGATATCCCACCCCTGCAATACACACATATACACAGGCTACTGGCTAGACAGACCCACAAGAAGCAGAGAGGTCCCACTGAATGGAATAACTCGGAAGCAGGAAGTGGCGTGTACCTCCACATTTGCCGATGTCTAGACTTTACAAAAAACATTACAGAGGAGAAACTCGTGTCTCTTTGCAGTAGAGGTTGTGGTTGTTGTTGCCATTGAAGATGGTTTGGCTGTGTCCGTTTCCTGCCCAACCCCCCACCTTGCTCACACAGATATCTCGTAGGTGGTGCCTCCTACCCCAGTGACCTTCTTGACATTACTGTGGCGACCAGGGCTGAGTGGGGTGCCCTGGGCACTGGGGTGACAGTCCATTTGCCCATTAACTTTAATGGTCTCTCTGAATGGGAAGAAAAAGACAAAATGAGTTAATACAAAGAACCAGTACTTGAAGAGTAGATAATATTGCATGCACATTGAGAACAGATAGAGAAAGTATTAGTGGGTTGGTTGGTGTCACATGCATATTCGGGTGTAAGTTAAGCACAGAAGAGCTACGTAAGTCTTGTGAAAAGAGACAAACATGCCAAAAGCCTGTGATTCGTTAATGAAGTCTGGAGGAGTGCATTGGATGAGTGGGTTGAAAAAGCATGCAAGGGAAAATAATATGAGTGTAGTCAAGTAACTTTATTTTTCTGACAGCAGATTTAGAAAACAGTACAAATGTTTTAATCTTTTCCTATGAAGGCAAACGTTTAAATTCATTTGTAATACACCAAGTAGTTCACAAATCACACCAGATCGAACTTAACTCTTTAACTGCCAATGACAAGATTTCTCGTCATATTTTGCAAAAGCTCAGACTGCCAATGACGAGAGTGACGAGATTTTGTGTTTTCAGTGGTTTTACACTAGATGGCGCTGTTCTCTAACCTATGAGTCACCATTTGACTCCCAGTGAAGCAAAGAAGCAGCAAATCACGTGATGGCAAAAAAACAGCCACACTCACTTCCATGTTAATTAGGGGTGTGCCGATACACTAATTTCACCAAACGATACGATACGATATTTGGCTCACAACTTCGATACGACATCGATACGATACGCACTTTTTTTATTATGAAAATATATGGGGGAGGAAAAAAGTAAATGCAAACAAATAATTCTGTTTTTGCATTATTCAGACATGCAAACTTGTAGCTTTTCAGCTACAATAGCCGTTTTCAATCCAAATAGGGCAATAGTGTGACACCTGACCCGAAAAAAAAACAACATGTTGTCACCCTTTTCACCTCGGGGCTGTTTGCATGCCTGATTATAATGATTGTAAAAAATAAAAAAAAACGTAGAAAAAAAAAAAAAAGTTTTTTTTCAAAACGATATTTTTTTCCCCCAAAACGATACATATCGTCACGAAAACGTATTGCAATATATCGTGGGACGATATATCGGCACACCCCTAATGTTAATGGATTTGGAAAAATGGCTGTTTCTCTGCTTTCTGTTGCTTTTTGGCAAAAACAACCTACATTCAACTGCCAATAATTATGGATGATCGCGACGGCACGCCCCTGACCCCCCCCCCCCCCCCCCCCCCCCGATTCTACGAGACTCGGATACGTCTTTTAAAGCGATCGGGGGATCGATCATACTGGAGATAAATATTCTATGATTTTTCAAAGGTTAGTGAAAAAACTTCAAAATCGCTGGCAGTGGCTTAGCAAGTTTTATTTCTGGCAGTCAAAGAGTTAACAATGATGGTCTGGGTATGATGGTCTGACAAATACTGTACACATAAGTAGGTTACAGTATGTATACTGTGGACATATTATACACGGCTATGCTACATGTGGACTAAACCAAAGTAGACTAGATGCCCACAACTCCCCGGCTCCACTCCACAGGGAACAGAGCTTCCAGCTGGAATTTAATGCCCCCCCCCCCCCCAAGGTCTCCCTCTTCTGCCCAATACGTTACATGCAGTCCGACAGAGAGGTATGTTACGATTCATACCTGGGACCCCCCAGGTGGGGTGAGTCTGTCCTGTCGAGGATGTAGGAGAGTTTCTGATGGGTGTAGGATGGGGATCGGGGCATGGCGGGGGAGTGGTGAGGCTGGTGGCCTGGGGAGCGGTAGGGGGGCTCGTGGCCCTGAATGGCCCTGCCCTGGCTGCTGTTCGAGCTACTGTGCTCCGTGTGCAGTGAGCTTGAGGAAGTCCTGGGGGCTCGGCCCAGAGCGGAGCCCGCATGGCGCAGCACAGGGGTCCGCTGGCCATACCCTACCAGCCCAGCCCCCATCAGATTGTCCCTGGATCCTCCATAGGCTGGAGGTGTGGGGCCCCTGGAGAAGGGGGGACCTCCAACGCGGGGCCCGTCGGCGTAACAGACACTGGGGGGCAGGCCGTAGCTCCCAGGGCTGTCAAACACTACGCCCGAGTCCTGGCCGGCGTAACCATGCGAACGGCCATGCAACATCTGCATCTTCTCCCTCTCCTCTATCTCTTTCCTCTCCTGGATGGAGGCCATGATGGTCTGGGAGAGGTTGTCGTAGCGCACCGGGGAAGGGTCCCTGTCCCTATGGTGGGGCGACTGCCTGCCCATCCCCCTGGCTGACATTACTGGGCTATAGGCTGGTGGCACCTGCTGCTGCCTCTGCAGTTCGGGCCCCCGTCTGTGGCACATTTTGGTGGGAAGGTAGGGTGAGTGGAAGCCCATGGAGGGCATGCTGGGGTGGGCCATACACTCGGCGGCAGTAGCTGGAGAGATGGTGGGGTTCAGTAGACTGTCATAGGACAGGCTACCGTTACGGTTGGAAAGTGTGTTGGGGGCAAACACGCTCTTGTAGGGGGTGGATGTGACTGTCTCAGGCTGTAAGGCTGACAGATGGCCCTTCTCTAGCCGGCAGTGGCTCTGCTTCAGGCTGAGCGAGCGGGAGTTGATCGGGTAAGAGTCCAGCTGGAAAGGCGAGGACTGGAAGGTGCGGTGGAGCGGAACGTTGCTGTAGTCAGGAAGGTCCAGATTCGGTTCCGAGCGATAGTCGTGACCGCGCACGCCCTCTTCCAAAATGGCTGATGTCTTCCGCTCATCTGGCATCACGATCTGAGGGGCAAACAACGCAACAGACATTGTACACACATGTTTCATTCAAATGTCTGGGTGTGTATTGCACGTATTAATGTATTCTGAAGTCACATTAGAGCAAGTAGAGGAAGAAGACTGCATGTTTTTTCCACAATTTTTGAAGCTTAATGTTTTTAACGTGGCAATTTCTTTTATCATTCAAATTTAGCTGGTTGGTTAATAATCCATAATTCTGTGATGTGACGAACTGAGATTACGTAATTATTACATACTGATTTTTACAGCCACTTTAAGACAGAAAACTCTGCAGTCTTGGGTGGGAGGGGGTGGATAGTATGTGCTAAAAGCCTAATGTTCTTCTACTGTGTATCCTACCTTCTCTCCAGTTACGTGGTAATGGACTTTCGGCATGGTGCCGAACGATGGTCTGAACTTGTACATGGCCGGGGTGGACGGGTGGGTTTTACCTGATAGAGAACTCTCTAGAACACACAAAGAAAAGAGGGACAAAGGAATAGAAGAGAGAGAGAGGCAAATTAATGATCATACATAGGATGAAATGAGTAACAATTCCAGGTTATTCCAGGTCTATCATTTCATTGGTTTATTTTGAAATGCTTTTAGTAAGAAAGGCCTAAAGGAGGCCTTTTCTGAAATGTGGGCGACCTTTTAGCAGAACATTTGGTCTGCTGCTTAGCTCTAATAGCGGAAGTCACACATAAAGAGGTTCTAGGTATTGTATAGAAGTATTTTAGTTTTTGTTCTGGCTAAATGACCAGTAAGTGGGGAGAATTAAAGGACTACATGTGTACAATTTAATACTAAGCAGCAGATTAGAGACTCCTCCTGGGACTGGATTAAAACACACTTCTCAAAAAGATGAGAATGAGACTTGGCAATGTTCATCATTAGGTACTTGATATGCATACTGTTTTAATAAGGCATATATACTAAGAAACTGAATCAAAGTTTCATGGTGGCTAATATGGAGAGAGTATTATAAAATACAAACAGACAGTGGTGAGAAGTGAAGTAACCCAGCTAGCGTTCTCAACAACTGCAGTACTGTACACTGCCACCAGAGAGCAGTAGTATTTCATAGAAGAAAAGAGTGTTCCCTCCCTGACATAATGCACCATGACAGTATATATCTTCTGTATGGACCTGGCTATCATAGGTTCTATAGGACATGTTATACACATGTCACACTACCTAATGCAACAGTCGATTGCAGCCGTTCTCAACCAGTGGGTCTTGACCCAAAACTGTCTCGCAAAATATTCACACAGGGTCACAGACTACGAGAAAAGGGATCTTTCAGTTTTTTCACACACAGGATCAGGATTTAATGGAGAAAGTCAAATTTTGGTCCTAAGAAAACGCAACTGAGAACTCGTGGTCAAACTCAACACACTAGCAACCAAGTGAAATGGCCCTGGGCCATCTAAAAGCAGCCCAGTCATTCATTCGGCATTAAACACCAACTCCTAGTTCATATTCCTCTCCTCTCACTCCCTATTTGGCAAAGCTCCAATGGTACACATCAGAATGCAATAGGCATTCATTCATGACAATTGGAATTAATTTCCTCTGTTGCTCCACACAACCTCTGTCGCTGATTCAATGTGAAGGGCCCACATTGCTGAGGTCTATGGCCATCATTGATGGCCATAGACCTCCCCATAGATTTAGATAGATTTAACGCATACTGGCACGCACAGTGATTGAGAAGAGAATTTAGAGACAGACAAATGGTTTGGTGCAGACGTGTCAGGTGAAAGAGGTAGGGGATGGAGCGTTGCGTGTGTGTGTGTGTGTGTGTGTGTGTGTGTGTGTGTGTGTGTGTGTGTGTGTGTGTGTGTGTGTGTGTGTGTGTGTGTGTGTGTGTGTGTGTGTGTTTGTGCACGCGCACGTGTGTGTGTGTGTGTGTGTGTGTTTGTGCACGCGCACGTGTGTGTGTGTGTGTGTGTGTGTGTGTGTGTGTGTGTGTGTGTGTGTGTGTGTGTGTGTGTGTGTGTGTGTGTGTGTGTGTGTGTGTGCGTGCGTGCGTGCGTGCGTGCGTGCGTGCGTGCGTGCGTGCGTGTGTGTGTGTCCACTTTGAGAGAGACTAAGATGGAGATAGAGTGAGAACAGATGAAAGACAGATGGAGAAATGAGAGGGACCTTGTGTATGCGGGTGAGTGCAAATGTGCATGTGACGTCACGTGTGTGTGTGTAAACATGTGTGTTATGTATGTGTGTGGATGAGAGAGAGAGAGAGAGAGAGAGAGAGAGAGAGAGAGAGAGAGAGAGAGAGGGGGGGGGGGGGGGGGGATTAGAGAGCACAAAAAGAGAGGGAGGTGTAAAAAAAAGATATTTTTGAATTAAATCACTGGAGAGAAGGGGCAGACAGAGATGGGGAGAGAGAGAGAGAGAGAGAGAGAGAGAGAGAGAGAGAGAGAGAGAGAATAGAGAGATGGTATGTAGATTCTGTTTATCTGTGTGTGTGTGTGTGTGCGTGCGTGCGTGCGTGCGTGCGTGCGTGCGTGCGTGCGTGCGTACACGAGAGGGGGAAAATGCCAGTGAGTGAGTGGGGGATGGAGGACGGTGAAGGCTGCTCACACGATGGCAGAGGGCTAGTTAGCTAATTCCTGTATCTCCTCCTTACCTTCACTGGATGTCAGCTGGCTTTTCAGCTGGTTATACCTGTCAGCCTTGGGAGGCAGCGGTGGCTGGGTGTCTTTATCGTCCAGGCCTTCCAAACTGCTCTTTGACTGCAAGGGGAAGAGACATAGGAAGAGGTTGCAGTGGGGAGATTACAAATGAAGCATCGCGTTAGTCCATGCAGAGCACAGGAGTCATACACGCCTCAGCTGTAATCAGCTGTCAGTCTGCTCCTGAGGAGCTGTACCGCCTGTACCGCCCCAGTTGAGAAACACTAGTATACATCTTTGATGTACATATGGATCATTTCAGTCTTCTACTGTTACAATCAGTAAAGGTAAATGGTAGAACTCCCCCCCCCCCCAAGCGCAGGTACAAGTGTCTCCACGCTCGTGCCCACATGGTGAGGATGGTCCCGACACACACACACACACACACACACACACACACACACACACACACACACACACACACACATACTATGGCGCTCGATCCGTGCCACGTCAAACCTTGACGCGTCACATGAACGCGTGATTTTTGTATTGCTCTGCACTGTACCGTGTGAACTTGTTATTATTTTCCCATTGACTCACAATGGGTACGCGACGCGATGGGACGTGCATGCGTGCACGCGTACCCTTCCCCCGTGCCCTACGCGGGTTACACGTTAACACTTAGTTTATGCGTTTTTAGCGAACGCACGCATCAACGCATGCATTTTTTTTTGGGGTCACGCGACTACAGGAGGCAGGCAATGAGGGCTGCACAAAATCACACGTGAATATTGTTGATGCACAGCACCGTGCGTGCGTGTGTGTGCATGACAGATGACTGTCAAATAAACCGTCATGGTGATTATAGCGTGTGTGTGTGTGTGCAGTGTTATCAAAATAGACCGTCACACGTGATTGTTGTTGTTTCACAGCACCGTACGTGCGTGTGACACGTTCTATATAAAGTAGCTACACTTTAATACGAATAATAAAGATCATCTCTCATCATAGGCCTACCTCATGAATGAGTTTGTGCGCAGATCCAGGCTCCATTAAAGGCTTGCATTTATTCTATGATGCTTTTTGTCCCCATATAGAAGCTATTAACTGTATTCATCTTTAAAACTCGTGTGAAACTTTCATCAGAAGTCCATCATTTGGGGTTTATTGGTCAGTCAAAGAGACAAGGGCCACATGGGCAGACCATGAAGTGCTGTGGGCATATAACTGTCATTGCGCACGGCGGCCTCTCCAGCACCTCAGGTTGACACAATTATAAATAATTATAGCCTATAATGAAAAGCTATGCAGATGGATGGATCATGGATGCTCTATTGATAATCAAAATGCGGGAAAACTTGCGACCAGCGGTGTCCACAATCTCCACATTATCCCCCCTCATATAAACTTGGGTGCAAAATATGGCATAACTGACCGGTGATTAGCCTACCAAGTCCGATCCAATTCAAACATGTCTGCGACTGCAACTTAATTTGGTTCATAAAAACACAGTCTAGGGGAATTATGAAAATGTACTTAAAGTACCAAAAGTAGGCTAGAAGTAGGCTACCCATTTCACAAGTTTTCAAATAAAATATAAAAATCAGCAGATCTACAAGCGGAGGGTCACTGGACATGAACGCGGCTCCTGCCCGCAACAAAAAAAAAGACGAGAGAGAAAGGGGAAGAGAGAGAGAAAGATAGAGAGAGAGAGGGGGAAGAGAGAGAGGGGGGGAGAGAGAGAGAAAGAGAGAGAGAGAGAGAGAGAGAGAGAGAGAGAGAGAGAGAGAGAGAGAGAGAGAGAGAGAGAGAGAGAGAGAGAGTCACGGCCCTCTCAATCAATCAATCTCGAAAGCAGTCCAAGTTCATGTTCAGTTCAATACCATTGCTGTTGCAAATTCCAAGCCATATTGAAGTATAGGATAATCCACAATGAAATGATCGTCCCGTGGTGATTGATCACAGAGTAATATTGTGGCTTTTCCAACAATCTAAAACTAAAGCCACAGTTTTTGATCAGGGGGCAGGCTGGCAGGGGATGTATGTATAGTCTCGTGTCTCGCTTTGTTTAGGCTATACAATTAATCGCAGAAATCCAAGAAGTTGCATCAATCACTCCACAATGCGTCGAATCGCCATGCATTGTGAGCTTGTAGATCGGCTATTTTCAAATGGCCGAAATGTGTATAGGGCTGAAGTTAGCCCTGAAACATGACTGTCATACCATGACAGTCATGGTGCCATGTCCCCCCAGTTTATAGCGGTGTTCGGTTTGTTTTTACATTGCCAACTCTCACATGTACACAAACGTTCAGATTTCAAATATAAAGTGCTTACCCCTGAGCCACGGATGTTACAGGGCGATCCGGACCGCGATAAGTACCCGTATCTCCCGTATTGTTAAATAAAAAGCATTTTATCCCATCGCCAGCCTTTTCCTTTTTTTTTTGGTAATGTATCAGAGTGCAATACACCTCCCAACCATTAGTGTCGCATGGTTGAAAGTATCGGAGAAGAATTGGAGAAAATGGCTGGCGATCGGATTAAATTTTTTATTGAACAATACGGGAGATACGGCTACTTATCGCGGTCCGGATCGCCTTGTAACATCCATGGCTCGGGGTTAAGCACTTTATGTTTCAAATCTGAACGTTTATGTTCATGTGAGAGTTGGCAATGTAACAACAATCGAACACCGCTATAAACCAGGGGGACATGGCACCATGACGCTTGCGTCATGAGAACCATGGCGAGGGCTGAAGTGTGTTTTGTGATAATAACCAATTACCAAGATATAACAAGTAGGCTACTAACTAAAGTTTTCAAATAATTATAGTGGAGTAGGCTAAAAAGTACAATATTTGCCTCTAAGATGTAGTGGAGTAGGAGTAAAAGTATTGAAAATTGGAAATATTCTAAAGTAAAATTACCTCAAGATTGTACTTAAGTAGGCCTACAGTACTTGAGTAAATGTACTTAGTTAGTTACTTTACACCACTGCGAGAGAGAGGGGCTCGAGTCGCAAAGCGAGTTAATTCAGCCAAAATCTGTCACTTGCGTTTCAAATTGTATTCTTTGATCGGCTGGTGATATAACGTAACTGTCACAACTTGGTATTTATAAACATACTTGTGTGCGGATTACGGAGAAATTTGAATGAAGTCTTGATCGGGGAGGCTCTATATACGCACTTATGTTATGGATATCTTTATGTCAGTCCGTGCAACGTACGGTTCGCGGCCCCGGCCGGAGCGGCTTGGAGCGGCAGCCGGTCATTGAGTAAATGTAGGCTACTTTATACTTTACAGGAGGAGGAGCAGTGGTGAGCTGTGGATTTTTGAACTATGGGTACTCTATTTTATGACGTCACGTGCGCGCGCACACGCGCGGGCACGTGCGTGCGCAAGCATGTGCACATAGCCACTCAGCTCAGTGCTAGTTGAAATACTGTATTCAACATGTGATTATTAATGTATTTATATTTCTTATTATTTTGTTGCATTGTTAATTTGTTGTTTTTATTTTTGTTTCAATTAATTAATTATTTTATTTTCCTTTTAGTTTTATATAAATGCCCTTTACATAGATTCACCCACACATAAGTGCTTAAAATAATCAGTCAACTTGTCTTTACTTGAATTACTTTTTTTTAAGACTTACATTGCTTTCAAAACAGTGTTTTTTAAAACACGTTTAAAAAAAAAAATACCCTTTTGCTACTCACCAAAACAAAGACGGTTTTATGGAGTTGAAAGCCTACTTTACTAAATGGGAACACTGTGAGCCCCCACCTCACGTCTAAAATACACTTTTTGGACAGAAAAGAAAATATTTCACCGGAATTAAAACCTGTTTTTGGTTACTCCACAGTGCCCTCTACAGATCTGGTCAATGGAATTTTCCTATTGACCAGATTCTTCCTTCCGGTGAAATATTTTCTTTTCTGGCCAAAAAGTGTATTTTATACGTGAGGTGGGGGCTCAGAGTGTTCCCACTTAATAGAATAGGCTTTCAACTCCATTAAACCGTCTTTGTTTTGGTGAGTACCAAAAGCGTTTTTTAAAATTTTACTACAGACGAGAGGCTGCGCTACCGCGGTACGAGGGGAAAGAATCTAAAGTACCATAGCGTTAAGGAGAACTCCTTCTAACGCTATGGACCAGAGCTAGATAAGGATGCATTTGTGAGTGTCTGGTAGGCTACCAGCTCTTGTTATGCAAAGCAGCCAGGTTGAGGCCATTGTTTAAGGTGTTAAAAACGGCTGTTGTGTTAATGATTGACTTCTCGCGGGCGGCTGACGTGTGTGCTCGCGAGTCCAGCCCCCACAGTCTCAGAACTAAGGGTACGCCGTACCCCCCCGTACCCCCTACAGCTCAACCCTGAGGAGGAGTACTTCCAATTTTCAATACTTCTACTTCTACTCCACTACTTCTCAGAGGCAAATATTATACTTTTACTGCACTATAATTATTTATTATATATATAATTATTGTTTACAAAACTCACATTAACCACTTCACACCCCATATAATATACAAGATTTGTATTTGTGAAATGGGACATTCTGCATAATGAATATTAGCCTACTTTCTACTTTTGGTACTTTAAGTACATTTTGGTGCTCCGTGGCGGGGCGGGTTATGAAAAAAACCTGACCCGCGCATCACTGCCCCCCAGAGGTGTCCCCGGACCCCACTTTGAGCACCAATGCGCTCATCTTCAACAGGAGTTGGATGGGATGAATACATAATGAATACATAAACGCATTTTGATTGGTCAAAGGTCTAGCAGTCACCAGCGAATTTCCGCAAAATATGACTGCTGTCCGAATAAATAAAAGACGCATTTTCGAATTAATGAGGCCATAACATAACATAAATAATGGGAACAAACGATACCGAACAAACTTCAGTAATATTGCTCTGGCGGAGCTGCAGCTGATATAGATATAGAATGGCCACTCCGGTTGGGTCTCAGAAGTGTGTGAGTGATAAACGTAAATTATATAATTAATTTGGCCTGCAATTATCTAATGCTGCCAGAGAGAACCACAATGTTCTCTATTTCTCGCAAAAGTCTAGAAAGACATGTGTCCATGGCACGTCAGTGCGCCCCAGCCATGATTTTTTATTGTATAATAGAAGGCATGGGCATTTTAGCATTTTTGGTTGTGCATGTTATAGTGCCCTTGATATCAAAACGTTTCCCCGTTAGTGGTGCGTAAAAGTGTGGTTCTTTTCGGTGAAATGACAATTGTGCGCATCGGGCGCATCTGCTTTCGGGGATTTGAGTCAAAAATTATGATTCTGGCATTTTAGGGATGAGATCTGATTTGACAACTGTTTGTCTTATATTAGGAGGATGTTTGTAGACAACTCTGGGCATGTCCTTGAAAGTAGTGGCCAATTTTGGGTCGCTACTGAGGATATACCAATGTTATTTTATTGTGCGTTCAAACTCCTTACCGGGCTGAATATTGTACAATGCATAAGGGAGCGTTACATGGGGAGGCGTCCCGTTCGGACTGTAGGGTATAGTCCGAACGAGTCTGTTTGGTCTGGAGTCACCTGAATACAGGAAAATTAACTAGAGAGTTCACAGAATAAATACAATTTTGAATTAGAGCAATCTCTTGAGAAATGACATGGTGTCGGGGAACTGAGGCAAGAGGAGGCATCATAACATACACCGGACCCGACATTGGTATCATAGGCCTACTGTAGGCATAGGCCTATAGCTTTGTATTGCCTTGAAATAAAATATTATTTGACAGACATGGCTATAGCCTACATGTTACTGATTATTTGGAATGTTATATTATTGCAACCGCTGCAATATTGATTGTAATGGATGCATAAAACTCAATGGAGGGAAAGGGCGCGCACAGTGCACCATGCGTAATGGAGGGAGTGCTATGACATATAACAATGGTAATAACAACGGTTATAACAACGGACTAATGTTAAAGTCCGTTGTTACTCACACCATAATCCTCTCAGGAGCATTGCATGTAAAATCCAAGACATATACAGTCAAATAGGCTGCTTTTAAATCTACAATAAAATGACAACGGATTGTCCCCTCTCCTGCTTGTCGTTCCGTGATGATTTCTACTTTTTTCTCACCATCATGCACTCTTATAATATCAACCATTAAGCACAGTCAGCCTATACTCAATGACAGCTGCATGGAGGAGACTCAGGAGAGTAGACCTCAAAACAATAAAATAACCAAATAAATATCCTAGGCTAAATTTCGTATATCGGGCAATTATATCAATGAGAGAGCGAGAACGAGAGAGAGAGAGAGAAACGGAGCGAACGGAACCATTCAACACCATACAGGTTCGGTTTAGCTCAGGATAGACAATTCATATTTTTTTTCCTGCCCTTTGATAGGCTATACTGAGAGAACATTAAATTACAACTAGATAGATACAGTGAGTGTGTCCAATCCTACTACAACAGCACTACAAGGGACATTCATTCCAATATAAAATAAAGTTGCAGCGGGGATATCATTAGGCCACATTAGAGCCAGCTGCGCATCATTGTTAAAGTAACACATTTAACATAAGCCCAGATGATTCCAGCCAGGAGGAAAGAACTGGAGAGTAGGAGAGAGGAGAGTGAGATAACAATGGGAGAGAGAGAAGGTATCAAATGCTTTTCTTTTCTTTCTTTCTTTTTTGCGTGTTTGCGCAGCCCGCACCATCCCGCCCCGCGATAAGTGCGGGTCCAACCCGCGCATCACTAGTGCCGAGGAACACCTCGGTATATGGCGCAGGGTGGATGGACCCATGAACTTCGATGCTGTCTCTCCCTCTCTCTCTCTCTTCTTTCCCCCGACACGGTCGAGGCAGAAGGCCCCCACCCTAGAGCCTAGGGTCTGCCTGACGTTTCTTCCTGTTGAATTAAGAGGGAGTTTTTCGTTGCCACTGTCGCAAAATTGCTTGCTCAGGGTGGGATGTCGGGTCTCTTCTCTACATGTAAAGTGTCTTGAGACAACTTGTTGTGATTTGACACTTTAATAAAATTGAATTGAATTGAACTGACGGCCCCAACGGAGGTTGCACCCTCCGTTTTTAAAAAGAATCCTGCAAGGATGACAGACCCTGCATTCAACCCGTGTGTGCACCGTGCGCTACTCTGCGCAGAAAGAGGGTTATCGTCACAGTGAATGAGTTACAGCATGTTTCAAAGCTTTTTCATAATAATACAAGAACAACGTGACATTCGGCATAATGAGTAGCCTATACGTTCTACTTAAGTATATTTTAATGCCAATACTTTTGCCATAAATGAGCGTGCCTTCTTTCATAGACTGTAAGTGTTGCGCTCTCTCTCTCTCTCTCTCTCTCTCTCTCTCTCTCTCTCTCTCTCTCTCTCTCTCTCTCTCTCTCTCTCTCTCTCTCTCTCTCTCTCTCTCTCTCCATTTATTATAATGACCATGAGCGGTCCGGTGTTTATGTATTATTATTTATTATCATAATGACCATGTGCAAATGCGCAGTGACGTCATCGTACCTACATGAGAAATGTGACAAGTATTATAGGCTAGTTTTACCGTGTCTGGTACCAATACAAAAAAATAAACTGGTCTGAAATAGATAAATATATAGCTTACAATGGCGAAACAATATTATTTATTATTATTAGGCTATTTAGTTAATTTAATGCGGGGTATTTAGAAACAAATATTAATATCTAAATTGTATCAATGCCACTAACCTGGATACATGCATGTGATAATAATTTTATATTTTTTAGGCTACACGATCACACAACGCGATGCAGCACATATATCAGGCCTCAGGCGTTCACATGATGCGGTGCAGCACACCACAATAATCACGCCTGCTTTCTGCGCTGAACGCACGCACACATGCACGCACGCACGCATAAAAAAAAACCAAGTCACATTACACGACACGTTCACACGCTGATGCAACACGTCACGCTTGCTTTCGTGTAGTGTATGCGCAGAACGCACGCACACACGCACGCACGCACGCATTAAAAAAAATCACACGTTCATGTGACGCGTCAAGGTTTGACGTGGCACGGATCGAGCGCCATACACACACACACACACACACACACACACACACACACACACACACACACACACACTGATTCGCACACTGATGGCGGGAGGAAACCATGTAAGGCAATTAGGGATTAAGTGTCTTGCTCAAGGACTCTTCGATATGCATCAAGGAGGAGCCAGGGATTGACCCCGGAACCTTCTGATTCCAAGACTCTAGTGTACCGCCTGCGAGTCTACCTCCTGAGCCACTGCCGCCCCAGTTTTCTCTAATAAATCAGGTATTAAATCAGGGAGTCAGCAGAAACAACAGGGTGCAACTCTCTGACATTAAACAAGAACCTGACCACATTAACCCTCGAGTCCCTAGTTTGGGCATGTCATTTTAGGCAACATTTTTAAATCTTATTAACCCATTCAATATGGGAATGCATACTGTGTCATTTTAGATTTTTTGCTATAACCATTATTTTATACTTTGGGCTATTCAAAAACAGCAGATATACAAGCTCGTAGCCCGTGAAAGATTTGTGCACATGTTTGAATATATATATATATTTTGAATATAATATTTTTTTACTCAAATCTTTGCTTCTGGGATTCCACAAATGTCTTCTAAATCCTAACAGTTTTTTTGCTATAATATCAGTGGTTCTCAAACTTTTTTCATGTGAAGGACCCCCAAAATGATTAAAAAAAAAATGTTCGCTTTAAAAATATTTATATATATTAAAAGATTTGCACAAATTCTCACGATTTAAAAATAATAGCAGATCTACAAGATCATAGCTTGTATATCTGCTATTTTTTAATAGTCAAAGTATACAATAATGCATATAATAATTGCACAGATGCGTTCCCGGTTTTAATGGGTTAAACAACCTTCAAACGTTGTGACACATTGTTGTGAGCTTGTAGACTGGTTATTTTCGCTGTGCGACACTGTCATACAAAGTATAAAATAGGGCTCAAGTGGAAGAGCAGATGATAAGATTGGACGAGGCAGAGAATTGATGAAACGGGGACCGTGCTTCAAGCAAAATCAATGTTAAAGCAAATTTTGCTGGAGAGGATGCCAAATCTTAGAGACGGCGTGGACTTTGAAAAGCCAATCACTGGCATATACTGTATGTTGGGAGTGTCTCGTGATAAAAACCTTTCCGGGCAGAGTTTCAAAAAAGCACTGAAAAGCATATTTAACACCGATCTGGTCTTCCAATTTTCCAATATTTATTTATTTATTTAGTGTGTGTTGCCTTTTATGCTTTATTCCAGACGGATACAGTAATTAGAGAAACGGGAAAGGTGGGATAGAGATGGCGGTATGCAGTAAATTGCCTTTGGTTGGATTCAAATTACGAGCTCACAGTGCAGATTGTGAGCTTGTAGATCAGCTATTTTTGAATATCCTAAGTATAAAATAGTTAAAGTGATAACAATTATTTGCTATATTAACTGATTCTGTCAAGGGCCCTAATTCCCTCAATGTCCCTTGGGTCCACACACCCCACTTTGGGAACCTGTGTTCTACAGTATAAACATCCACCTGTGAGCTACTCACCTTAGAACGAATGATGGTGCCATGGATCCCATTGTCACTGACTTTGATGACGATCTGTCTGTCAGAGAGATCAGGTCTGATGAAAGGAGGCTGGATTTTCACTGAGGGTTTCTTCCTAGGGTCCAGTGTGTACCTGCACAGGAGGAGTTCATTTCTGTTTTTACTTGAGACTCATACTTCGTCTTTAAAGACCCTACATACCAACATTTTCAGCCCAAGGACCCCCTAGCTGAGAGAGAGATGAAACAGGGACCTCCACTACATATTGTATAAAATGGTGTTGCAGATTAAACTTTTTCATAGATTTCATCGACAGCTTCATAGACTTGTCTGACAGCACTGCCATCAGTGTATGTTGGATTCATGTTAATGTGTATTTTCAGGATGAATACAGGCCATTATAACCACTGACAATGAATTGTTCGTATTAATCACAGTCAGAATATGTAACATGTATTTCTAATGTTAGTTATATACACTGGATTGTTCAATTACATTTATTTATCCACAGTCTCGTGTAAATGTGAAAACATGAAATAAATAAGGTTACACAAACCTAATACACATCTGCACATGAGCATCACATTTCAACTTGTAATGAGCGATCAATATATATATATAGTTATATATAGATGTAGTCATAGTTGTATCTTTGTTATTAGAAATATGTGCCTACAGTATATAGCCCTTAGTGTTAATTTAACTCGTTAATCTGCTAATGGAACCAACTGGACCCATACTGGTCCATTTGGTGACTCTTCAAACACTGGGATTTTACTGTGTGACAATACATGGTGAGTAAACCCATCACATCACAAATGTCCATTCAATATATGGGCATATACATGCACCCACTGCAGAGGTGCAACTTGACCCTGTCTGAATTATGGTCAACTAGACCATACCCGGTGAAGGGCGCATACGAAAGTAGTAGCAAAGTCGGGGTTAATGCACGTCCTGTCGCGCGGTTTCTCCCCCGCGCGCGTCCCGTTGTGGCGGCCCCCCCCCTCCCCCCCGTCGCTCCCGTCGCGGCCCCCCCCCCCCGACCCGCGGTCAGCCCTCCCCACGGGCGTATATATATATATATATATATATATATATATATATATATCAGCACGGAGAATGGCGTAGGCATGTTACTCGCCCGCCCCGGGTCCGTCTGGTGTGTTTACTGTCCACAGAAAGAATTGTAGGCAGAGAGTGGGCGGGGTCTCGGTGTTGCCATGTCGGCGTACTGTAAGCGCTGTAGGGCCAATGTTGGTGGTATAGGGTTCGTTTGGTTTGGCCTCGTTTTCATAGACCTTGCTGCTTGTTTCTCTCGCGAAACCTGGCAACGACGCATGCGCAGTTTGATGAAGAGTCCACCCAACCAAGTCACCACCACCACCACCACCGTGAGGTTACTAGAATTATAGTAGGATTGGAGTTGGATTCCGCAAAAACCTGACATCTTAAAAAGAAGAAATAGAAAAATGACATATTGTCCTTTCCAAGTAGATGTCTTACCTGGGAGCCAGGGGAGCACATAAGACATACTCCACATTGCCACAGCAACCCCTGGTGAAGGGATTCACTCCTCCACGGAACTTGCCTGTCACCTGAGAAATACAGACACTCATTTAGCGTTGTAGGGAAAAGATATGTAAGGACATCGCGTGCACGCACGCGCGCACACACACACACACACACACACACACACACACACACACACACACACACACACACACACACACACACACACACACACACACACACACACACACACACACACACACACACACACACACACACACACACACACACACACACACACACGATGGTTTAAGGTGGTGTGAGTGAGTGAGTGAGTGAGTGAGTGACAGACAGACAGACAGACAGACAGACAGACAGAGAATGTGTGTGTGTGTGTGTGTGTGTGTGTGTGTGTGTATGTGTGTGTGTGTGTGTGTGTGTGTGTGTGTGTGTGTGGGGGGCTTAAAATGACCAGTGCACTTAGTCTGAAGCAGTATAGGATTCAGCAGCTGTCCTCCAAGCTTCCAAATGTCTCACCTGTTCGTTTGTGGTGCGACCTCTGGTCACCAGCACCATATGAAAGCCCGTCAGGCCCATGACTGGGATAAAAAACAGGCCTGCTATACACATCACAACCAGACTGGACACATGCAGGGTTAAGGAAAACTAGAGCAACATGTACATCTTTGGTTTACTCCCCATCACAGAGTCAACCAGCATCCAGGTTTATTTACCAAGCACTTCTCAATCGTGCATGAACATGTATATCTGACTAGGCAAAGAAATAAAACACGCCCAAGGGGCAGTTAATATCCATGTTGTGTTGAGCTGAAGCTCTCTACTATTCAGACTTTGGTAATCTTCTACAAGGTGTCCCATGAGCATATGTTTGGCAGAGACAGGGCTCTAGAATTCGCTCATTTGGCCCAATTTAGATTTTTTGTAATGGTGTCAGTAAAATATTTAATTACGGTTATGCTATTTTGCCTCCATAAATTATTTAACTAACATGTTATGGTACTTGAGGACATAACCTTGAATGCTCTCCTGGTGTAAGGGATTTTGAGTGTTAGCAACAGCTGTAGACACGGCCAGACTCAGGGGGCACCTTTACTGGGTGATAGGTCACGTTAACGCTTAACATTTTATTGTATTTGATTAATATTAATATGACGCTGACACAACCTCCTCCAGAAAAGTGTCCTGACTAAGGAAGCTTGCTGCCAAAACATTGGCCTTACTTAGTATGTATAAATATCCCCCATTGTTTTTCTGTAAATATACTTTTGTTATTGATATCAATCAAAAACCGCTGCATAAGGGATAGGCTACTTTGTATGTAGTCTTTTATATATAAAAACATATTTACAAAACTTGACTAGTAATCATTTGTCCAAGTTAGAAGATATGTCACCAGACCAGTCCTTTGGGCTAGTGCCTAAAATCCTTAAATTCCACTCATGAGCTGACTATATAGATATCTTACACACTTGCTCTGTGCACAAACACTCACACAATACCCCAACTCATATCATTTACATGCAAGTTAAAGACTAGGCTTGTCTAGTTCGACTTGTTTACTTCAACCAAAATGAATAAAGAAACACAATTTAAATCACGAGCAGCAGCAGCTCAATCTGTGGGTGGTGGAAGGATACGTGACGGTGGTGTGCAAGGCGGCCAGCCGCTCCCGGTGATGGAGGACGAAGAGGAGGCCAAAGGAAAACACACCCACCATGTGGATGCTCAGAGACAGCAGGAAGAGGAAGAAGTAGCGATAGTTCCTCCTGCCGATGCAGTTGTTCACCCAGGGACAGTGGTGGTCAAAGTCCTGGGGACAGACGGATCAAGGTAATTATAGTTAAAAAATGTTTTTAGAAATGTATAAAACATTTGGTTGACTGAAATAAAAATGAAAACAAGGCTGGGAGGAAAAGATAATTAGCTGAAACTGTATTGTGTGTTTACAAAACAAGTTTTAGTCTTTGTAAATATTTCATACTTAAAGGGATTGTAGGCAAGTTCAGAGATAAACAAAGAAAAAAACTGCAGTTCGTTTCCCCGACCACCAGGGGATGACGCAGGGGGGACTTCCATAGAGTTAAGGGGACTTCTAAACGGGCCATGCCGAAAATAGGTTGCTTTATTCGGATACAATGCGTATTACTGCCCGCCCCTGCTGGTTCTCTGAATTTTTATCTTTAAATAGGCTCTTTCATGATAAATTGACCACATATATGAAGTTAAACAACTAAATTCTATCCAAACGCTATCTTAAAAGTACATTCTGTGACTCAAAAAAGATGTTTGAGAGCGTTTTAAAACCAAAAGTAAAAAGTTCACACGGACACGGACGCGCACGGACGCGCACATGCGTGCGTTAATTTACGTCCCAACAAACATAACATAAACAGTAGGGAAAATACGGATTTCAGAAAGAGGACTGTGTTTCAATGCAGGAAAACACCCCAGCATCATTATATAGTGGCTGATAGAGGGGAAAAAATGCAAAAAAATATATATATAAATATTTTTTAAATTTAGGCTTAATGTTGCCTAACATACCTTTAAGCCTAATATTTTGGAAGGATGTGAAACCTTCCAATGTTTTTAGCTCTGCCAGTTTTAAGCCTTTGTGTTAAAAACAAATCGAAAGTAAACTGAAACTGAGACATAAAAAAGAAAAAGAAAGAAACAATGCTAAACTATAATAACCTTGAGATGGATGAGCGTTGGTTGGAGGAAGGGATGGAGGGAGGAAAGCAGGCAAGGAGGTTAAGGGGGGGAGGGAGGGGAAAGAGGAGGTAGGGAAGTTTGTAGGGAGCCGGCCGGACGACACAGAATGGAAGGGGAGGGAGGGAAGGAGACATGGAGAGAGAGGGAGGTGGAGGAAGGCAAGATGGACAGGGAGACAGAAGAAGGAGGAGTGATATTTGGAAGAAGATAGGGAAGGGAGACGAAAAAGATGGATAGAAGAAGTGAGATGGGGGATAATGGGGTGCAGGGATGGGGTGTAAAATTATAATGGCTGAAATATATTAGTCTTTTCTATTTTTGTTGAGACTTGTATACTTTCTGTTGTTACATTTACGTATACATATTGGCAAACCAAATTTCCCTTTAATTACTTTTTACCTCACCTACCATAGCGTACGTTATTGCACCTCAACTTACTAAAGATCTGAGTACCACTACACTACCTCGTGGTTAGTTCAAAGCCATATATATATATATGACCCCTTTCATACTGGGATGTGTGGTGTACATGAAAGCTCTTAGGCAGCTTCAAGGACAGCAGCCCAGCTGGAGCGAACAGCTTCAAACGCCACAAACCAAGTAGGGAAAACTAATATTGAGTCTCAGTGGTGTGCAGTCATGTGTCACAGAGGGCCACATACTGTATGCGCTTGTTTTCATTCCAGCCAAACGGTACACCCATTAATTAGTTTACACCTCTGTGGTTTTAGATGTGTTAATTAATTAAATCACCTGGTGCAGAGTTAATTGGACACCACACCATCAGTGGTCATGATAAAAATAACAAGGATCATGTGTGATGTGATGAGAAATATATAAAAGGTGTCTCAAAGACTGTATCTGTATCTGAAATCTGTGTCTGTTATTTTGTTTTAAAATACAAAATATGGCAATGGGGTGTATGGCCATCTCCAGAGGACCAGTCACTACTCCTTAGCACACAGTGTTAAAACACTATCCCTCTGCTCTTGCAATGAGTGTGTTTACTGTTGAAACACCAATCCTACCTGTATTACTTGTCTTAAGGCAATACACTGGTTATTGAAATGGTAAACACCATTGTCTGGTTTCCGAAATAATCAGATGAATTGGGGAAAGCCAAACCTAAGTAATTATAAATGCTTTATAATGTGTTGTGATTATTGTTATAAAGCATTATGAGTATTTATGAGTTTTTATAA
The DNA here is from genome assembly GCF_963454915.1 of Gymnoscopelus microlampas. Taxonomy (NCBI): domain Eukaryota; kingdom Metazoa; phylum Chordata; class Actinopteri; order Myctophiformes; family Myctophidae; genus Gymnoscopelus; species Gymnoscopelus microlampas. Next base: position 36,704,242 of record NC_139941.1, read on the forward strand.
CTATAATTAAACAGTGTTATAAGCTTATTATAACGTATGTTCATAATGCATTATAGACATGGGATGCATAACAACAAGTGTTAATGTGAGTTTTAGTTTGAATGCATTTGTATGTGTGATTATTTGTGTGCTTCAGTATAAAATGCAGCTGTGTATGCATTACTACTATGTGTATTTAGTAGTAATTAAGAATGGCTTCACACTGGGACCCAATTTTTTACCTTTAACATAAGGTTGTATTGTATGCTAAAACGTCAAAAAAGATTCCTCTATCAAAGATCTTATTCATGATATCCAGTGGTTCTCAACCTGTGGGCCAGGGCCTAACCCTAAACCATTTTTAAAATATATGATATATTTTCTTTCTTTCGACAAACGCTTTTGAGATTTTCAAGTGGGCTCCGATCCACAAAAGGTTGAGAACCACTGCCCCTATCCAAGCATCTTGTTGACCACATTTTGGCACCAGCAACACTGGTTGTGTTCATATTGGTCCTTAGGCACAGTGTGAATGTCTTTCTCACCTCCACACAGTTGTCACAGACACTGCAGTGGGAGCAGCGCGGTGGCCTGTAGAAGTGACAGGTGGCGCACCACTTCATCCGAACCTGGATGCCTTTGATCTCCACATTCTTGTAGAGAGGCGCCCGGAAATCATCGTCCTTGTCCTCGTCCTCGTCCGCTGTAGAGGGGACACACAGACAGACAACATTGTGGTGTGGACGCTTACACATAGACCACTAGACCAGCAAACAAAATGATAATTTGACTAATGTAATTACACAGAGAGACGCTCACACATTATGTGTAAGGACATGCACTTTCACTCCATCTCTTACTCACTCAAACACACATACAGAGTGGTGATTTATAACTATATGAGAGAGGAACAATGGGGAACCGCATTAAATTAAGAGCAACAATCAATTAAATGGAAATTTTATAAATAACTTCTGTGTAATTTTAACGATGGGACTTACTATTAAGCAAGGTGAATATCTTAACCCAGGGAAGAATCTGCAGTCAGGTGTAATACAAACTATTGACATGGACATGGTGAATCCCCTACCCATTGAGTCACTGAGGAAAGGAACCCCAACCCCTGACATGTAAAAATAAAACTCTCCCAATACAGCAGAGCACAACAGCAACAAATACAATTGACAGTATTCTTGGGCAAGGGATTGTATCCTTGCACTAGCGACCCCTGCTGGTTGGGTTGCAGTCCCCTGTTTAGCAGGGAGGGGATCTTGGGGGAGATACGCTCTCGCTGTGAAACTGAAAAGTGGGACTGGGACTGGCAACTCCATGTGTATCGGAGGAGGCTCTTCCCCAGGCCAACAGTGGGTGGTAGGGGGAAGATTAAACCGAAATAAACATGAAACAAAAAGTGGAGAATCTTGCCTTATGTGGAAAATATTCTTATGTATGATGACTGGTGAGAATAATGACTTTCCCACGCCTTTACATGTTGCTACACTAGTTTTTTTGTGGATGTTTGCACGCAGCGCCACAACACAGTGAGGGCCGTGTTGTTCTGTTGAGACCAAGGAACAAAACCTTCTTTCAGCTGATCAAAGAGCTCATTCAAACTGAGAAAGGATCAGTGTAGGGCACCATCTTGAAAAATTATTTCACACTCCCTCAGTAAAATACCTGGAGGGAAACAGAGGCAGCTAAAGCACAGGTGGAGAGAGAGAGAGATACAGAAAGACAAGGAGAGAGAGACACACACACACAGATGGCAAGAGGAAAATGGGGAAAAACACATCAAGAGAGAACGAGCTTGAGATAAAGAGAGAGAGAGATTTAAGGCGGCAAATAGGGCAGGAAAACCGACAGAAATGGAACGAATGAGAAGAAGCAGAAGGAAAAATGAAGGAGTGGCAGAAATATATAGATATAGACAGTAGGAGAGAACAGAAAGAGAGACCACAGGAATACAGAGTCCCATAGTCTGAGAGAGATTACTCTGTCATTATGGCACTACAGCTTCTATAAATAGATTTCAAAGGTACACCAGCTGAAAAATGCCAAAAACATATGCACTCGTTTGACAGCCCCTGGTCTACAATCTTTTCTTCCCTAAATGAGAGATGGCAGTCCACTGAACCCTGCTACAGTGTATTATTTTATTTTATTGAGATTGGCAATGGGAAAGCGGGAGATTGAATATGACAGGCATAGGAGAGAAGGATCAGCTGGGACTCAATTTAAGGCCCACAAGAACCCTATTCATGGGCAAATGCACAGGCAAAACTAATTTAATAATAATCATAATAAATCAATTGTTATTATTATAACTGATCATAGCAAGTAACTGAGATACTGGGCCAACATACTGGATAAGGGAGAGGGAGCATCTGCTACACAGTGCATTAAAGTAGATCATTTCTGTTATTAAATCATCATAATCTTTATAAGAATAATTATATAGCACCGGCTTGTCTGTGTTCCAAGTACCTAATGAGTACCTAATATGATTATTAACCATCCTCTACAGTAAATTAGCAAATCAGACCTGAGTTGCACTTTGGTACACTGCTTTTTCACTCTACACCAAATCTTTTCACCAAAATTAGCCAATCTATAAACTCACAACGTGTCTCAACACGACACGTTGTGAGCTTGTAGATCTGCAGTTTTTGGCAAACATTCCCCCCAGAATACGGATGCTGGGGATCAAGTGGTTAATTACCATTTCTTGGTACCATAGAAATATTTCCAACAGTCCATGACTCAATTTTAGTACCTGACTCACTTGCAAAGGTACGGAACACTATTTCAGAAAATATAATCCCCTTGTGTTACAGAAAATACGACATCTAGCATGAGATCACCACCTAATCCGCGGTAACGCCAGTGTATGACGTCCCAGCATGATGTCATATCTTTATATATATGTACATAGTGAACCCTGAACCCAGCATACAGATACAGAACTACAGTTATGAAGATAACCAGAGATATAAGAACAGAACACATACAATAGAGTAGCGAAAGCAGCTATAAGATCATCCTCATATCAGAGAAGCTCCTCAGACCACAGGGATACTGAAACTTAGCACAGTCAATCATATCTCCATGGCTAGAGGACAACTTCCTACTATTATCCACAGAATCTTATTCTTCTATCATTGTTCTGAATATTATGCATGCTATCTTTTTTTAAACATCTGACATTGAGTACTTAAGTGACAATTCACAACCCAAACCAGTGCCTAAACGCATTCTTCATTACACCTTGGATGTTAACATCTTTAAGGTAATTCTTTCCACTGATTATGTGTGATGTACCAGACATTTTGTCCCATGACAAACATTTATTTTCTCTCTCACTCAGTCTCCAAATCTCTCTCGCTCTCTCTCTGCTCGTTTCTTCATGACTTAGTGTTCGTCTCTCTATCTGTCTATTTCTCCGAAGCTTTGACATGAATGTCTTTCTTCATCATGTCTCTGGATATGTATGTCAGCACGTGCACTGGCAGATCACGAGGACTGTATTGACAGAGACGACAGAGATGTAGTGAGCCCCACCAGAGGGCATATCTACTAGAAGGAGGGATTAGACTGCATTCATTTCCCATACATCAGTGTGAGTGCACGTCCCATTTGTGTGTGTGACACACACACACACACACACACACACACACACACACACACACACACACACACACACACACACACACACACACACACACACACACACACACACACACACACACACACACACACACACACACACACACACACACACACACACACACGAATGCTTGTATAGCGTGTGAATGCTTTAAAGTGGGTTTAAAGATTAAGACAGCACAGCACAATACTGATAAAAAAATAAACAGATTGTTTTCCCAAATATTAAGTGTAAATGTGCTAAACGCCCCCCCCCCCCATGAGTTGCATGGGGGGGAATCATTTTCAGTGTTTAGGGCTCACACATTATATATACTAACGGATTTCATTCCTGCTACACAGTATGTAGGGCAGAGACACGCACAACACCAAATACCTTGTTTTACCAGGCCGTTGGAAACACCTTTCACTATGATGAAATGTTATGCCAGTAATCTGGAGCCACACTTAACCCACCTGGACTAAGATCAACTCACACCAGAGCCTCCTCTCCTGACTCTACTTTCCTTGCTCTATCTCAGCTTTCTTAGACAGTAAAATTGAGTTTTTCAAAAATATATTTTTGGAGCTTTTTGGGCTTTATTAATAGTTTTGTTTACAGTAGAGACAGACAGGAAACTGGGAGTGAGAGATGTGGACAGACATGCAGCAAAGATCGTCGTGAACGGGACTCGAGCTTTGGAGCCTAGGTGCCCGGACCTCTACGCCAGCAGTCCAGGCCTTCAGAGTGTTAATTTAACTTGTGAGAGTCAAAGTTACTTTAACACTTCCCACTTACAGATTTTGCTGTACGGTTTGCAAAAAGTACTAATACCAATAAAGGCTTATATACTGTCATAGTACAGTAATCAGTATTGCAATTTTGAATGTTCAGTATGCAATAGCTACAACTCATGCTCTGCTTACTGTCCCTCCCTCCTTTATGAATTCCCCTGTTCCTCCATAAAACTCACAGCGGGAAGGGGCAGAAGGTCTTCATTATCCTAGGCCATATGCACTGTAAAGATAATTACTCCTTTATGGGGGCCGGAATGCACTTCCTAAACACAGGCGCTTATCATTTACAACCATCAATACAAACACTAACCTGGAAATTAGTTCAATGATTGTTACTAAACAATCAGCTTGTGGTTCTGGGGACCCTGACTACCATTCTGCCAGGCTAGAATGAAAACCAACAGTATTAGTTGAGAACCTGACATAAAAGAAAATCTGCAGAAATGGAGCTATGAATCTGGTAGAATGACTTACTGGTGTCCTGGGCTGAACCCCAAAATATGTGGTATGGTGGATTGTGCAAAGTTTTAGAAGGACAAACAGTTGAGCGATCCTGAATACATGCCCACAAACAGTAGAGCTTCCAGCATGGCTCCATGGAAGACCTGGGGGTAAATCCCAGCCTAGATGTATGGAGGTATGGATTTGAACAGGCTGATGAGGGGAGATAATGGGATGTTGAGAAACAGCTTTGTTGTGTGGTGATGTGAGCTCTGGTGTATATACAGTACATACGATTACATTGCCAAAGCAAGTGTCAAAATATAAGTCACACAGAAATACAGACACACGCACAGTCGCACACACAAGTGGACAGGGACGAAAACAGAATCTCCCCCTCCCGGCCTTCTGGCCTGATAATAGCACATTGTCAGCCCTATAGGCACCCTATAGGCGACATAATAGGGCGCCATCTAGAGGGGGCGCCGAATTGGGTGGTGTAATATTTCGATATGAATGATGACACTTGCGCGATCCGTATTCTATCACTCGTTTGCGAGTCACATCACTGTGTGCATGGGTGAATTAACCTTGTGATACTGCCTGTCTGTCTGCTGCCTGGAACTGGGAGCCTATGCAGCCTGGCTGAGCTGCGGAGGGAGGGAGGGAGGGGCGGCTGTTAGACTGACAACGTCACAGCGCACCTCTACCACATTGTTGAACAGCTAATGTAATTAGTAAAACCAGTCTGTCCCACACACTACAAAATGTTACCAAATAAACCACCATCAGTGCTGCAGTTTAGAGGAAAGAAGGTGAGAAACGTGTGCTATATTTTGTTATAGCCTATGTATATAAATGATTAAAAATAAAGACTGTATGGCACATGATTGATCATCACAGTCATTGATTGAGCAGCGATGTGACAACGAGCGAGAGTGGAGTAGGTAGGCCATGTGTTTAGACTCAAGTGGAGACTGACTAGACTAAAAGAAAATGAAAAGGCAAAAGCCATCTGAGACATTTGTGAAACATTTGTGTGTGATGATGATCCGTGGTGAGCTTGCATAGAAAGGGATGGAATGCCTTGGTGTTGTCTATGCTGAGTGTTTTTCTTGAAGGCGGTCGGCGGGGCCACCGTGGCTCCGCGACGCTGTCAATCTCAGGCTTGAGACACCTGGCTTGATATTTTGAGGGAGCTTGCCTAGGGCGCAAATTGGGCTAGATCCGGGCCTGCATATTGATAAGCTGGCAGATGATACTACAGTGATACATTTGGGCTAACGCTACTGGGACACAAGCCGGGGTCTGATCAACCCTGGTTGGGTCACCTGAGGGAGGATGTATGATGTTGAAAGACCCGAAACGTCCGGTGATCTCAGGCACACATCACTGATGATGTGTCCCAGTGCATCGTAAGATGTATCTTTCATTCAAATAATTTGGCAGTATGATAATACTGACTAGACACTAAAGAAATTCAAACAAAGCCTTTACTTCTTGTGCAGCACTATTAGCAACAGAGAGTGGCTATTTTCACTACGGTACACTGTCATACTATGAAGAATATGGTAAAAAAAATATGGAGATACAAGGTTTCTACCTGAAAGCAATATTATTGTATGCCGTTTGTCATATTATATGTAACCCAAGCAGTAGCTGCATTTGAATACACTGCACACACACACACACACACACACACACACACACACACACACACACACACACACACACACACACACACACACACACACACACACACACACACACACACACACACACACACACACACAAACACACACACATAAATATTTCTGCATTAGTTACTGCAGCCAGAGCAAGATCAGCTCCAGGACCCAGTAGAGTACCCTATAAGGTGTACAAGCGCTGCCCTGAGCTCCTTAGAATCCTCTGGAAGATCCTGCGTGTGATTTGGCGCAGAGGAACTGTAGTGGACCAGTGGAGGCAGGCGGAGGGTGTCTGGATACCCAAGGAAGAGAATTCCACCAAGCTGGATCAGTTCAGAACCATCTCGCTTCTTAGCGTTGAGGGGAAGATCTTCTTCAGCATTCTTTCCAGAAGGTTGACAGACTTCCTCCTTAAGAATGCCTACATTGACACCTCAGTCCAGAAAGGTGGTATCCCTGGTGTGTCAGGATGCCTAGAACACACTGGAGTAGTTACCCAGCTGATCAGGGAGGCGCGGGAGGGTAAGGGAGACCTCGTTGTGCTTTGGCTTGACCTTGCCAATGCCTTCGGCTCCATACCCCACAAGCTCGTGGAGACTACCTTGGACCGACACCATGTACCCAGGAAGATCAAGGACCTCATCCTGAATTACTACGGGAACTTCAGGCTTAGAGTCACTTCTGGGAGTGTAACATCAGACTGGCACCGGCTTGAAAAAGGCATTATAACTGGGTGTACAATCTCAGTTAGCCTCTTTGCCCTTGCCATGAACATGGTAGTCAAGGCAGCGGAAACGGAGTGCAGAGGCCCTCTGTCCAAGTCAGGCATCCGGCAGCCCCCCATCAGAGCCTTTATGGACGATCTCACTGTCACCACAACATCGGTGGCCGGTGGGAGATGGATACTCCAGGGCCTGGAAAAGCTCATCTCCTGGGCAAGAATGAGCTTTAAACCAACTAAATCTAGGGCCATGGTTCTGAAGAAGGGAAAAGTGGCAGACAAGTTTCGCTTCTCTGTGGATGGCACGGCAATCCCATCTATCACCGAGAAACCGGTCAAGAGCCTTGGCAAGGTCTTTGATTGTAGTCTCAGGGATACTGCAGCAATCCAAACTACCATCAAGGAGCTTGAGACGTGGCTATCGGCTGTAGACAAGTCTGGCTTACCCGGCAGGTTTAAGGCGTGGATTTACCAGTATGGCGTCTTACCCCGGGTACTCTGGCCGCTGTTGGTGTACGAGGTGCCCCTGTCGACAGTAGAGACGCTGGAGAGGAAGATCAGTAGCTACCTCCGTAGATGGATGGGCTTTCCACGCAGCCTATGCAGTGCAGCACTGTATGGGAAGACCAACAAACTCCAGCTCCCTTTCAGCAGCCTCGACGAGGAGTTCAGGGTCTCTCGCACAAGAGAGGCTTTGCTCTATCGGGACTCCAAGGACTCGAAGGTCGCATCAGCGGGCATCGTGGTGCGAACTGGCAGGAAGTGGAGGGCTCAGGAAGGTCTGGAGGTAGCCGAGTCTCGGCTGAGACACAGGGCTTTGGTGGGCACGGTGGCAACGGGTCGTGCAGGGCTCGGTGCCTTTCCTCAACCTCGCTACGAGAAGGCACACGGCAAGGACAAACGCCAGCTAGTCCTGAAGGAGGTGCGGGCCGGGATCGAGGAGGAACGTACCAGCAGGATGGTGGGCATGCAGCAGCAGGGAGCATGGACAAGGTGGGAGGGTGCGCTGGAGAGGAAGTTGACCTGGTCTGAGATCAGAGAGGCAGAACCCCAGCGCATCAGGTTCATGGTTCGTGCTGTTTATGATGTCCTACCCAGCCCAGCCAATCTCCATCTCTGGGGTTTGGTTGACTCTCCAGCTTGTGCTCTGTGCTCCAGGAAAGGCTCTCTGGAGCACATCCTAAGCAGCTGCTCGAAAGCCCTTGGGGAGGGCCGCTATAGATGGCGGCACGACCAGGTGCTGAAGGCAGTTGCTGAAGACATCTCCAAAGCTGTGGCCAAAAACAACAGCAGCAAGCAACAACATGGCAAGAGAAATATCGCCTTTGTCAGGGCTGGAGTGCAGCCGCAGTCACAGCCCAAACCAGCAGCTGGCCTTCTCACCTCAGCGGTGGACTGGGATCTACGAGTTGACTTGGGCAAGCAGCTCAAGTTCCCAGACCACGTTACAACAACTTCCTTGAGGCCGGACATTGTGCTTTCGTCAGTTTCTTCAAGGCAGGTGCTACTGATAGAACTGACAGTTCCTTGGGAGGATCGCATAGAGGAGGCGAACGAGCGGAAGCGGTCAAAGTACCAGGAGCTGGTCGAGCAATGCCAAAGAGGAGGCTGGAAAGCACGCTGCGAGCCCATTGAAGTGGGGTGTAGAGGCTTTGCTGGCCGCTCACTGTGCAAGGTATACACGCTACTTGGCATCACGGGGGCTGCAAAAAGGAAAGCCATCAAGTCCACCATGGAGGCGGCAGAGAGAGCCTCCAGATGGCTTTGGATCAGGAGGAGCGATCTGTGGGCTAACGCTACTGGGACACAAGCCGGGGTCTGATCAACCCTGGTTGGGTCACCTGAGGGAGGATGTATGATGTTGAAAGACCCGAAACGTCCGGTGATCTCAGGCACACATCACTGATGATGTGTCCCAGTGCATCGTAACACACACACACACACACACACACACACACACACACACACACACACACACACACACACACACACACACACACACACAAACACACACACATAAATATTTCCACAATCATTTCAACACAAACCTCGGGGGAAGACTCCAGGGTCCATGAAGGTAGCCATGCTGAAGTTTGCCAGAACAAAGAGGAAGACGACGCCATTATAGAGAGGCACTGCAGCGGATATGGCCTTGGTCAACCAGGGACACCTGGAGAGAGAGACACAGAGAGAAAGATTAAAGCAATCATCAAATTTAAAGATTCCCTTAAAGAATTATGACTCTGTCCTGGTGAGACAATCTATTTAAGATTCTAAAGTGCTTATAATGTGTCAGTCCTGCACACACTCTCTTGCCTGTAGCCATATCTACATGTACACATCATTATGTGCAATGCATGTGAGCTGTGTTACATTTAGTACAGTACAGTAATGCACATACTGTGCAATCAAATTGCACTGCTGGCAAATAAATACCCACTTTTTACACCTTCTTTCCACATGCCACGCACACACAGTGTGTGCGTGCGTGCGAACACACGCACGCACGCACGCACGCACGCACGCACGCACGCACGCACGCACGCACGCACGCACGCACGCACGCACGCACGCACGCACGCCTCTCAACTAGGCTGATTGATAGCACAGAGCAATGAGGATATGGCTATACTAGGGCCAGCAACACTGAGCTATATTACAATGTATGCTAGCCAAGGCATTTCCTGGAACAAGCTGGAGGCTTTCAGGAAGACTCGGCATACAAACAAATGCATAGACACAGACAGACACACACACACAATTTAACTATGAGAGTGAACAAATTGAGTTACAAATGGATAAATTAACATTTCACTGTGTATAGATGTATACCAAGTTTCTTCTCTCTGTCGCTCGTTTCTACATTAGTAATGTAAAGTACTAATGTAGAAACGTAGAAACGTTCGTCTAGCGTGACGCGTCGTTCACTTTGCAGTGCCGCCTTACAGGATCTGACGGCATCCTAGAATTTATATAGAATTTATAGGTAGGATGTGATGTCATATTTATAGGTAGGATGTGATGTCATGCTGTCGTGAGATTACGTCACACTGGCGTTGTGTCCATATTCGGGACGACCGTCTCATCGTGATGTCAGATTACGTCACACTGGCGTGATGTCAGATTACGTCACACTGGCTACATACAACGTTACAACGTACATACTGACAACCGACATGGCGCAGGATTCAAATTGTATACTTTGCAGTGCCGCCTTACAGGATCTGACGGCATCCTAGAATTTATATAGAATTTATAGGTAGGATGTGATGTCATATTTATAGGTAGGATGTGATGTCATGCTGTCGTGAGATTACGTCACACTGGCGTGTAAAGTATGTTTTTATGTCCCAATGGGCAATTTGGTTTGCAACAGCAGTAAAAGAAAATGAAACAATACATACAATATAGATGTACTGTGCACACATGATTCAAATAAAGCCTTCCAATGGTTATGTACATTTTCAAGCTCACAGGGATCAAAATGTAACCATTTATGCCCTATTTCAAAGATGTTTTTTAGAAATTGTTTGATCATTATAGTATATACAGTAATGACATGTCCAAAAAGGGACACCAGTTTGAAATGAATCAACACAACTACCTGTTGATTCATTGGTGAGTATTTATAGACAAAAAAATTACCACACTATGCCTGATGTAGCTAAGTATAGGGGACTCTAATGCCAGCTAGGGTCAACCTTCCCTACAGTGCACGAACGCCCTTGTTGTTGCATTTACCAATACACAGAATGCGACCCAACTCTTCCTTGTACTATTTACCAGTTTCAACCGGGTGTCCCTATTTTGGGTATGTCATTATTGGTGAGAATTGTCAATAATGGTCTATTTCCAGTCTAGTTAGAAGGCTTTTTTTTGTTGTTGCTCGCCCTCAGTTTGTTGTGTGTGTGGCTGTGTGCATAATACACCAGGGTAGCAACTAATCTTGTATGTGTGCAGTCCCTCTAGAATAGATAAAAGGGGGAAAAACGCTATAATGAAGCTGTGTTAATGAATAAAACTGGAGACAATGCAGATGTCCAGGGGAGAGACTGACAGAGCTCATGAATTAATAAAGAGTCTCCAATGCAGCTCCCTCTGCCTGGAATAATGACAGATACATTTTTCACACATGCACATGTACACAAACACGTACATGTGCACACACACGTTTGTATAATGCTTGTGTGGAAATCAACATTTTTTTATTAATTCATTTTTACACGCAACTACGCATAAATCAGACGTAACTCGTGCGTGCACGTGCGTACACACACTCGCGCGTTCACGCAAGGTCTGACGTCAGTCGATTTCCTGGTACCAGTACCCTGAAATGATCTTCAATCTTTGTCGCCCCGTTCCATCCTGCCATGGGTGCTTTGTTGAATAATTCAGAGCAGTGGCTGTAGAGAGCTGGACTGCTGTACTTACAGGCCTGAGCTAGTGGGACAGTTAAAGAGGACATTTTGAGAGCTCGTTTAGGCCTGAAGATATTGAACTTGGGCTCAAAGCTCAGCCTTAATCACACCAAACCTTCTCACTGGCTAGACCATGAGATGTTGCCTGATGAAGACCGACATGGTGGAAACGTTGCATTTAAATATTTGTTTGGGAGCTTTAACTGTGTGCGGATATTTTAAATTCTCTTAGACTCTGAGAAGGCAATAAATATGACTTATGATACTGAAGTGGAATGATCTACTTTAGCACTTTGAGCTTAAATTAGCGCTTTTCTAATCTCATAATCTTTACAATCTCAGAATTAAATTTAAAGATATTACCTGAGCACTATGGTTCTGACATTGTACTCCTTATTATCGGCTACTAGGAACCATGATAAGACCCTACAGTACTAGGAACCATGATACCAAGACCCTACAGTAAGTGCCTCTAAGGAACAGTCTTGATCCTTAACTTAAACCTTTAGCATGCACGCTCCACTACAATCCCTAGACTGTCTTTAACGCCATAATCCTCTCTACAGATTATAATCCTCAACTATACCTCAACTTCTGAACTATGACCTAGCTGTGACCTAACTCACCCAGCTCCGAGCCAGCTGAGAGGGTAAAACGTTGAGTGGTGGCCAATGCTGGTCTGGGTGAAGTGATACAAACTATGGCCGACAGCCAAGAGTAAGAGAGGCAGAGAGAGACACAATCTGGATCATTGTTTGTGAGTAGAGCAAGGCACTGGAGACATTGGAGAGACATTATTAAGGAGGAGAGGTTAACCCAGGGGCGCAGCCATGGGTGGGCCTGGGTGGGCCGTTGTCCACCCACATAGAGAGCTGGCCCACCCAATCGATTTTGCAAAAACATTTTTTTGGGGGAATTTATTTTTTTACATTTTTTTATAATTAATTTTTGGATAAAAAAATCGGTACAATCAGGCAAAAATAAGAATTAAATAACATAACCCTAACCCAGCCCTAACCCTAAAACCGAAATAAAGTAACAAAAAAACGCCCCAAAACGCCCAATATCCGTGCAATAACCGCAAATTTGGTTGAAAACCACTGGGATTTTCCACTGGGATTCCACTGGGGCACGCATGCGTGCCCACCCGCTTAGCTGCTCAGGCCCAGCCTATACAGTACTAGTGTTCAGGGGGCCCGGTCAATGAAGTATATAGAGTTTAAGTGATTGGTTGTATTTAAAGTTCTTGTAATTTCATCATCGTCTTTTTTTGCTTTTCTCCATTTCATTCCCAATTTAAGATGTTCCCCCATTTGTACTGGTGCTGTTGTGGCCAACCCCACGACTGTTGGTCTAAGGAGGGTGTAGACTGCCATATGCCTCCAGTGATACACATGGAGCTACCAGACGCATATTTTCACCTGACCATGAGGAGTATCACTGGGAGAGCATAACACAGAGGTTCACACCATCTCCCCACTGTGTCCCCAACCGACCAGCAGGGGTCTCTATTGCAGTGACAAGGACAAGATCCCTCAGCGGCTTCTCATCCACTATAATGTCACTTTGTTGGGAGTGTCTGGCCAAGCCAGCAGCACCGCTGCCAGGAGTTGAACCCAGGTCTCTGCGGAGGCGGGAGAGTGTTTTACCCGCAACAGTTGATTCACACTCAACTGACCAGACTGATGCTCTTCTACAGCAGTACCCTGCTTCACACTCACATCTGGGAGATCCCCCAGTCCAACCACAGTGTTCTACTGTTTCAACCAGGCTACTGAGTGAGTACAGCTGAGTACAGGCTACACACTACAGTGTAGCTCAACTGGTGTAAGTGAGCACCAAGTGTTTTGCTGAAAGACACCTGTCCTTGACAGTTGTTGAGGGAGGATTTTCCAAGCCAGTCCAGGTATTCAGAGAGGTCAGAAAATTGCTCCTCTAACCATAACCCTACAAATAATCCTTTCCCTTGATATTCTGTTAACCCATTCAATCCGGGAAAGCATCTGTGTCATTTTAGATTTCATAGTGTGGCACTCTGTGCCGCGCTATGAGCTTGTAGATCTGCTATTTATTTTTTACATCTTGAAAATGTTTTAAAAATATATTCAAAGATTTGCAAAGTGAACATTTGTAACTCAAATCTTTGCTTCAGGGGGGGTCCCTGGAACAAAACATTTTGAGATGGGGGTCCGCGGACAAATACATATCTAAAAATGATTTCTAAATCCTAACAGTATGTTGCTATATCACTGTTGCTCCAACTTTTCCATGTCAAGGACCCCCAAAATGATATGCATTTGGCCGCGGAACCCCATCTCAAAATATGTTGTTCCAGGGACCCCCAGAAGCACAGATCGGAGTTAAAAATTTTCGCTGTAAAATAAAAAAGAATCACGATTAAAAAAGAAATAGCCAAATAAATCTTGAAATGACACATGCGGGATGTGTTCCCGGTCTTAATGGATTAAGTAAAATATTGTCTACCTCTACACTGATCTCCATTTTGAGATCACAATGTTAGCTGTCACCAACTCAATTTGTAACATTACTTTACACGATATTCAAACTAATCTAAATCTAGTGTAATCTAATCCAATGTACTCTCATTTTATTTCTGGACTGATAGTTCTTCCTATACAAATGATGAGCTTTTAGGTTTATTCCCACTACATCAGAGTGGTAGGCCTACATCCACACTGACTGGTACATGCTTGATGAAGATTGTGTATTCATATTGCACAGGTTTTGGAGACATTTTCTATTAGATAAATCCCACCCAAATAGAACAAGAAAGCAATCAAAATTATTACCATAGTTAATTACCAGTTGATGAATCCACTACCTTACAAAATAGCAATTTTAACATCTGTCAGTGAGTGTGGCAAAATGATGCGTTGAGCTAAAGAGAGAAACAAATGCAGTATAATTGACAGCAGCCATTTGCAAGATCTATAAGGGTTCATTTGGGTCTGTTTTCACACTTCAATTAACACAGGATTTTACAGCGTGGGAGCAGACAACATGGGAGGGAGAATGTGACAGGGTAGACTAGGGTGATATTGGCCAATTGTGTGGGAACAAACAAATAACCAGCGGCCACTTATCATGGCCGTTTTACAAGTCACTTTTACAGCTTATGTAACCGTGATACTATGGCGGGGAGGGGAAGCATATAACTCGACAAAAAAAGAAGGAAAAAAGTTTGGACAAAAGTTTCCTGACTCTTAGTGAGTGAGCCAAAGGGCCAAAGGGCCTCTTGCTGCCAAACAAGCAGTAATGTAATGAATTTGGTTCTTTGTTGGATTCTTGCCCCAAAGCTGGCCACCAAAAGGCCTGGAAACTCTGTAGTAATTAAAACTGCCGAAAAGAGGCGTGTGTGTGTATGTGTGTGTGTGTCTGTGTCTGTGTATGTATGTGTGTGTGTGTGTGTGTGTGTGTGTGTGTGTGTGTGTGTGTGTGTGTGTGTGTGTGTGTGTGTGTGTGTGTGTGTGTGTGTGTGTGTGTGTGTGTGTGTGTGTGTGTGTGTGTGTGTGTGTAGCTACAGTAGGTACTGTAGAAATCCTTCAGGCCCACGAGCCAGCATTTGGGAATCGTGCCACAAGTTTTCACCTTCTTTGAAGAGTCTGCATGTTTGATCTCACAACAAAAGAACAATGATACAAATGTTTCAAGCTGTTCTATATTCTCCCCCAGATGAGTTTGAAGCTATCAGAGCTTCTATTAAATAGAAGCAAAACAGCACTCAGCTATAGCTCCTCAGAGCTGTCAGAGTGGGCACTCGTGTAACCACACATACCGTACATTACATTTACACAAACACACACAGATACACAGGCATACACACACGGCTCCCCACACAGTCAGACAGACCCGTTCGCACGCACACACACACACACACACACACACACACACACACACACACACACACACACACACACACACACACACACACACACACACACACACACACACACACACACACACACACACACACACACACACACACACAACCTCAGCATTGTGATCAATGTGTCAGGCTGCAGGCAACATTCAGAATCTCTACACAGCAGCTTTGTACTTGCAGTATCAGTATCTCATATCAGAGTCACAAGACTGGGGCTGGCTTCTGACTCGGTTTCTTCGCTACCTCCCAGGGAATTTCATTTCCTCAGTCAAAGACGGTTCATTCATTCTAATATGACATGTTCCACTGTCTTGCAATGCTTTTATCCAAAGTGCCTTAAGTACAGTGTTTATAAAAATGCTTTTTATTTTATTGATTTTTTTTATTAATGACAATCAGGAGTGACAAACACCAATACAGTCTCGGCCATACCTTTCGGCCTGAGTTTTTTTTACATCAAATCTAAGATTCAAATTGATTTGAAGATTTTTTCACTTTTTTTCTAATACTGAAATGTCTGTCAAAACATCACTAATTGTTGGGCTAGGACTCTCCAAAATCACAATTGGCATCAGACCCAAAAATCTGCCATAGGTCGGGCTCCCCTCCCTCAGTATGTTGCCAGGACTACACATGGAACACTCTGGCTAGCTAGAGAAGTTTTCTATCGATCACTGCGGTGAAAGTCACATCCTGCATTACAACGGGCAAATCATTAAATCTCCACGGCTCTTTCGTTTCCGTACTTGACTCCATTAAACGTTTCAGTACCATAGCTAAGACCACAATGCTGTTTAGATTTAGAAGTGCTTTATACAGCGAAACAACAAGCGAGAGTGAGTTGGTAGGTTGAGTTATGCATAACGTTGCACTGCTGCTTCAAACATAATGGAGACATATGTAGTGCATATGCATGAAATGTACATTGTACACACATGCATACTGTATTGTTATTTAGAGAAACGCCCCCTGGTTGTCTAGTGACAAGAGGCCAGCTGGCTGGCTACAAAAGCCAGGCACAAATCCTGCTTTAAGACCTCCACTGATCATCAGTGATCCTGAGAAACCTTTTTGAAACTATATTTAAAAAAAAAAATCTAATCCAAATATTGTGGAAAGCCTACAAAGCAAAGAAAAAAACATTGTCGACTTTTGGTGGAGAAAGGCCTTGCTATAGATATGGTTGGATGCTACGCTTGCAGTGCAGGGTGAAATGGGGCAATGATATCAACAGGATCTAACACTAACACACAAAAGCATGCGTGCACACGCACGCACACGCACACACACACACACACACACACACACACACACACACACACACACACACACACACACACACACACACACACACACACACTTTCTCTCTCTCTCCTGGAGCTATTTAACTACTCAAATCTGCCAGTCCTTTATTTGCTTGCTTTTGGATCAGGGCAGAGTAGTCATCCCCGACTTTGAAACTGGCAACTGCATGCTCTCACTTGTTCTCTCACGCTGCAAGAAATTACCACCCTTAAGGAGCTTGTCCACTGAGTCAGAATCTTTCCTGTCAACCAATTATCTTGATACTAATGGAGAGCTATGCAAAAATAATATAGGCCTACATCGTTTCAGGAAGTTTCCTCAAAGAAATGTAATTCTCCTAAACCCCTGGCAGATAAAACTGGAAATACATAAAAGTACTGTAGCAATTTTCTTTGGTGAAATATTAAAAAAGGTAAATATATGCCTGGATAGAGTGAGATAAAACAAAAATGTGTGTGTGTGACCATTAAATTGTCACGTAGAATTACAAATGATGCAGTCGAGTCAACAAGTATTTTATTCCCGGTGTCGATTACCATATTGGCTTCTCAAATGGAAACTACTAAAACCCACACATTTCTATGCTTGTACAATAATGTTTTATTCTACTCCACAAACACAAGTCACTGACTAAGTGTTGGCTTTGAAAGTCTGTTTAACCGGGGTGGTCAGACATGCTTAATGCGATTTTAGTGAAGAAAATCTGAATTCATAGTCAGTTTGGATTTGAAAACTCATATGGTCTGAGTCCGCCCTGTCAGTGTTACAAGGAATTCTTTGCTACCTTGTATGACACCTGTGACGTCAGCAGGTGTTTGCGCTTCCATTGGGCACAATTAACGATATGGTATCAGTCGGGAGTTGGGAGTGTCCTGCTATTGGTTAATTCGTTCAAAGCTGTGACCTCCCAGGGTGACACAGATGGGAGACATATGTTCGTCCAGGCTGCATGCTGATGCCCGCTGATCCCAAAATGCCCTGAGAGAATCAGGCCATGCCACCACACAAACCACCCACTGGGTGTGATGCACAAATATAGAGATTCTCTTCAATGTAGCAGCACAAGTAGGCAGGGCTAGTTTATACACATCTACTCGCATGTGTGTCTGTGTGTGTAAAAGATATAAAGTGACTTGTACCAGTGGCAAAAAACAATTCCTTTATTTGTCCTGTGTCTGCAAATGCTGGTACACAGCCAAATCCAGAACATAAATTTAACTTTGAAAATGTAAAACTGGGTCAATTTGTATACTTTCAGATTTAAATTAACACTGTTTTTTGCTGTGTAGACAAGTTCTCCTCTGAATCTCCACAGGACAAACAGCAGTAAGACCTCTGGGTCTCTAATGCATACACACTTCTGACTGAGGCACTGTGCTCACTGTTATTAGTATCACACACACACACACGCACTCACGCACGCACGCACGCACGCACGTACACTCACACGCACGCGCGGGAAGACCACCTCCAACCACAGATGTACTATTATATTACTAATTACAGTTATACTCTACCATACTGATTGGTTAAAATATAATTGTATTCATTAAAATAGGTTCCGGATTGCAGCTTACCAGTTACCAGTTAACCAGAACCAGACCCTCGCAGACCAACACAAGGCTGAGGCTCTAGTTCATCTGATTTGTTTATTATTAACTGGATTATTTAACTCACTGAGTGCCATTAACGTGTTTCACGTGTTTTTACCGCTATGGCGCTGGGTGCCATTAACGTGTTTGACGTGTTTTTGAAAAAATAGTAAAAAAAAAAAAAAGAAAACATGTTCAGAACCCAAGATATCATCATCTGAAGATGTGCAGCTCCATCCACTCCTTGTTTAACTTAGAACTGAAAAAGGCTGTATCTCGCTTCCTAAGCACTTTTTGTTTTCTGTGAAAAACACTCTGGCACTTTTCAGAATCAATTCTGAAATAATTCTGGCAATCCTGGCACTCAGGGAGTTAAGTACGGACTTATTTGAGTAGTAAATACTAGTATTTAATATGTATTGCTTTACTAATGTATATATTTCATGGGACTTGTAACATAAACAGGTGGAGTGTCAGGGAACTAAAATAGAGTATCCAAGCCTCTAACACTATGTTCAGACTGGCATACATTTTTTGGCCTATCCAGATTGAAATCACATTGTTTTCATCAAGTCAGAACAGCAAAAAAACTAAAACAGATTTTCACAAATCTGATTTGAGCCACATTCCTAGGTGGTTTGAAATGTGATTCAAATCTGATCTCTAAAGACGGGTGCTAAAGCCAGATTTATACTTCAAATAGCCAATCTACAAGCTCACAAAGCGATGTGTTGTGATCTTGTAGATCAGGTCTTCGGCAAGCAAGACATTTGTTGGAATACCAAAATTCGATCTGATCACTTACAAATAACAGTGTGGACAGTCAATCCTAAAGATCAGATTCAGCTTTGCCTGCAGTCTGAACAAAGCCTAAAAGTCTACTTACAGTTGTATTTACTGGTAACTAGACAGGCAACTGAGGTGTAAGATCCACAGCTGCCTGATGCTACACTTCATGCATGGCTGTGGCTCAGGAGGTAGAGCGGCCGCTTGGGAACCGGAAGATTCCCAGTTAAATCCCGGGCTCCCCCAGAGTTGGTGTCAAAGTGTCCTTGAACAAAACATTGAACCCTTAATTGCCCCCGATGAGCAGGTTGGTGCCTTGCATGGTTTCCTCCGCCATCAGTGTATGAATGTGTGTGTGAATGGGTGAATGTTATGCACAATCATTGTAAATTGCCTTGGATAAAGGCGCTATATAAATGCACCATTTACCATTTAAGTGCAATTCAACTGAGGGGCAACTCGTTTCACTTTTACATGAATGCATAAGAGGCCCGTTTGGAAAGGGAATGAAATGTTTCGCCCTATGATGGCCTTTTAACTCAACATTTACATATTTATAACTCCCTTTCCATTTTCATCAGATTGTAAAGTGAGACAGGAAAGGAGGAAAGGCTGTCCTAGGCATTGCCACAGGTCATTTCAATTTGTCAGATTCAGCATGTTTTAGCGATATGGAACCAACTGGCTTACTGTCCTGGAAACGCAAGAAATTAGGGGAAATATGCAAATGTATTATTCTCTGTTACCACTGATGAACACAATTTTAAAGGGGGGAATTTCATATTTATTTTTACCTGAAGTAAGAGTAACATTTCATGTCCTCAGGCTCAGGGATAATCTGCACAGTAGACACACCTTTTTAATCTCTACTCATCATTAACAAAGTATCTGTCAATCTGTCACACACTCCAATGAACCCACAATAAATCACAATGTGACAATACCTGCTGACGGAGCCCCTACCCCCATACACACACTGCACTCACATTAACGTGCGTCTATGAATGGAACCACACACAGTCACGCACAGTGCAGGCTTAATGGGGGCACCAAACGGTGGGGAGAAAGTGAAAGAAGACTCAACTATCGCCGCAAGAGCGCCGACATTTAGAAGCAAAGGCTACAGAAGGAGCGCTAAAACTGTGAAATGCGTTCTCCCCCCCCACTGACAAAATGAAATGGGTCGTAGCACCACGAAGGGTTAATCCGCCCCTGGCCACGCGTGCTCTCTCTCTGGCTAGGTTTTTGCATGGTATTGCATTAGATGTTTAACATTTTTAATTACATTTACATTTAGATTGCACCTGACCAAGACCTTGTGTAGGTCAAAACGTTGTAACTTGTCTAATAAAGTGTATTGGGAGCTTAGAAGACGGTGTGCATATATTTTCTTCACAGTTATCCAGCACCCATTGCAATTATTTGTGGATGTGCGTGCACCTTCATTTGTTGAATTACATTTAAGGACCACCGCAACATGGACACTCACACACAAACCAGTATCCATACTGGTATGTAGCATAATCTCCCTAATAGGAAATGACATATGGAAGCATCTGGAAGAGCCTCCAGTGATCAGGCTAACCGTGGGAAATGGAAACCCACTACAGTGCTAAGGGTCAACTAGAATAAGTGAGGGCTTAGGGGGTCAATGACATTGGGGCTTAACCACACTAGTATCTGTGAGTATTTAGACCACGGTAGCAAGGTCAATCACAATCTGCAAATGCAACTGTTACCACTGAGCGTGTGTGTGTGTGTGTGTGTGTGTGTGTGTGTGTGTGTGTGTGTGTGTGTGTGTGTGTGTGTGTGTGTGTGTGTGTGTGTGTGTGTGTGTGTGTGTGTGTGTGTGTGTGTGTGTGTGTGTGTGTGTGTGTGTGTGTGTGTGTGTGTGTGCGCGCGTGCGTGCGTCTGCAAACATAGTATGTACATGCACACGTGTGCACATGCTAAGCAATGCATAGTGAAATATCTGTGTCCGAAAGGAACCCTACGTATATGGGTCTAGCTTATAGTAGGATGAGTGGGAGGGGAAGGGAGGGGTGAGGGGGTCTCAGCTAATATGGCCGTCACCTTGTTCCAGACAAACACTTGGGCCTCTTCCAGTTGCTAGGTTGAAATGTGGCGAGTCTGAGCAATGCATATCTGAGTGGCAGAAGTTGGCTTAGTCTGTGTTACATTCCTAGCCTCTCTTATTTTAAGTCCTGAGTGCAGTTGTTGGGGGCCTGCATGTGTGGGCAGAGGGCACCGTCACCCTATGACACATTTTCGTATAGTACAGTATATTGGCTGTGTTTCCAATTCATTGTAAATTAAGTATTAAGTGGTTAAACGTTAGGGAGACTGACCTCTGAACCTGCAACAGAAAAGTCATACTGTAGGTTAAATCCCAGGGAAAACACACACATACGCTCAACATAGGAAAGAGTCCTAGAGCCAAACAACACACAGCAGGAGTGAGACAGTTGTCCATCACTGGCCATCCCTGGACCTGGACTCCCATGCCATGTGTCTCAGGACCCCTTGGGCCACCACGGTGTCCCAACCACCCCTGCTCTCCATTCTGCCCTTATGGACCAGATTCATGCCCCTCCCTCCCTTACACAGTCATGAATGTTTTGACTGTTTATCTCCAAGCGTCATCAGCGAGGTCAGTCCAACTCTACACTCACTTCCTGCAGGAAGCCAGGGTTTAACTTGGACTGGGCAACCAGCAGCATGCAAGCATACATGCATGTATTTATGTGCTGTATGCATGGACCTGCAAATGCATGCAAATGTACACACACAAACACGTGCAACACGTTACTACTACTGATGTGAGGACCTTCCATTGACTTCTTACCGACTGCAATCATTCAACTACAAAACCTCAAAACTGCAGGCTTAACCTTTAACCCTTTCTTCAACCTTCCTTGGTCCAACTCTAAAACCGACAACCAGCAAAACGGCTGCACAAAATATCTTCCCATCCCTGTGAGGGCATGTGATCCTGTCACAAGAACAGAGGTAAAGGAAAATGGATGCACAAACTCATACTGTGTACACACGGCACGCTGACTGTTCCCCACAGTGACAAGAGCAGTCCTCTCTGTCTGAAACAGACACCAGATGTTAGTCTCTGTCCACCGGGAAACAAAAATAACACACTGGATTTAAACAGATGGGAGGAGCACTGGTCATGGCTGAAGTTCCTCAGCATCTACACAGTACTGAACTGTTGAGGAGGTGTGCTTACACCCTACATATACAGTATACTTCGTTGACTGGAGTCCGCCAGGCGTCTATATTAAGCACCCTCAACCCCAAATATCTTTGTTGAAAATAGCTTATCTCCAAGCTCAGAACGGGTCTTGTTGTGACGTGTTGTGAGCTTGCAGAACAACAATTTTGGCTCAATGTTCGCCCCCAGAATAGGGACGCTGGGTTTCATGTGGTTAACTCCCAGCTGCTCCAAAAGAGGTGCTCAGTGGTACAATGGTGAATAGTTATACAGTACACTGCCCAGATGTGAATGTGTGTGACTATGAAGTGAATGTGAAGTAGGGCATTGAAAAATACCTCAAAATAGTGTACATGCTCAGCCATCCATACACAGAAAAATACTATGTACACTCACATGTTCCTGTGCTGGCAGCATCAGTAGGTGCTGATGGCTCAGCGCTTTGCCATGCCGTCTGGTGCTGGTGACATTTACAGTGCAACACACTCCCTGCTTTCCAAAAACACAGATTAAACAGCTATACGGTGCAGTTCTCACCACTGAGGCATGTCCTGCCACAAAGCCATGGTCCAGCTTTACATGCATACAAATCCAGGAAGAAGACAAAGTGTACAGTATGTGTTCTGTACAGTAAGTGATCCTTGGTGCATCTAATGGCCACTTTGTACACAGGTTTACTATGTATTTGTACCAGAGTTGGAAAATCAATTTGAAATCTAGAACTATAATAATAATGATTGTAATGTTGGAAATCTGCAAATTAAAGCAACTCAAAATCGTGTTTGCTAAACATCTAATAATAATATTATTAGATGTATATTATACATTTAGATAGGACAGAACAATTAATCGAAACCTTTTGGAAATCCTGATTTGTGTTTCACAATTATGTAATTATGAGACTTGAAAATGAATTTAAAGACCTTATTTAGTTAGTTATTGCAACTTGCCCTCATCTCCACGCCGTTAAAGCCATCTCTCCGTCAAGCTCAAAGAGTCACAGTACAATCATAGATACAATTTGACCTAACATGTGGCACGGATAAACAACGAAGGCATTACAAAAATTATACAATACACTGTGATTACAATATCAGGCTAAATGAATGGAATTATAATTTTAGCCATAATCGTGCAACACTGAAGTAAAATTCTATCACTCTAAACATCAACTCGATACATCCATGCAATCACTTCCCACAAGTATGTATGTAAGTAGGTCGGAGAGGCTTATTGTCGTTAGCAGAGAACGCGGGGGTCTATCCCTGCTACAATGCGCTAGACCCCTAGGACATGGACATGCTGAGGTGGAGCGCCACACCTACGCTCCCGATACTTACTGCACCCAAGCTGTGCTACTTCTACGCTGAGTTGGCGGTGCCTGGGATCGAACCCATGACCTTGTGGTCCAAAGGCGAGGGCTCTACCGACTGAGCTTTTCTACACTAAAGTACTGTAAGGCAGTCAACTCCTTTTTCTGGGAGGGTAGGTTCTGGTGTCATTTAATTTTAGGCACTGCAGCTGTATAGTAATCTGTAACATGGGCACTGCAGTCATCTGTAACATGGGCACATTAATAACTCACAACGTTTCGGCCTCTGCCCTCTGAGTCCTTCATCAGGTGTACTGACAGAGGCCGAAACGTGTTATCTATTCTGATCAAGCACCCGTCGAAATAGCCGACTTGTGGATGTGCGTGCACCTCTTGACCGCTATTGACACATTAATAACTCCTCATTTCCATACATCCCTCATTGAGCACAAAATGCACAATTACAAATGGGTCTGTAGAGTCATATTAAATTGCTGGCACCGAAAGCCGGGTGAGAGCATGGCAGATTCTTGCTGTATTTCAAGTCCACCATGTCTTACAGAGGGAGGCCGGTCCCTGCGGACCCCATTGGCCTAATGAACTGATCATTAATCAGTTTAATGCACACACACACACACACACACACACACACACACACACAGCTGAGATCAGTGCTGTGTGTGTGTGTGTGTGTGTGTGTGTGTGTGTGTGTGTGTGTGTGTGTGTGTGTGTGTGTGTGTGTGTGTGTGTGTCAGCACTGATCTCAGCAGCCTCTGTCAGATACAAACAGTAGAATAGTAATAAAACTGTAATAAAACAGAAGGGAAATGTCCAAGCATATTGTTTATGCTCCAGATGGCCCTTATGCCGGGTTCACACTGTGATGTGTATGATGTAAGTTTATGAAGTCATTTGATTTATTGGTAGCACTTGCTATGCATCCCATGTGTATAACGCATTATACACATACTTATAAGGCATTGTAATGCTGATCATAATCCTTCATAATTATATTTATAAGAGCTTATAAATAATCATAATGCTTTATAACCATAACCATAACACATTATAACGTTTATTATAATGACTTATAAGTTCAAGTATAAATGCATTGTATTATGCTTATAACACGTGATGATTAGAGTTATAAATATTCATAACGTATAATGCAATCATAACACATTATACAGCATGTTATGAACATACAGTATATAAGCTCTTATATACTGTATATCTGATTATACAGGGTTATTTATGATCAGCATTACAATGCCTTATACGTATGTTCATGATGCGTTATACACATAGGATGCATAGCAAGTGCTACCGATTTATTTTACATTTGCATAGCTGGAATGCTGGTTGAAATCAATACAGTAATGTCCAGTTACCGTGCGTGCGTGCGTGAGTGCGTGCGTGCGACAGAGAGAGAATTATGAAGCATCCCGTCTTGCACATGGTATCACATCATTTCAAATCAACCGTCTGTCAAAATTTGACAGACGCTGGCGATTCGGAAAGAATAGAATAAAAATATGCCTATTTTATTCATCCCTACTTGATGCGCTCATAAAATAAAACAAACATGAATGCAATAAATATATGATTAAAGAGACATTATGCACTGGAATATAAAAAGCCAAAAGTATTGCATGTACAGTACGTGTATTGCACATATGTATATTGCGTCTGTATATCGCATCCTGGTGTAATCTTGCAATGTGTGATCCCCTGTTTCCGATCAGTCACACTGTCTGGAAACCACAACGATTTAAGTCAGCCGATTTCAAGAATGACAGCAGTGCAATGTGAGTGTCTTATGACTATCTGATGACTTTGAAAGTTGGCCAATGCGTGCCTTTAGATCAAATGTAGGGTAAGTTGATATGGCCAAAATGAAAATCTCATTAAATTGAATTTCCTGCTTTTATAGTAGCGGATGTTTTATTGACAGCTGCTTAGAAACACCCAACCCCTCACCGAACCACATACACACGCAACACTGTCAAAATCAGACTAGAATTCCTCTCTTTGAGCTTTACTGTACGATCAGCTAACACCTCTGGGATATTTCATTTGGAGAGATTTGGCCGTTCATTCATCTCTGATGGATTTGACATCGTGGTCAAAGTCATCACTGGATATTCTCTGAGGACAGATTTATGAGATATTCAGGGCCAGACCTGCAATACGAAAACCATAATCCCAGGTGATAGACCATATGTTGCTCGGAGATTGAATCTATGTGCAGGCGATCGACTGCACATCACCAATATCTCTGCTGCTCGCACACATGATACCGTGAGACAATATCCTCAGTGGCTCTGGTAGGCATGATTATTGAGAGAGAAGACGAATTATTTGTGATACAAGAGGAAGTGCGCTTTTTTTATAGAAAACCTATTTCTTCATAAAACAAACTTCACCTTCCCCAGTAGATTAAACAATTTGCTTAATACCTCTTATGACAGAAAGAAAGAAGAGAAAGATAGACAGAAAGAAATGCAGTGAATTAATTTGTAATGAAATGTGGGACACTGAAATGTACAGAACAAGCCAAGCATGCATAGAAGGACAAAATGTCCTTCACTTTAAGCTTAAACCTGCCCACCCACCCGCCTCCACCTCACTCTCCCCTCCCTCTTTCTTTTTCTCAGTTTCACCTCTCCATCCATCATGAGGCATGTAGCTGAGGCAGGTGCATTCAGTAAACCTCCCCAAACACCCCCCCTCCCATGTCACAATTCCATGTGTCTCTCTCACTCCCTCTCTCATACAGGAAACTCATCACTGGCCCTTTCAGATCTGCAGGAATCTTAATTGTATATTGTCAGACAGGGTTCTTATCCAGCCAAGTGGGCGCATGTGCGTGCATGTGTGTTATGTTGAGATCTGCATAAGCTGCGTGACATGAATGCATACTCCCACACACACACACACACACACACACGCACACACACGTCTACAAGCCTACATGTATACCACACGTATTTATTTGCTCATAAGGTTTATGTGCATATACACACACAGAGACATAAGTATTTTACGTTGCACACATACATGCATACTGTACACATATGCATGGAAGCATGCACACACGCATGCACTCCACCATCTCTCTATATTTGTCCCCTCATAGTATAATGTATGCTCCCTGCATAACCCCCCCCCTCCCCCACTCCCACCCCTGTCCTCATGTCTCTTCTCTCCAACTCAGCGTGGCAGCTCTCTTTAGTTGTCCGTAGAGTTAAGCATGACAACTGACAACCTGCTGGTTCTCTACGGCTTCTCCACCAGCCTCACAGAAGCCACGCAGATACAGTATGATCTGCTGACTCTACGCTTTCACAGAAAACACCACTATGACATGTCATTGTGGAGTGAACTTCCATCCCATTTTGTGACGTCCCAGGTTGAATTGAGGGATGGGGAAAGAGGGAACAAAGATTTCCTTTGATTTAGCAGGCTCCGACAAGACAATGACCGCATTTAGCAATTAAGCCTGGCAGCGCTGGGGAGGGGCTCCTGCCAGTGTTCTCTGGGAATTGGCAGGACAAAGAAAGGGAGAGATAAGAGGGTAGGCAGGTTAATAAACTGGGTTGACCGGCTATAGGCTACTGAAGGGGGTCGGACGGACCGACAGACGGACCGACGGACGGACGGGGGGTTGTGACGTACCCAGTTCCATGCGGGAGGGGGGATGTCCCTCCCACTTTTGAGAAGAAAAAATCTATAAAAAACTTCTGAATAAAGAACTCACATGGATGAATGATGGATTAAACACAAGATTTATGTTATGAACTTAAACATTTTGGTCATGGCCGATGTCTTTTCTCTTTATTGTCTTGGACCAGTACTGGATGTGCAGAATATAGCAGATAGTAGAATTAAGCTCTGAACTGTAGCAACTTTACTACTAAACAAGGGAAGAAAGACAGACAAGACAGATGGGTAGACAGACAGACAGAGCTTCCTACGCGCATGCAGCTGATTTGAACAGATAATCATTCATACATTCAAGTGGTCTGATCAATAGATGTGTTTTATTTTGAAACAAAAGCCTTGTTGTGTGGTTATTTAGCATTTCTTTGGGGCATGGTTAAATCAATTAATTTTATTTCATGGTCAGTCACTTCATCCTGGTGCTGTAGGCTATAATAGTTGGTCAAATATTATCCTTGTGCCAATGCACACAGCCTGCAGTCTGATGGATTAAAATAAGCCGCTGCCATCATATGTAATTCTCTGAACGGATTGATTGCTTTAAAATGCCAAAAAAACATATTAATATGGCTCTGTTGCACAGTATGTGCTCTAAATCAGAACTAAAACACTTGCTGCTGTAGCCTTCAGTTTTTGTCATAAAGACCTCTATATATAAAAACAAATGATTGGATATTTGCTATACTATAAAGCCAAATATTACAACCTCAAATAACATTTGTTTATTAACACTTTCAGTTTTGCGATTAAAAAAAAAAGTTTCTCTACACCTTCAAATCAAGACCAAGTCATTCATAGCAATTTGAGAACAGTTGCTGCCTACAAACAAGTTGTACTGACGGTGCTCTCTGGCACCACCAACACCTGCTTCGTTGAGAAACCGCCTGGTATTGGATGGATGTAAATATAGGGCACTTTGATGTTAATCCCTCATGGGGATAGCCAAGCCCCCCCCCCTCTCAACCCACTCCAACCTCTACCTTCTCCAAAAAAAGCATGTCATCAAGTGTTCATGGAGCGTCTATCTTCTCCAAGGTTGCAGTGCTGAACCTGCTGTGTCTACTGGCTGAAACATAAGAGGGATAGATTGCACAGAGAAAGAGACGAGCTGGGGCTAAATCTGTGTGGATGGCAGTGGTGATGGTGACAGAGAGGTGGCAGGCAATAGTACAGTAAAATTATATTTAACCAGCAAGGACTGTCAAAATTATTACATAATCGCCACGTTGTGAGCTTGTACGACTCACGACTCAAATCAGCAGAGTTTATCCTCCTGGGAGAGAAGGTGCATGGGGAATTATGTGGGAATCAAGCCATTGAGATACGTTTTGGTACCAAAGTGTTGGAAAGATGAACAGACCAACAATTCCATCATTAGAGCCCTGCTGTTAGCAGTGCTAAAAATATAATTAATCCATTTAAAAGCATGCAGTGCAATTGCTTCCCTTATTGAAAGGATTCCACTGGGCAAAACTGCAAGTCTCCCCTGACACTCACATCACCCCATTTACTCTGGCTGTGCGGGGAAGTTTATATACCACTGACAGGGTCCTGAGAACTGCGATTCCAAATGAAATTGTGGAGCAAAATGTAAAGGCCTGATTGACTTAGGGGAGGGTGCCTGCTTGATGTCAGTTCTCTGCTAATTCAATAAAGCGCAAACTCTAGACTGCTATGTCAAGCTTTAACAATAAGCATGCATTGAAGGTTGTGGGATTTAATTATGATATTGTTACAGTAAATGATTTCTGGGCACAGCCTCTCCTGCTGGTGAGAACTGATTTCACTGACAGCAGCAAGCGACTTGCCAGTGTGCTGAAATGAAGACTGATGATTTTTGAACAAGATAAACTCCAACAATATCAACCTATATTACTACTAGAATGCAGTCCCAGAGAAGATGACATGGTTTAACTGTAAATGCAGCCACTGGAGAATTCACACTTTTCACTCAGTGCTTGCCAGGGTATAAATATAGACAGTGCAGGCAGTGTGGTTGCACTGGGCCTGTGGTGCGGGGGTCTATCGAGAGAGACCCCCAGCAATGTGTTGGGTGGAGAATGGGTCCAGCATGGCCAATATGTCTGATAACTAAACCTTATAAGCGACTAAATAGATTTTAACAGGAAGCTAGATAAAAGCTATTGCCTTTGACCATATGGTGTCACTATTTACCCTTGGAGTGTGTAATAATGCAATAAAAAACATATGAAATGGTTTGGAAATATATTACTTTCGCGATCTTCATTAAAAAAAACAAAAAAAACACAAATTCTCTCTCCCTCATCTCTCACTCAGTCACTCACTTGCTCAATCACTCGCTCACTCACTCACTCACACAGTTTGATTTACAGTCTATGGTTTTCCCTCTGCCAATTACTGAAAGATTAGGAATGTAACCTTGAATAAATTACTATACGCAAAATACTGTACAAATGATTTACACCACGACACATGTGCAATAGAGGATTTACTGCATAGTTTGATTGTTACCTCTTTGAAGGTTTACATCGCCAGAAACAAAGATTTCTCCATGATTTCTCAATCATGGAGCTCAGCTGCGTTGATCAACCCATCTCCGTTCTGTGTCGACAGCAACAAGCAATTGGTTAAACTGAATGCAGAAACAATTTATTGATGTAAAAAATAAACGTACAGTCTCTAGTCAATTATGCTATTTATAGCAATGTTTAGGCTAGTTATCTACTACTAGACCATACCCGGTCGACGCATCCGTGGGGGGATTTGCGCACATGATCTGGCAACCCGGGAGGCAGTTTGTCCCATAGCTGGGCAGCCCCGTAACCATGGCGACAGTGTTTTACACTAAAACGCTAATAAGAAGCTGAGATTTGATGAAAGTGCAAAACGGGCTTCACAGTTAAGTTCAGATGGTAATGGTCAATGGCTGTGTGCAAAATCAGAGCAATTGCTCCAGCCACTGAGGAGAACCGGGTAGCTTCACGTACTCACGTACTCACCTACTCACCACTACAGACAGAGGTTACTAGAATTATAGTAGGATAGGAACTTGCCTGTTAATTGTTTTTTTTGTACCATCCCAATACTTACAGTATGTAAATGTTCCAGCTATAGACCTCTTAACAGACGACGTCACACTGATAAGAACCAGTATGCGTGCAACCAGTATGCGCGCAATGAAACCCATTCTGTCAGGTCCTGTTAGGACGCACCTCACTAGCCAACACACAAGAGGGTGTTGCGGTGTGCTGAAACCAGCGCACCCCAAAACAACAGGTTGAGAATTGATTGCGTGAAATAATCACCTGTGCACCCAGTCTCAATGTTGGTAAACAAATAATTGGTCTATAGTTTGTTTATTAGTTGACTTGTTGATTTGATTGACTGTATGTTTATGCTACCGCGTGTCAGACCGCTATCCATGGTTCTGATAGCTAGCAATTTCCAAAAGCATAAGTACATCCTTAATATCCAACACATTGTTGATAAAATGCACCGTATGCTTATTGTGTGTGTGTGTGTGTGTGTGTGTGTGTGTGTGTGTGTGTGTGTGTGTGTGTGTGTGTGTGTGTGTGTGTGTGTGTGTGTGTGTGTGTGTGTGTGTGTGTGTGAGTGTATGCGTGCAAGTGTGTGCTCTTCAGGTTTTCAAGGTTATCTGTCCCAAGCTGGGCAATTTGTACTGCAGCAAATATAAAAACAAGAAACATAAAACATACAACAAAACTAGAAACAAATTTCTTAAGAAAATTTAAGTGTGCCTGCAGCTGGCTGGAGACTCAAAATAGTGTCACTACAAAGTACCACCAATCTACTCAAAATGGCGTAAAACTCCTAACAGGTTTTCGGGTGGTCCATTTTAGTTAAAAAAAAAGCAGCAAAAATAGAATTGAAAAATCAATAAAAAATAAACCAAAACTAGGGGTGTGCCGATATATCGTCCCGCGATATATCGCGATACGTTTTCGCGACGATATGTATCGTTTTGGAAAAAAAAAATATCGTTTTTGAAATTTTTTTTTTTTTTTTTTTTTTTTTACAATCATAATAATCAGGCATGCAAACGGCCCCGAAGTGAAAAGAGTGACAACATGTTTTTTTTTTCGGGTCAGGTGTCACACTATTTGGATTGAAAACGGCAATTGTAGCTGAAAAGCTACAAGTTTGCATGTCTGAATAATGCAAAAACAGAATTATTTGTTTGCATTTTCTTTTTTTCTCCCCCATTTATTTTCATAATAAAAAAAGTGCGTATCGTATCGTATCGAAATCGTATCGAAGTTGTGAGCCAAATATCGTATCGTATCGTTTGGTGAAATTAGTGTATCGGCACACCCCTAACCAAAACCTAAAAAAGGAAAATAAAAAAAACGAGAAATTTAAGGAAAAAAGGAGCATCTAAAACAATGTTTGAAAAAAATCTAAAAATGTTCTTTTATATATAAACAATTACTCAAATGGTTTCAAGTGCTTGATTCACCCACTTCTGGTGGTCTGAGGCAAAAACTGAGCATTTTGTATTTGTTTGCAGACCCCCATTTAGGGGGGGGGTACGCGAAGTTTCGGAGCATTTTGGGCACTTTTTAAAACCGTAAGTGAATAAATCCACTTTTGGGTCTGATGCATTTGTTCGCAGACCCCCATTTAGGGGGGTAGGCGAGGTTTCGGAGCATTTTGAGCACTTTTTAAAACCGAAAGTGAAGAGATCCACTTCCGGGTCGCACCATTGAGCTCCACACCCCTCAGAGAGTGTGTGGGTGAAAAAAATTGGGGGGAAAAAAGTTCAGGAAAAAAAATGTAGAAAAAAAAAAGTTCAGGAAAAAAAAAAAGAAAAAAAGAAAGAAAGAAAAAGGTCCACCCAAAAAATTATTTCCACCCAAAACAAATGTCCACCCACCAACCTGCACTCTTAACCGGATCTGTAACCGTTAACATGGGTTTGAATGGGGGACTAAAAGGGGGCGTGGCTACGTGGTTGGGGGTCCCCGGACCCCTCTTTGATAACCAGTTGGACGTGTGGCCGATGAGAGGAGAGGAGATCAAGGCCACCTAGAAGATGATGATGATGAAGGCTTATTTTTGAGTGGTGCCAACCACTCCTATATCTGACTTTGTCTGTGTGTCCGTCCGTATGTATGTCCAATAAACAAACATTGATGACAACACGGGTGATGACAATACGGGGCTCATCAAAGGCACCACTCTCTTCACACAGGGTGTGATTTTTTAACATGAGTCTGAATGTGGGACCAAAAAAGGGGCGTGGCTATGTGGTTTTGCCGATTACGTCGCCGTGGTAACGCGAAACGGCGAGAAAAGTAATAGCCTGGTTGGCCCGGTCGTTCCGCACGTTTTGATGTATACAGTGCCACTGACGTGTAAACCGTGTGGGAGGAGTAGCATTTGGCGCGCCGCGTGCGGCCAAAAGGGGCGGGGTTTCGTAGCACACGATTCCCGGCCAAGCCGCACGTTTTGATGTATATATTGTGGTGGTAGTGTAAGCCGTGCGGCAGTTACGGAGCGGCGAAGTTTTCCAAGGATAAATAAATATGAATTCATAAATATGAATTCATAAATATGGCGGATCTCAATAAGTGTTTTGCCATTACATGGCAGGCACACTTAAATATACCACACACTGCACCACAATACAAAATATCAGAGGATCAGTGTACACAGCAACCAACCACCCTCCTCCAACCAAGAAATTGGCAGACAAACCATGGCCACTATTGCTTGGTAAACTAAAGCAGCACTTTTGCACCAGTGACTCCCTATACCAAGAGAAATGGTCAGGAAAAGTGGTCTGCATTTTCTATTCATGTAGCGCCTTTTTTCCAAGATGGTTTATAATGTATGTGTTAACTTAAATTCACCTATTCACTCACTGACAACGGAGGCAGCCATGCAAGGCACCAACCGGCGAAGTTCGGTTTCAGTATCTTGCCAATGGACACTTGGACATCATGCTAGGGGGAGTGGGCACAGAGTCGGGAAACTACAGATTCTCAAAGCCATAAAAGGAGTAATCAGGGAACTAGTTTATAATATTGTCTTTGAATATGCTAATGTGGTTCTACTCCAACACAGATAATTATCTGGAGTAGACTACCAATGCAGAATTAACAGATAAAAAGGTCCCTCAATGCAGTAGGTAAGCACTGCATATACTGTACACAAAAATGGTGCTGCATTCGAATGCACGATTTTTGTTCAAAACCATTCAAGCCTAAAATGAGAACTCCCACAGTTCCATATTTTATTTTGGACAATGGTCTAACTGAACATTTTAAAAGGGACGTTTAATGAGGGTAAACAAATGTTGCCGTTTAGCAGGAGGAGGCCCATCCAGGCAACTTAGCCGGGCTAACTCTGCTCTGTGTTTAACGTGTTAGGAGAGAGCCAGAGTTGGGCTATAAATACACACACTGACCCAATTATAGGTGGAGTAGTCATCTGTGATTTAGATTGTTTTTAAGCCAGCCAAAAATCCTCCCGAGTGGGCTGACAGGGTGTGGCCAGGCAAGACTCTGAAAACAATGAAGGTGGGACGCTGGGGATTTTTTCTCTTTCTTCTCTCTCTCTTTTTACGGTTATTTAAAGAAACATTTCATAACTAGTTTAACTGTATAAAGTTTTGTTCTTGAATACTTTCACTTATTTCTCTGCCAATCACAAGATCATGTGTAAAATCCATGGTGAAATTATATTATACAGGGATCAAGCCCAGAGGGATGAAACCCTACCGTTTTTGTGATAATCTTTCTTCTTCTGCTGCGGTTTTGCAAATACCCATGAAATGGTAGAGACATGAAGTTTTCACCAATAATTGGAAGTTGTCTTCCAATCATTGCATTACGATTTACACAATACTTGCAACAGACATCCATTTTAACTCACTCATTTGCCTCAGGAACTATTAATTGTATTTCTTCTTTTTCTTTTTTTTCTTAAGTCCGATTGCTACCACATTTCCTGTGGATCATTATTGGAACAAGCTAAAGTAAGTTCATTGTTTTAAAAAGGACTTCATGGGTCATGTTTACGGATTCGATTTCTTTTGAGCAAGGGTCACCTCGTAATCCGTATTCTACAAAAAAACAGATTTTGTTAAGACTCGCACTGAGCTTTGAAGCCATATTCCCACTTCTCACACAGTTCCAGCACTTGGTAATACTTCTGCCCCAATGCTGAGCTCTCCACGCATAATGACTGCAAATCACAGCACAAAAAGTCCCAAGGAATGAACATACCCGAAAGACATCAGATCACCACGTACTAGTGTGTGTGTGTGTGTGTGTGTGTGTGTGTGTGTGTGTGTGTGTGTGTGTGTGTGTGTGTGCGTGCGTGCGTGCGTGCGTGCGTGCGTGCGTGCGTGCGTGCGTGTGTGAGTGTGTGTGAGTGAGTGTGTGAGTGTGTGTGTTTGCCGTCACCCAAAAAGGGAACTTTCCCACACTGTGACCACCAGTCAGAAGAGAGGCTCTGTTTTGACACCCACGAAAGCCACAGGCACCAGAGTATGAACATCCCCAGCAGACCAAAATAGAGTGCAGCTTCCTTGTAATCCCAGATGAACAGGTGCTTCTATCTAAAGGATCAAATCCTCTCCAATCCACTCTGGGAATCCCGAACCTTCCTGACTTTGTCTTTCTAGTTTTTCTCTCTGTAGAAGAATTCTTTTTTTTTTGTCTGTCTTGCTATTTTTCTAACACTCTTTCTTTTTCCCTTCCACTCTAGTCTCTGTCTCTCTCTCTTTGTTTCTTCTTAGACAGGAGGAGGTAGAATTCTGTATGCAGAGAAACAATGGCCTTCATTCCTTGATTCATGTAGGAGTATTGCACATCAGGAAAAATCACTTACAGTGGGAACCCACAGAGTTTACCACCCTTCCCTCTGTGAAGAAGGCTGAAGCCTTTGACTGATCATGCCATGATCAAGTGCAATTATGATTAGCCTGAGTCCAGCTTCTGTTGATCTCTTGCCTGTGCAAACCCATCTGAACTGGCTTACAGAGTGACCAATCAAAATTGGATATGCAAAGGCAGGAATGGTTGAGAGAAGAAGCAACTAACATGAAAGAAAAGAAAGAGTACAGCTACTGTACCATGCTCCACAATTGGCTGTTTGTATGCCTGTTAGTGGCACAGTGGTAGGGAATGTCCATCTCTAGACACTCAAAACGTCCCTATGGTAGAATGTCCACCTCTAGACACTCAAAATGTCCCTATGGTAGAATGTCCACCTCTAGACACTCAAAACATCCCAATGGTAGTCCCGGTTTCACTCTCTCTCAGTCTCTCTCTCTCTCTCTCTCTCTCTCATTGAATTGCCTTGTTGTTGAAATGTGCAATACAAATAAAATGGCCTTGCCTACACACAGTCCTTTTAGCGATTTGTTATGCATGGGTGGATCTATGGGAGACAGTCAAACAGTTCATTTAATTTTCACATCTGTCATGTTCTGTGTAGTGTCTTTATGTAGCCAGACTATCTCTTCCACAATCTTCAGGCTACACAGAGAGTCTGTAATACTGCCTGGTAAAACTGGAGAACAGGAAGTTCAGACTGGAAGGGCATGCTATTCAACCAATCAGGGTATGCTATTCAACCAAAACTATCTTTTTGAATTTCCATTTCTCCTAAGCAGCTAGCTAGATAGTCTTCGTCTTCTTTGATTTCCAGTAGGACTATTATTTAAGCGACTGCACAGGCTAAACGGAAGAGGGGAAATGACGCGACATCCACTTTATTTTCTATTAATTTCAGAGCTTCCAAAGTACAGACTGTTAGGCAGAAGCATTTCAAAATTATGTGAGCCAACGTTTGTCTTGAGAGACTATGTTCTGTGGAAGGAAATTAAGAGATCACTTCTCATCCTTGCATCTCTCCCTCGCATCGTTAAGTCGGAAGAACTAAGACGTGTGCAGTGTGCACACTGTACCTGGGCACTACCCCTTGCCTAAACTGAACAGTGTTTCCACTTTCCAGTATGTGAGAAGTTGAACACATCTGCCACGGACGAGCTCCTGTTGGGTGCTATATGCGTGAAAAGGCAACTACGGACAACTTGTTATACAGTCATCGAGAGGTCTTATGTTTATGCTCTTAATTTTAATGCACCTTGTTAATGATCAACTTTGTAATCAAATTTGTTCCGTTTACAGCTCTTGAGCACAAACTGCATTTTCTAAAGGAGTTGAGACATTTATCAACTTTATCTGTAGTCTGCCTGCGATTCCAGTCCTACTCTAACGCTTTGAACCTACCAAAAAAGTGCCCTCACGCGTGCTTTATTGCGCGCGCAGGTTTGTGCCAAGTCATTAAAATAAAAAAAAGTCAGGGCAATGTGGAGATTTACATTTCTTCTTGCACAATGGTTGACGAAATGTTCTGGACAGGTTCATAAGGAGCGCTGACAGAAAGGGGCGTAGGAAGGGCAGAGAGAGGGATGGGTGCACAGGAGCGACAGTTTACTTTGGGTACTTCTTTGTTTTGTTTTGAACAGCTGAGAAGATGCCAAGGCTGCACTGTCAGCACCCGGGTAAACAGTGAATGACAGGACATTATGATTATTTGGTTTTGTCTGGTTTTGACGGGAGCCACAAATGATTCGTCCCCACTCCTCAAGTGGTGGGCCATCAAGGCAAAAGCACAGTTAAGGAGAAGATTAAGAAAAGGCCTGGAGCTCCACCGAGCTGAGAGTCTCAGCTTGCACTAATTACAAGCACCAACCACCCCCGGCTACTGCCATTTTCAACAACACCACACAGTAAAATCCTGAGTGAACTGAGATTGTAAAAATGGTCCTGGACCAGTTTTACACTTGGAGATAATTAACACTCAGGATTTTACTGTGCAGGTTTCCTCATAATATGTTAATATAATATCAGTATGGCTCTAAAAGATGTACGTAATAAATGAATACAATAAAATAGAGGACCTTTAATGAAAACAGTTTATTCTAAGAATGAATGGGTCTTGGCGATGCAGCCCAGAAAATGCAAAGACTGTAATCTCTGCTCTGCTTGCTGTTACTGTACGCAGGAGGCGAGGCCAGGGAATATACACAGTCATAAATTGGATTGCTGTGGTCTAAATGTGTTATGTTATTAAAAGGGGGAATAAGTTTAACAGGCCCCTGGGGCCAAGTCGGAGTAGTCTGGCTATTCACTCGGGTAGAATGATGACCTTTGGAAATATGAATTTTATACGACCTGTGTGGTCTTGGGCTTTTGTCAGAGCACAATGAGATACACATCAGCTCAGTAACTCGCACAAAGCAAGAAGAGGCCAGTAGTATCTGGGCAAAGGACAATGTTCTGAGGCTTTTAAAAGAGCCCTCCTTTTCTTTCCTTTTGCTGACCCATTCTGACATACATTACTTTCACATGATGTTCACACAAAGATATTTTTTTTCTGCTACAAATTAGCCAAAATGGCACGAATTCCATTGAACTGTGGAATTACATTGAACTGTGGAACAAATGATGCTAACCATGTCTGCAAGGCTCAGGGGTTCCATTCCCTGGCCTGCACCATTCACGACTTATCCCTGGCATTATTAGTGTTACCTATTTAGATAGATGCTATACAGTACATGCAGATTGCCTACTTGTTCAAATATGCCACTTCGGCTGCCGTGTTAAGTGGTCAGATGGGTGGGCATTTTCAGAGGAAGTTTATTTTAGGATAATCTTTCAAGGTTTCAAAGAATCTTTGCAAAGAAAATATTCACACATGCACTTCGTCCAGATGCAGGTGCGTTGGACAGTGACAGTAAAATTCATGAACAAAAATCCTGCACCCTGCTCTTGCTCAGCAGCATCAGTTTTATTCAAATTGACAAAATGTTAAAGAAAAAATACCACAACATTTTTTTTAAATGTTTATATTAATGTTATATTATCATTCAAATCTGAATGTTTTGCCATTTTTTGGGGGGCCCACTTGCACTATCCTCACGGCACCAGTGGGCCCCGGCCCACAAGTTGAGAATCCCTGATTTAAACAGACGCTACTGTATGTTTGATGTTTACACTAGTTACTTAATTGTTTTCTTTGCACTCTCTTTGCATTCTATTTACTTGTTGTTTGTTGACTATGGTTAATGCCTTTCACTTTATAAGTCACTCTGGATAAAAGTGCTAAACGTCTAAATTGTAAATGTAGCTAGTTGAGCATGGCATTAAAATACTAGCAGAATTACACATATTTTGATTCCCACTTTGTCCACCAGTATTTTTAGCCAAAGAAATCTTAAAATCACACAGATGCGTTCCCGGATTGAATGGGTTAAATGCACTACTTTGAGGCACTATGACCAAAACTGTAGAGCATTTGCAGAGGATGAAGTCAAGCTCTATGAACACCAAAATCATTTGAACAAGAATCCCCCGGTTGATTCTTTTGACTTGCAAACAGACACTGCTGATATACAGCATCTAACAATAAGCTCTCCGAAGGACCCACAGCCAGCATCTATCTCATCATCGCAGGGTGTGTGGCGCTGCACCCTTCATGACTTGGCAGGAAAACACAGAGAGCTTTGTGACCTCTCTGTCTCTGTCTGGCGCTGAACCGCGTCAATACAAAGCCCCAGCAATTGACAGTGTAAACACAAGGACAGGGTAGAGTCAGAGACCTTAACCCATTCAATCCGGGAACACATCAACAAATGTCTTCTAAAACAGGTTTTTGAAAAACGTATGTTTCTATATAAATGGTTCACAAACTTTTTCATGTCATGGACCCCCAAAATTATATGTATTTGGCCGGCAACCCCCATATCAAAATAGTCTGTTCCAGGGACCCCAGAAGCAAAGCTTTGAGTTACAAATATTCGCTTTAAAAATATATATATTCAAAGATTTGCACAAATGTTCACGATTCTTCTAAAAATAGTAGATCTACAAGCGAGTGCATTTGAGCAAATGAGCTATGAGCTTGTATATCTGCTATTTTTGAATAGCCATAGTAATAATGGTTATAGCTAAAATCTAAAATGACACAGATGCGTTCCCGGGTCTTACTGGGTTAAACAGAGAAGACACAGGGAAACAGAGAGATGAGTGACATGGATGACGTGATGTGGCAGGCGGGGCGAGAGCCAGGGGACAGAAGAGCCCATCACTTCAGATAGGTGCTGACATCTCAACCACCAGGGAACCAGGGATAATGAATCAGTCAGAGTGTGAGTAGTGTTGGACTGCATCACAGAGATAAACACTGGCAATCATTGTCAGAATAAAGAACATTTGATTTTTCAAGCACTGCGACTTCTTTCCTCCTCTAATTCTGTGTTATCTGTGTCTCTAAGATTACGTACCCAATTTATTTAGTTGGGAAGGAGTGGGGTGGTGTCGAAGGGGGTCGATTTATTTTTGTAATTCGAATGCAATGTAATGTGTACAGGTCTCTCAAGCACTGTATCTGTATTTTCCTTTTTTTTCTTTTGTTGATGTTGCTTCAGGACTCCATTCAGAGTTCTTGCGGGAATCGGCCAACTGGTAAGAAAAGATACAAGTCTCTACGTCTTAGCGCCATCAAGTTATGAATTCTCCATATCTCGTGACAGTGGAAAAAGCCAAATATGCTAAATTCACCATTACAATACAGAGTAGATTTTAAACTAGTTGAGTGAGTTTTTTGTCTAGATGTCAACGGTTACATGTCAACAGTTAACGCTCAGTTGACCACTGTAACATGACCGTCAGCGTAGACAACACTCCTAAAATCAATCACCGTTCTACTCTGCATCAGTGTGAAACATGAGCCCTCCAACTCTGTGAAGTTGTCAGTGATCCAAATTGAGCTGTCTGCCATCCAAGTCCTGAGACCAGCACAATCATTATAGGAGAAGAAATTCTAATTTCATTAGGCCTGACACTGTTCGTACATCCCGTGACACTACACCAGGGGAGCGGTGTTATGTGAGTGGTTGACGTTTTACATCCAGGAGATTTACTGGCTAGGTCTAGGAGGTCATGAAGGCTCTATAACAGAATAAAGAAATGTTCTCTGACCACAAATGATTATCGTGGTGTTGATGATGAAGTTCTCACACTTGAGTTTTCAAAATCCTGCTTCTGATAATCTACTGGTGTGCTGAAACCCTCAGACTGATGGAGATAAAGACAAACTTAGTGTGTGAAGAATCAACATGAGGAATCAATTTGGAATCTCATGCTCTGTGAATTTACTTGGAGTTGAGACATACTGGGCCCTGTTCCTGAATGATGCAGAAAACAAGACACACAGGGCACTGAGGGCAGATTCTGATCTCACTTCCAAAGAAATCAGTCAGTTACTCAAAATGTCCACTCACTATGGACTTGGATAATGTCAAGTCCTTTCCTCAACACACAACGTCCTGGGCTGGGGCCCATATGCTCCGCTCTTTGTAATTTCACTCGCATTTGCCCAATGCGAACCAGATAAATAATTTGGACGGCATGCACCAAGAGAGAGAGAAAAGATGAGAGTGAGGCAGAGAGCTAGCGTGTGAGAGAGAGAGTGAGCGAGCGAGACGTCACATAGTGCTTATGGTTGCATGTCGCATTTAATCAACTTCTCATGCCAGACAACGGTTCTTCTAGGAGGTGAGTTTATTTGTGACAGAGCAGTGATTATTATGGAACTTCTGGTAAAAGAATGTCACTCTCAATATCAATGTCAATGTTGCAGACGAACGAATCTCAATAGTAAAACTTGAGTGTGTTGAACAACCCAAAGAGCTGCATTCATTACAGGGTCAGCCACCTTTTTGGAAGGGTATATCAAACATTATAACGGTATTCATTCATGTATTCGCCCATATGGGAGAAGATTTAATTCCTCTCAGGCCGGTGCAGAACAGCGCCATCAATTGACTGTCAGCTGTAGTCTGCGCAGTGTGTGCGGGAGCAAATTTTAACACCTTTTGACACTGATGTCTGCCAATCTAATTTCTTGACGTAGTCTGTAATAGTCAGGATAAGTCAGTTTGATGTGTTCCGACCTTTACATTTTGAAGGCTTGTACTTCTGTATAAACTTACTGTATTCACCACAGTCATTTTAAGTTCCTCTAGATATGAGTGGCAGCAAAGTAAGTGCCATGTATAATCACATTCTAGTCTCCTACCCACCATCCTACAAGCAGAGTATGCAAAAAGAAATCTCTCTGGTCTCTGAGAATTTTAAGACTATTCAATCAGAAACGAGACAACTAGATGCTAACTATTATTTCCCTGGGGGAGACATGTCAGACATCAACAGTTTGACGTTTGCATGGTGGAAAGGGGTAGACACAAATGACAGGCACATTCTAATTCTCAATTATGGTGGAAGAAATCCAGCTGAAGCACAGACTGTAAAGACATGGGGGGGGGCAGAGGGAGATGGAAAAAGAAAACGAAAATGAGAGAAATAGAATGAAAAGGAGGTGGCCACAAGAGTTACTAGTGTATGTCATGATTGAAGGTCTCTTTGAAATGGAAATTGTCTCGTTCTTGTTTCCGCTACCTGGCCACGCTGGTCTATAAATAAACTTGGGCTAAATAAGCTTACTGTCCCACTTTTCTCCACAGACAAAAAAAGGGAAAAAAGAGAGAAAAAAGAGAGAGAAAAAAAGAGAGAGAAAAAATAGGGGAGAAAAAAAAACACTTTTCCTGTTTATTGAAGCTGGTCATGTTGTTGCATTTAATATGGTTTATTAATTGGTCACACAGTGTCTCATTCTGTGTGCATGGGGATTAATTATAGTAGGAGAGTAAACTCCAATTTGCTCTGCTGTCATCCACCTAAAGACAATACAATATAAACCATAAATCATAACAGAAGGAAATAAGAAGCAGCCATGCACAGAGAAGAAGTGTGCAGGGTAAAAATCTATTTTGCACCAAGATAGCAGTGGCAAAACTCTGTTCTGAAGGCATTAGTACCGGATTGTGATGGTGTGTGATTGATCTTACATACTGTATCAAAGACAATACATGAATCTCCTTCACATACAGTACTATAACTAAATGTAAAGCAAACTCCAGATTACAGATATGTGAATAAACTAAGACAGGATATTCTTACAATAAGAAGGTGGGGAAATCCTTAGGAGAGCATTAACTTGCTCATCAGTTCATGGCCGACCAAGACTAAAATCTAAAAGCCCTGCTAGCGCCCCCCAGAGTTAATACTCCTACTCATACACCCTTGATATCAGTTACAGTACATGCCAAGCTGTCCATTAGATCTTGAGAGATCTTGTATACAACTGGAAATTGTGGCCAAAGCGTGGCACTACAGGAAAGGCAGTGGGGTCACCAGAGAGCATGAAGGTGTACAGTAAATCCAGCCAGTAGTTTTCAAGATAAATCAGTTGGAACTAAGCATTGGACAGACGGAGCAAAGTTGCCATCCTTACAGCCACGCAGCAAAGGCATCAAAGGAGAGGTCAGTCAGTCATACAGTCAGCACATGAACGTCAAAGGAGGCTCTCAATAAAGACACCCACAGACAGACCTAGGCCTGTCTCTCTCTCTCTCTCTCTCTCTCTCTCTGTGCCCAACAATGACACTCCTTCTTTTCATCCAATCCACAGTCAGTCCCCAGGGCCTGGATTATAAACCAGCTCGGAGCCCCAACTAAATCTCTCCTGACCAATGAATAAAATGAACAGTTTATGAGTCAGTCACACCTATTCACTGGGAGAAGAGAGGCAGCCGTTGACTTGGGTCCGCCCATGCCTCCCTGCCCTCATTGGTTCTAGTGAATGAATGGAGGCACTATTGAGCCTGGGTTGGCTTCGCTACTATGGCCCACGGTGGAAAATATGACCGGCCTCCTGCAGGTAGGAGACAAGAGGCGGCAGAGAGAGCGCTGGTAGGAGGCATGCAACACCAATATTTACCCCCATTTTAACCCTTTAAGGCCGGGAAGGGAACGCATCTGTGTCATTTTAAGATTTATTTGGCTATTTTTAGAAAAATCCTGAAAATGTGTGCAAATCTTTATACATTTTTATGTCAAATCTTTGCTTCTGGGGGTCCCTGGAACAAAATATTTTTAGATGGGAGGGGGTCCGCGGTCAAATACATATTATTTTGGGTGTCCTTGACAAGTTTGAAAACCATTGATAATATAGCAACAAAGTTGTAAAAATAAAATAAAAAAAACTTTCGCTTTAAAAAAGTATATAGTATTCAGACTAAAGATTTGCACATTTTCACGATTTATGAGCTTGTGAGCTTGTATATCTGCTATTTTTGAATAGCCAAAGAAATCTTAAAATGACACAGATGCGTTCCCGGTCTTAAAGGGTTAAACACAGCCATGTCTCATTTGATTTGAGTTATGGAGGTTACACCATAGACATCACATATTTCAATCAGGGCACTGAGTTACATTGGGGGTCCTTGATTAAAAAAAAAAAGCATTATGAAAAGCCAGATTGGGGCACACTCTATTTCACATTTAGAATATTGTATTTAGAAATAATCTTAAATGAAACTTAAAATTTACATAAAGGCATTTAGCTGTCACTTCCACCACGATTGATTTGTAACCAGAGCGACAGAAGAACAGTAAAATAATAATATGCAGAATAAGCCTCAATTCCAATTCCATTAAACCAACAGCAAGGAGCGTAAAGGTCAGCCACATTACCATAATAATGGAGATAAGAAATACTGCTATTTCATTTGCATGATTATGTATGGTAGAAAGTTTTACTGTAGATTAAATTAAGTATACCCAGGGTGAACAGACACCTCAAGTATATTAGGCTATAGTGAATGCAACATTACAAACTAGAGAATCAATTTCCGGCATTAGCTGATGACAGCTGCAGGTAATGCATAGCTATGACATCTCTGCATTATTCTAGCAGTGGTTTTCAACCTTTTTCATGCCAAGGACCCCTAAATGGATATACATTTGGCCGTGGACCCCCATCGGAAAATGTTGTGCCAGGGACCCCCAGAAGCAAAGATTTGAGTTAAAAATGTTCACTTATATATATACATATATGTTCAAAGATACGCACACATTTTTCAAGATTTTTCAAAAATAGCAGATCTACAAGCTCATAGCGCAGCACTCGGTGCCGCGCTATGAG
Organism: Gymnoscopelus microlampas; assembly: GCF_963454915.1. Taxonomy (NCBI): domain Eukaryota; kingdom Metazoa; phylum Chordata; class Actinopteri; order Myctophiformes; family Myctophidae; genus Gymnoscopelus; species Gymnoscopelus microlampas. The sequence continues at coordinate 36,748,841 of NC_139941.1, forward strand.
CTTGTATATCTGCTATTTTTTAATAGCCAAAGCTAAGTGGTTAACACATTTTGCTGGGGACCCCCTGGTACCCCCTCAAGGACCACTGGTGGTCCCCGGACCACTGGTTGACAACCACTGTTCTAGAGGGAAACACTGGGGTTATTGGCCGGTCATAGGAAAACATACACCTATCCTTTATTACTCTCTTTTCCTTACCACTTTACATTACATTCCATAAATGCATCTGATGATCTTTAAGAAAGCGACTTAACAACTGCAACTGTGGAATGAGCATTAATTCTTACATCATCACCCAACATTGATTGCAATCATCCAATCACAATATCCAATGACTTAGCAAGTGCTATCAATGCACAATAGTCGCACACATCCAAATATCGTTTAAAGCAGGTGCTGGACCTAAAGAAGACAGCAATCAAAACATAACAGATGATGACAGGCAAAGGGTCACACTCAGAATGACATCATCAAAGTTTCTTTACTTTTATTTCTCCAAAGCCTTAGTAACAACAAACGTTTCGGCTATCCAGCCTTCGTCAGTGTGTGGAAATAGAACTGTTTGTTTCCTTTTAAGGAGGAGGTGACAAATTCTGACAACGTTAAGGTGGCAATCATTGTTGCTGATCACTTCAATTTGAAGATGACAGCCACAATCAAGCAATCAAAACATGAGAGGTATGTGTACACTGTAGCTCCCTTAAGTGCAATTTATGACATTTCAACCCAATGTTCTTCTAGTGTGGACCGTGGAAATCTTTTCTGTCCCTTATTGTAATGATCGGTTGCTGAGGAATCTGGGATTCAAGACTATGATCATTTATTTATTATTTTTTTGCAGAATGCAGCACTGTCTGTGTATACTATAGGCACACAGTCCCAGAGTTTGTTTGTTCGTTCTTGATCGATCAATCAATCAATGCTGCACTGTGTATGAATAGGCACACAGGCCCAGTTGATAAAACCCCTCCCTCACATCATATCGTAATAGGTCGTATCATCTTCTACTTGACCATATTCACATGCAGACATTTTGCTATTATGTCATACTAGGTGGGTGGAAAACCCCACCCCAAAAGGTCAACTGTGCACAAGGGAGACAAATTGAGCAGTACACTGAGGGTTGTTAAATATTTAGAGCTGCCCTACTGGCTGAAGCTCTTGGGATTCTGCAGGATTCCAGGTCATGTTCCATTTCATGTTTCTATGTCACTCAAACTACTATGGGGACATTTAGGACTACAACACACATTATGTCTCTGTGTAGGGAATGCATGCCCTCTTCACTGGCCTTGTTACCCAAATTCAACACTAATGGTCCTTTTTTTTACTGGACCACAACAGCGAGCAGGCCCATCCCCACACATGCAAATGTCTTTGATTGAATGACTGACTTGACTGACAGACTGACCGTCCGTCAGTCCCTGAGGGATGAAGCTACACAATTTGTCAGCCGATTGGCCGTTCAACAAGCTAGCCAAATCCCTCCAGGCTAAGGGATGTATCAATTACGCCAGTGGTCGGCCTGTTGGCCCATCAACACACTAATTGCAGAGCAATCGTCCAACTTCACTGCTTGTGCTCGCATTTATAATCTTAATGTTTCACATGTCATGTCAGTCATACAGTTCAAAGATGATGATTTTCTGTTTAGTAGTATCCCAGAGCAGCTGGATCATTGTATTGATAATAGGGGTCACTAGAGGTTCCAATCCATATGTAGCTCAATGGGTTGACCATGGAACCAACACTGTCAGGATTAGGGGTTTCATTCCTGGTATAGCTGAACAGATAAAGCAACAAGCAAGGCATTATTACTGCCAGGGTGAGGAGTCTGGTCCCAGTGCCATTCCTAAATCAGCACTGTGTATGAGTTTCATGTCATGTTTCATGTCATGTTCCAGAATATCAATGCTGAAAAGGTTACGGTTCAAATCCCACTGCGGAGAGGGGGGTCATCCTTACTCAAAACATATGCACTCATTCCATTGTTGGGACATTGTTGTAGCATGCACTGCAGTAGATGTTTGGGACAATGGAACAGAGAGTGATACAAGAATAATAAGTGTGCTGTGATTATGGAGAGAGGCTCATTCTCTGAGATTTCAGGATCACATCCTGGAAGAACTAAACAGGGAAAGTAGGTCTTTAGTTCACAGCCACCTTGCCATGACATTATATTCTCTTTTAGAACTCCCTGTCTCTCACATGCACACGCACAAACGCACACATGCACGCTGTGGCCTAAACAGCAAGCTAAAGCATTGGCTTAGCACCTTACCCTCAACTTGACCCCACATTGTGTGTGCGGACGCCTGATTTTGTAAACGTCTGTGCTTGTTTGGTCTGCCTATTATTCACATCGTATTCAGACACACAGAAGGAGGAAAGTCAAGTTATCTTTGTGTTTAAAATGGCTATATTTGGAGTGAACGCACAGCTGAATGGACAAATGAGGTATCTTCATAGTGCTGACTCAGCATTCCTTTCAGTCTCACAGCTCATCTGTGCCCAATAGGGGGTCTACAACAAATGCTCCATATGTGACCCCACCTCACCCTTCTTAACCAGTCACTATTCAAGGACAGGCTGGGTATTTTGTAGCCTGCTGTTGATACAGCCATATAATGCCTTTTTTTGTGCTGAGAAAGTTGACTTGACAAATGTTGACAGAATGGGAAAACGGCATTAGGCAGCTGTCCAACGCAAGCAAACAGATAGAGGTATGGTTCTACTGCCACTGTGTATCTCAAAAGTGCTGACACACATACTGTATATCCACATACACACACGGATGCTCACACAAACACAGGCAGACTAGACCTACAGCACGTAAAAGGATTGCAACACTATCAATGCAAATACATTTCACTGCGATCTTGTGAAGAAAAAAAAATCCCCAAAGACTAACACAATGATAATACATTTCACAAGCCTGACACAATCAATGATGCTGTTACCTGCTTTAAGCCAGCATTCCTTCTCTCTCACTTTGTTATGCCCTTCGCTGTTTCGCTGTTCCCAGAAATAGTGGCCTCTGTCCTGTGCACGTGCATGTGTGTGTGTGTGTGTGTGTGTGTGTGTGTGTGTGTGTGTGTGTGTGTGTGTAATGTTAGACCTGGAATAGGTGTGTGCCTGACTATCACTATGGACAGATCTGTGCATGTGTGTGTACACTTAACAGGTGCATTTGAGTTTGTGAATAATGTCTGTGTAGTGTGTATACGTAGCAAACGTGTGTAGGTAGCCTACTTACAGGATGTGTGTATGCGTGAGCAAGGGACAGGTGTGCCTGTGTGCATGGGTCTAGGCATGAACATATAAACAAAGCTCTTCCCACAGAGGCATCAGACAGACAGACAGACAGACAGACAGACCTCTCACAGAGCCATTAGCTGATCCTGACTTCCTGACTCAGTGCTTCTCTCCAGTGTTGGGTACTCAGTCAGTGCCAGCTGTGGTATGAAGCATACCTCATTAGGCCTTGGCACAGAAGACGGTGGCAGCATCATAGTGGTGGCAGAGGCAGAACTCTGCTTTCAGAAAACCATGCAATTAAATTTGACTTTGAAGTCAACTTTTTTTCATTTATTTTTAATGGGATCTTTGACTGGTATATTTCTCACAATAACCATGTGTGGAGTGGTGAACAGCATTAAACACAATTTCCAATCTCAAGTGTAGGCCCCTGCCACCGGAAATGTACCGGAAATGTATTTATGTATTGTAAATGTATGTAAATACATACAATATGTTTTTGACGAGGTTTTGTTACGTTCCGAAACGTCCTCAGGTGCCACAAACTTACAGCATTCATTTTTCAGGGTTTCTTCAGTATAGACAAACTCCATGCTGAATCTTGTGCTGAAAATGTGACTCCAGGGATGTGTCACTGGGGTACCTCCCATGAAGTGACAACTACAACACTTAACTTACTTACAGTTGTTTTGCTGCTATACTTGGTGGCCGTGACACTGTACTTGTGTGTTTTGTTTATGACAAACTAGTGATCTTGACTTCAGAAAATATCAGGTTCAGGGCAGGCTGATGTAATGGCAGCCACAGACCCTATGGGTGTGCCAGGCCGACGCTTGCCTGCAAAATGCATCATGGGAAATGTAGGAACACGGAGTACCATCAACATGATAAGCATTACATTGGGAAAAGTGCCCATGCCAATGACATTATGTATGTACAAATGACAGTATGTACAAAAAGGGCATGCCTTTGGTGTTTGTGTGTATGTTGGTCCATCATCTTGATGTGTGGGCTGGTGTAAGTACCAGTGTGTATGGTCTGTGTGCCATTATCCATGTTTGTGAAATTACAATTATTGCTTGCATCTGTAAAAAGAAAAACAAAGACGATTAAGCTTGGACATTCCACTTCCTCCTAAGCGGGAGAAACCGGAGAACAGAGAACTAGAGAGAGAGTCCATTACACGTCTAATGAGGAAGTGGAAGAGTATCCGCTTGATTCCAACTATGCTGTGTCACAGCCTCCTCAGCACAAATTGCCTAATTTGTTAAACTGTCAACGGAACTTCTAACAATAGATGATACTATAGTCCACTGGTATTACAATCATGCACACTAACACATTATAATGAACCATTATTTGAGGTTCATACAAGCCACTTGGTATAGTTATAACGCAAGACAGATAGTGTCAAATTCATCCCACAAATATTCTGTGATTTTCGTTTAGGACTTGCAGTCTAATAGTGTTGTATCAACTGATTATGCCCATCTGGTTGGGACCCATAGCCCTCCTCAGCCTGCCAGACTGTGTGTGTGTGTGTGTGTGTGTGTGTGTGTGTGTGTGTGTGTGTGTGTGTGTGTGTGTGTGTGTGTGTGTGTGTGTGTGTGTGTGTGTGTGTGTGTGTGTGTGTGTGTGTGTGTGTGTGTGTGTGTGTGTGTGTGTGTGTGTGTGTGTGTGTGTGTGTGTGTGCGCGGTGGCAGGGGTACCTGTATTTGGATCTCTGGGTCAGGTGCATGTGTTATCTGTGCTTGTGCCCGTTTGCATCCACGCGCCTGTGCATAGTGAGGGTGTGTATGTGTATGCTCACGGTGCACATCTCCAAGAACAAGAGGACCTCCTGTGATGCACAGGTGTCACCAGCAGAGTCACTTCCCCACTTAAGCCCCGGTCCATCTGTTCCATTCATTCCCAGTGGCACCAGGCCGTGGGAGCAGCCAGCCATGATGAGCCGACTGACGATTGGAAGGTGTTCAGATTTTATGTTGCAACTCGTCACACTGAATATTTAATAGGCACCGCAATAAAAACAACTTTGACAAATCACCTGGAAGTGAACTTTCAAATAAAGGTGAAGAAGAGCCTTATGATTGTTTGCAGATCTTGAGATTAATGGATGTTTGTGGATCGCTTATCCCCCCCCTTTCCTGAACTTGACATTGTGTGTGAGGGAGGAAGACTTCAAGTGGAGGAACAGATAACAAAGTTTGTCTGAGCTGTTTACACAGTTCGGCCGACCAGGCCTTCTCAGGCTCTTAAGTTTGTTACACTGCAGGACGATAAAAATGTCCTCTGAATGGGGTTTGAAGATAAGCACTGGCAAGGAGCCAAAACAGTAAACGTCCACAGACACTGCTGGGATTCCTGAGTCCCACAGTCAGACGAGGCCAAGCAAGGCCATACCAGCTTCCCAGCTCTCATCACACACACAAAAAATAAATCATGGTTCTTCTGAAATGCCCTGTCCACATACTGTATTGTGGTTTATATGATGCATTCAGTCCGATTGATGCCTGTCTACCCCTTAGCCATGTTCCCTGTTTCAATAAGAGAGCACTGTGCTCCAGTTACAGAGGAGTGTAAAAATAGGCCTCACTCAGTCACCACTTAACCTGCCAATGTGGAGAACAAACCGTAAACTAGAAAAGTGTGCTCCTCTGGGTACAGGTCTCCGGCAGGCCAGGTTGCCTGCCTGACTTACACACGTTGTAAGTCAGTCATAGCCAAATTAAGTCACTCAACAGAGTCACAACACGTACACACACAGATCAGTGCCCGAACGTCCTCTTTCCCTCTCTCACTGTGTGTGTGTGTGTGTGTGTGTGTGTGTGTGTGTGTGTGTGTGTGTGTGTGTGTGTGTGTGTGTGTGTGTGTGTGTGTGTGTGTGTGTTGTGTGTTGTGAATCTGTTGAGTTACTTTATTTCTTTGCCCATGTAGGCAGCAGTAGGTACGTGTGCATGGACGGCTGGAAGCACACAAACAAATAGTAGAAGCTCAACACTTTGCTCACAGGGCAATAGACAACCACACAGTATTATATTGCTTGTTAAAAAACAACTGTGCAAAATTTGTCTACACTAAATGGCCATATAACGTAATTACTTTTGAAAACAATATGTCAAACAACATTTAAGCATCACCATTAAAAGCAACACAAGTGAATCTACTGAATTGCTCAATATGTGGTTCTATGAGCTGTTAAGGTAACAACGCACCAAGTGTTGGAAAGCGTCTATTGCCATAAATCTGCTGTTGAATGAGCGGTGGGTACACTGACGTGTCGGAAGTTGCAGAGGAGCGTCTAAAGCCGACTGAGTAAGCTTGATCGTATACGGTCGGCTTTCGACTGTCGGGTATCAGCGGGCTGGTGGAGAGGAGATAGAGCTCTCTAGTTGGCTGATATAGGGACTCTTTAAAAAATGCGGTACATTTATTTTGTCTGAATACAGCGCATATCCATGGTATACATATTACTACAGCTCAAAATGCACACACACAGCGTGGGACTGTGTGCGCACGCGCAAGTGTGGCTCGTCTTCTTCAAACACCAGCTGAAAATTATGATGATTATGATGATGAAACGTTGGATTACATCGTGGATGCACAAGGCTCATGTGGTGAGTAACTGTCTATTCTCAACCAATCACATACTTCACTTCATAATAGAACACCCTATTTAAATGGGGAAGTTGCATTGCTCATTCCTTGCTTGCCTTTTGCTGCTGCCTACTGCTGTGCTGCTGATGCTTGCTGCTACCGCTTTAAAACTGCCTCCACCATCCTCCACCACCCCAGCTACCACCTGTCGTTTTGGATCCCTATTGGTAGGGAGAAGTAATATGCTTTCTCAGAGTACCTAAAAGCAGATTTGTCCAATTCATCGTTAAACCAAAATAAATATATTGCGTATTTTATATTCAATAAATATATTTAACCATTCATGAGTTGTCCTGACTGAAACGTGTTTGTTGTTGAAAAAGACATCAAGCCATAGGCTATTTTTTTGCAACAAAGTAGCCGTCTGTCGGTGTCTGCTCTCAAGTGCATTTAGCAGCTTTTTTTCTCCACATCTTCCAACCGACTGATCTCCCGACTTAATTCGACTGCCAGTAGTAATCTGTAGTAGTCTAGTCTGTGGTGGAGAGCTACCTTTAGATAAGGATCAACAGGAATACAGGAGCTCTTGACAGCCTCTCAGATGCCCTAACGCCTGAAGGTTGCTTTTTTCTAGTCTTCATATAATTGGTTCTCACTAAAGCTCATTATAATATGGTACCGTTTCTGTCTACTCACTCTGTCTGCTTCTCAGCGGTAGGCTGTGGATAGCTATAAAATCTTCTTCATCATTGGTGGTAATTTAAAAGTTTTTATTTTTATTCATTTGTGCAAGAACAATGGCTTCTGTTTTAGCAAGCAAATTCTCCAGGAAAAGAAAGGCTGTAGTTTAGCTTGGAATCCCCACGTTTTTTTTTGTGCAAATAATAGTTGTGCAGTGAGGTAAAAAATCTATCCAAACAATAAATCATATGTGACAACATAAAAGATGTAATAAATGAAAGGAAAACAGCCTTCATAAACAAAGATTTCGGTGCACTTAAATTGACAGAAAAAAAGCTAAAAACCAAAATGTACAAGCTCGATGCAAAGAGTTGTGAGCTTGTAGAAGAGCCATTTTTGGTGTGGCACACCGTTGTACAACCGAGTATAAATCAGGCTTAATTGTGTACATAACAGCGATTCCCAACCTGTGAACCAGGGCCCAATGGTCGGCTGTAAGGATATTGTCAGTGGGCTCCCAAATCATTGGCAAAACACACAGATTAACAGAATAGTGCAATAAAATAAAAATAAAACATTTTTTCTTTAAAATCTTAAAAAAATGTGTTATTGTGATACCGATAAATAGGAACTTAACCCATTAAAACCGGGAAAGCATCTGTGTCATTTTAGATGTAACGTTGGCTATTCAAAAATAGCAGATATACAAGCTTGTACATCTGCTATTTTTTTACATTTTTGAAAAATCTTGAAAGAGTGAGAACTACCGAATCCGATTTAGAAGGCATTTGTAGAATCGGCCTCAGGTCTTAATGGGTTAAAGTATACTACGTTGGTTCCATTGATCCAAGCGGGATGACCGAGTGTTCAGTAACATCAATGTTGCATTCATGATCTGTTCCCATTCTATATCTCCTGTAATCAGAAAGTAATTAGACCAAGCCTCATGCATAAGTCATAAGATCAATCTCCTCATTCATTCAGACTGTGCTTAATGAGGCAGCCGTCTTGACAAGGACTTTGAAAAATGTGTCAAGCGGCAGGGAGGGGTTCAGTGTTTTCCTCAAGAACACATCCACCGGACACATCGGCGGGAGTTGAATGTGGGCCATTTCCGTTAAGATACAATCACTCGAACCATTTGGCCATCATGCTAAAACTGCTGGGTAGCGTCACGTTTGCAGACACTTTTATCTTCGTGCTGCTGACTCAAGGAGTGAGATAAGAGTTATTACAGGACACCAGTGTCTGCTCTGCTTAAACCAGAGTGGCAAGCTACACTGGGTTACTTACAAGCCTGTGAGCTAAGAAAAAGCAATTCATAACTTTTAACCTGGCATCCTTGTTTTGGCATTATAGATTCCATTTTCTCCCTCAAGCACACCCGCCAAAAAAGGGGGGGAAAGCACAAAAAAATAAAATAAATATATATGTATGTATGCGACTGCAGGACACCAAACTAAATAAGTCGCTGAGAGGCGATGAGGTGGGCCATTGTCTATTGTCTGACGCGCTCCGCTTAACAAAAGGAAGATTTGCTGGATCCAAACAATGCGTTTTAAGGGGTTATATTAAAGCAACAATAACTTACTTAAGGGTGCTCAGTCTGCTCACACTTATAGCAACATAATCACAGCGATCAAAACAAAGCAAAACAAATAAAGCAAATAAAGTGGTCAACAACAAATACGGCTTCCCAGTTCCCACACACCCCCCCCCCTCTCTATGTCTGTTCTCAGTAGGTGAACAGGTGATGCTTTTGAGGTAACAATGTGTCCGCCCCTATGCCTGTGACTCAAGTATCCACCTACCCCAGTGCATTGACCAATTATATAAACAAACATAAACATCATAACAATAAACCCATTCATGATTGCAATAAACCAATTCATGGCTCCTACAATGTATATATAGACTTTTTTTCCTTCTTTTTTTTTTTTTTACATTTGCCTATAATGACAAGGACTCAATGTTCAAAGTGGTGAAAGATATGAGACAGCACAAGACAATATAAACACTGACATCCTGACCCTAGCCATCTCTCTTTCTTTACACGTGTTAAAAGTGAATAAATACCATGAAGGCGTACAGTACATTCTCACCATTTTCAGTCAAACAACACAGAAATCTAAAATATGGACTGGCTGACATGAGAGGTTACTACAAATGCAATGTATCCTCACTAAGTTTATTAACCTCAGTTGCCAATATACTTGTTCATGATTTTTGTTATAACATATTAAATTAAACATAATAAAAAATGTAATAAAAATATCAAATAATACCAAGCAATAGTAAACATGTCGTTCAGCTGCTATAATACATTGGAACTTCAAACTCTGGGTCTGTTATTGATTATAAACAGCAATCAAAATGCTCTCTCTCTGTGTGTGCTGGAACAGTGACAGCTGGATGCGTTGACATGAAATAATAAAAATACACAAAACGGACATGTATAAAAGGCTATACATAAGCAGTAAGCACAATAAACACTTAAATGCAACTTAATTAAAAGTCACACAGACCAAGCGCGCGCGCGCACGCACGCACGCACGCACGCACGCACGCACGCACGCACGCACACACACACACACACACACACACACACACACACACACACACACACACACACACACACACACACACACACACACACACACACACACACACACACACACACACACACACAATAATAGGCTGCCTGCACAACACTCAAAATGGGCATGTAAAACTCCAAAAGCCACAGATGCTACCTGACCGTACCGTTTGTGTTATGTAATATTCTGTATAGTTTAATCCGTGCCTGCATGTCATTGTATTTCCTTGTTTCTATCAAGTATAATACCGGATTTCACCTGCTGCAACAATACCACTACACTCATTGAGGAATACAGAACTTCCAGCACAGGCGGGATTAAAACACCTCTTTATGGAGACTAATACACGGTACACAAAGGACCCATACAGTCAGGTAATGTCTGTGGTTTTAATAGGATAACTACTGTATATTTCTTGAATTCGCACATTTATGGAGAAGTATGGGCATTAAACACGGAATTGCAGTGGCTATTTGGGGAAGTGAGATACACAAATGTCAAAATCAATAAAATAAATCTCTGAAAGTCTTGGCCCAAGGGCAAGGCTTCCCCTACTCCTTAATAATCACTGTCAGGGCTGTGCTATGTTCTCCTGGGAACCCAATATATATATATATATATATATATATATATATATAAATAGAAATATTTACATATAACTGTAACTATACAATAACTGTCAGTAATACAAATATGATTTCACAAAATGTTTGGAGAATAATTGACAAAAGTACCACCAAGTCCATAGATTTTATGACTTACAGATCGTAGTGCTGAAATTATGTTGCATTATTAAAACTGTTCTGTGACAGAATTATTTGACAGCTGTACTTGTTGTCCACCATTTATTTACTTGATAGAAACCCAGATCACTGCAGACTGCACCACTCTCAACAATTTGTTCAATGTTTAGATTCTGGCGCTACCAAGGTGTGCTTTCTGCTTGCTCTGCATTTTCTGCTTGTGGGAAAGGTTGATTTAGATTTAAAATCCAATAAATCATGAGGTTGCTGAAGGGAGATGCAGTTCCATTACTGGTCAGTGCCTGCACTCCCCCCACCGAGCTCTCACCCTAGCAACATAATTATAGCCCTCAATCACCAAAGCCATGTTAAGCTTAACTGAACCGTTACTTCGTGACTATCACAGAACCTGAATGGGAACATTGAGGATTTTGAAAAGCCAAGTATATTGAGTGCTAATGAAGACCAGCCTAAGAATATTTAAAGGGTTCTTTACACACCAGCATTGAGTTATGCCATACAAAGCCAGAGCATTCAATAAATAATTATAAATGTGTTTGTTGAAAAGTTCTTTTCCACTAAATATATTGTTTGCCATTGCTCGAAAAATGTATGACAATGAATTGCTTAAATAGTAAAGCATTTTCTTTTTAAATAAATACAACGTTTTGAATGGTGAGTGTTACTTTAAAATACTGACTGTACTTATGAAATACAACTTCAATGAAGTTATGGTAGGCACCCATAAACCACAAATCTTCAGAAGATCTTCAAACAGAAAATGAAGACAAAATTGCACAATGCCCTCTTGGTACAAATGCTTATACAACACAATGTAATACATGATAAGCTGCACCTTACTAAAGTCATACTACTGTGAATTCTGAATGTGCAATACCTGGGGTGTTAAAGGAGGCTGAAATATGCTTAGGGATGGGAAACGTTGTGAGCTTGTCAAAGATGAGCAGCCAAACCCTGAACGATTTCATTAATACAGAGGAAATAAAGATTGTATAAGGCAGACCCACAGGCACATACTGTAACTGAGGGGATTTAATAGGGCTCAGGAAAAAGATGAACTCCACATTCAGAGAGAATTGTCTAACAAAGAGCAAGTTTTGTATAAGTGGCAGTTTCTACAGACTTTTGTTTCACAAAGAGACACACATTAGTTCTGTCGGTGCAATTAAAGGAACTATGCTATGGGCTCACACTTTGTGGATCTAGAAGAGCAACTGCATTGCTTGTGTCATTTTAGATTTTAGCTATATATATATAGCACATTGGTTGGCTATTCAAAAATAGCAGATATACAAGCTCATAGTATGAGGTTGTAGATCTATTTTTGAAAAATCTTGAAAATGTGTGCAAATCGCAAATAGGCGTATATACCGTATACATATATTTTCTAAAGCAAACATTTTTTTACTCAAATCTTTGCTTCTGAAGGTACCCGGAACTAAATATTTTGAAATGGGGGTGCGCGGCCAAATACATATACTTTTGGGGGTCCTTGACATGAAAAAGTTTGAGCACCACTGATATAGAGCAACATACGATTTTCAGAAAACTGTTAGGATTTAGAAGACATTTTTAGAATCGGCCTCAGGTCTTAATGGGTTAAGCAATACAATTCAAGACGAATACAGCATCCTATTATTCTAACCACTAGCCTCTAACCACTGGCTGGGATCTCAGACAGATAACAACTAACTTCCAGAGCGATCGGAGAAGTAGGTGGTGAGAGAAATGTGAGCTGACAGTAACTGGCGGTATAAGTGTCAAGAGTATACGTTTGGAAAGCGTAAAATAAATGTACCGGGGCAGCAAGCACAGAGCTGGGTTGTTATGGTCTTGCATAATGTTCAATAAAACACACTAACTGATATGCACAAGTCATTTTGACTGATATTCAGTGAGGCTAAGTGCCTGAGTGCAGAGGAGCATTATCCAAATAATAACAGTGTAGGAATATAAGTTCCACTGTTACTATCCGCCTTAAGTGGGGCATAGAAACAAAGAGCTGTATAGACTGAGAGTGAGAAAGAGAAAGAGAGAGGAGAGAGAGAGAGAGGAAAAAGAGAATGTAAGATGTTCAGAGGGATGTGTAAATATTAGACAGGGCCTCTAATATGTGCTCTGGTAAGCTTTGCCCTTGAGGCACATTAGGCCATGGCAATGATACATCACACAAGCTGTGGCTCTCATTGTAAAGGGTGGTACTCAGAATACTGAGTGGTGCAGTCTGGAGCTGGATGACATCACTACACATCCATGTCCATGAAAACCTGGCATGAATGTCACTGAATTTAACTACCAAGTTGTTATACTTTGATAGCTTGCATACTTACTTGGTTAAATGTTTTTGGTAAAATGACATTGGATTTGAAGCAGCTGTACTGATAGCAGAAACCAAATGATTGTGCACTGCATTTATGCTCTGCTTAAGAAACTAAATCTTCTCCACATGTTTACACTCCTACACAGAGGTCTACGTCACACAAACGGAGAGAGCTCTGTGAGGCCTGTATTCAATATTTGCACTCATCGTTTGGCTGCAGAAGACTTGGATTATGTTGCAAAAGCTGTCATTCTTTGCCCCGTTTGAAACTCCAAGAACTGGTCACCAATGACTTAATTTGTTTTGAAGAAAACTGCAATGACGTTTTGCTGGCAAACTCCTTGTATTGTGTTTGTGAGGACGAAGAAGACACCTTATCTGTTTCAACTGGCATGCAAGTTAGTAGACAAAGATAGAATTCCGATCAAAAAGCATGTTGCTGAGAACAAATACCAAAATGCTTTAATATTCCCCAAAAAAATCTAGAAATGCTGTCATCTAGAATGATGGTAGAAGTCTGTCAATGAGACAGATTTGACACTGTACAATACTTGCTTGTTTTGGCTTTGGCCTTTGTTAATCCCTGAACTAGTGAAGAATTAAAAAAGTGCTCAAAGTGCCACTTTGTCAGTGGTGGTTTGAGCATTGTTCTGTGAAATATACAGTACCGGTACATTTTGTGAAAGATACCGTATGTTTTTTTGTATGTAGAATGTTCACAGTTAGAGCACATACCATATAAATAAGGCTAGTCATTGCTGCAGCTAAGCCCAATTTGAATTCGGCCCGAGGCACTTTATACCACTGTCTCCCGCCTTTCCTGTATCTCTGTTCACTGTCACATCGAAATAAAGCGGAAATGCCTAAAAATAATCTTTAAAAAAGAAATAAAAACAAAAAGGATTAGGTGTAAGAAGACTGGAACTCAGTGAGGGATATAAATCATGTATATCATCCTTATTAACGTATTGCTTCCTTCCAACACAGATGGGATTTGCCGAAAGGCCAAGAGGGTGAAGAAGAAGGGCAAGATTTTAACTGGCTTATCAAGCAATGACATGCGGCTCAAACATGTCAGAGGAACACCCTTGAGTCCACTGAGATTCCTGGAACATATAACTGTGATTTTAATTCCAAGCATTTATACAGCGTCAACTGTTATACAGCGTCACATGCAGGTGCCCGGACCGCTACGCCAGCGGCCCGGGCATTCTATGATCAAACCAGGCCAATCTTCTACTTCATTTAACAACTTGGCATCCCTATTTTGGTCTTTATATAGGCAAATATTTTACAAACAATTTCAAATATTTTCAAACATGTTTGAAGACTGCAGATCTACAAGCTCACAACCTGTCACAATCGTCTATTTTTGCTATTTTAAAGTAGGGCTTAAGTGGTTAATGGGTCATTTCCCTGACTATACAGTTGAGATCAGTCCAGACTTGGTAATGAAGTTCATCATCTACAGGCGGAGAGTAAGTCCACTATTGAGGGGACGGCTTTGGCAGGCCAAATAATGGATCAGTTTAATCAGTAATTTAGAGATAATTCACATTGCTGGGAGCCAGAAGGGCAGTCAGGATAGGGACAGACTTTGTGAGCAATAAAAATGGTCGGTAGCTTGTTTCAGCTCTGATTAAGTGGATTGTGATGCTAAACAAACGTCTCATAACCAGAATTAAATCATGACAATGTGTGCAGTAAAAGAAAAAAGTCTTCTTGGATATAAATTGGCTGTTAATTTGTCTCACTGAGTGGCAGTGAAACCAGTGTTCATGTTTAACACACACACACACACACACACACACACACGCACACACGCACACACGCACACACGCACACACGCACACACGCACACACACACACACACACACACACACACGCACACACACACACTTCATTAGTTGATGGCTCGACTTGGCTCGTTGCCCTTTGATATTTAGCACATTAGCTGTGAGCCTGTGGCATAGCTTTTTCTTATGTTGACTTAGTAGAGTAGACAGGAGTGTTATAGTTGTTTCACAAAAACCCTAACAAACTAATGGTCATTGGTCTCCTCCAAAAATAAGAAAACCAAAAATATAATTAACACAATAACTGAAAATTAAATAAATAAATAGGTCACACTAATTTAAAGGTCATTTACAGTAATAGTATGGAAATATGTACTATTTTATTTAAGTTAGTGATCCTTACATTTTGCTTACACTACATTACATTTTCAGATGTATGTACAGTACGTCTGCAGGAGTCTTCATATTGATGTGTATGGCTGACAGACAGTTGCAGCCCTGTATCAACAGATAAGAATACTCCAGTGAGTTTCCCAAATAGGACCCCCAGCCTATAGGAGACCCACAGCACAGAGCAGGCTGCACTATCAGTGTAGCCAATGGCCACTTGGTCACTAGCCAGCACGGTGCATTCATCACATTGCTCCCAGCCTGGCTCAAACCACACTATGTGACCACAGAATCTACCTTATGGATAATGGAGAGTTAAAATCCAGAGCTATTGTTCTTTTTTTTTTATCCCACGATTTTGTAACCCCATTTTTTACACCCAGTGCCAATTGTCTATGTAATCCTGGGCACTACCTTCCCTCTGCCAACCTAGGGAGGCCAGGGCCGAGCTCATGCCTCCTTCAATGCATGAGAGCCAACTGACCTTCTTATCACCTGACAGGGGAGAGTTTCCCTGGTAGGACGTAGCGCGTGGAAGGAACACGTTATTCCAACCAGTTCCTTTCCCCTCCATCAGGCGCCCCAGCTGGCCAGGGGGAGGCAGTATAGTGACCAGGATTACTGCATGTTTTTGTGAGGGTACCTACCCTAGGAGACACGGGGAGAACATGCAAACTCCACACAGAGAGGCCCTTTTTGCCAACCCCACCTAGGGTATGGGCACTGATGACGCGGAGGAGAGAACACGCCCCCAGCGCCCACAGCGTCCCCTGCGGGAATCGAACCCAGGACCTTCTAGCTGTGAGGCGACAAGCTATTGTTCTATATCAAGCACATTAGCCTTGCTGAACAATACTACAGCGGAGTAGTAAATGTGGACTTTTTATATATTTTTGGCAATACACCCAATAACCAAGTGACATTGGTGCGCTCTCAGATGTTGTGGATTTGTAAACTTTCATCCCCTAACATCACAAGAAATTAATTCAGAACATATATTTTGAAAACTGAAATGTCTAAAAATATCATAATAATTGCGGATTACATTTTGCAGGCAAATACAGCAACAGCCAAGTGAGGCAGATGTTAGTGTATAAACAAATCCTATTAAACCAGTCTGTGTTGTGATTAACAACACCTCCCACTCATCTTTCACAGCGCTTGTATCAGATGTGGGCATTGGCCCTCATCCACAATCAGATGGAAAGTAAACCAAATTATATTCTGTATTTGATTGCACATCCATCCAAATGAGGTTGCACAGTCAAATCAGCCGATTTGCATCGTCTATGCCTGTATGCAACTTCTGGCCCTTTTCAAGACATGGAAACCAACATTAAATGCAGCCAGTGTGCAGTTTCACAGGAAACACAACTACTATGCCCACTGAAAAGTATGCGTTTAATATTTTTTCATAAAACGTGATGCCACATGTTGTGAGCTTGTAAATCTGCGATTCTTTCTTTTTCTTTTCTTTTCTTTAATGTATGGAATCTTTGAAAATGTTGACCTATAATCACAAGCTCAAAATAGGGACGCCAGGTTGAAAGTGGTTGTGTTTTATAAATATTGAACCAATGAAAAGTAAAACAATACACACACACAAAATTGGACCTACATAGTTTCCACTTGACGATATTCTTTATGAACTGTCATGAAAGGTGTGACAGCCATCACAGGATTACCCACATAAACCCAAAAATATGTGATCTGCTACACATTGTGAGCTTGTAGATCAGCAGTTATTGGTGAAGAGATATGTTGTAGAGCCAAAAAATAAGGGGACAACTATAGACCCATGGGTCTATAGAAGTATATTATGTAGGGTTTAAGTGGTTAAGGATCGTCAGTGGTACACTACAAAGGAAGTATTGTTGTAGGCAGCGTAGAGGTACAGTATAATAATGGTATCCATTTACAGAAGTCCTTCTTCAACCAAATCAATATGTTGTAAGCTGCTTTGTTGTAAACGTCCCCCTCAAACAATTCCTACGGCAGCATTGCAGTAAAATGTGAGGCATCTATACGGGCTACTGATGTATCTATATAGAGGTTGTATAAAGGTCAGGTCCTCCCTGCACAGTAAAATCAAAGTTCAGCCTACTATGGTACTACAGATGAATGAGTGGCACCTCCATTTGATGTGCCACAGTCATGTCCAGAGATGATTTCTCCGCCTGAAGTGCTGATTTCTGAGAAGTGGGCATAGATATTATGGTATGTCCTTATAATGGCTCAGTCAGCCCAGTCTCCATCTCAGTCACCCATGCTCACGGCTAAAGCTCTCTGGAGCTCTCTCCACTCTACAGGGATGACAAACTGTAGCCCCCCCCCCACACACACACACACACACACACACACACAGAGCCTAGAATACACAGCATTCTTGATCTCTCCGAAAGCCCCTCTAGTGTGTGCGTGTGTGCACGCGTGCGTGCGTGCGTGCGTGTGTGTGTGTGTTTGCACGTGGTGAGAGGCGGCAGAGCTCTGTTTCTACTTATTCCCGGTCACGGTCTCCCTCTGACAAAACAACAGGAGGTTAAAACAGGGTGGAGACACCCAGGGAGAGAGGGAGAGGCTGGAGGGTCTAAATCAATCCCACATGTTCTACCAAGAGGAGGGTTTTCCAGGCGCCCCCTCATCTCAAACAACCTGTGCGCGCGCAATAGTTTAGCTGTGTCCCCACTTGGACAGAAAGTGGAAAATTTGATCTTTGTCAGTTTGTCTTTCTTCGCTTTTCAGAGATTGTGGTTAAGGTCAGTGTGGAAGGTCACAGTTTGGCTTAAAGGGTTGTGAATTGTGATTTAATATAGATCGATGAAGTCACAAGTATAATACAAAACTCTGTGTGTGTGTGTGTGTGTGTGTGTGTGTGTGTGTGTGTGTGTGTGTGTGTGTGTGTGTGTGTGTGTGTGTGTGTGTGTGTGTGTGTATGGAAGGGCTTACTCAATACTTTTCCCGCAGTTTTCGCACCCCCTGCACCCCACACACACTGCTGTGTGTACTCTACTGTAGCTCATGGCTGGCGTAAAACAGAACACATGGATCCATTTTATTCTAGCCATTGCCATCACAAAGGAACAATTTTATTTTTGGCAGGCAGCAGAGTTCTTCAAAAGAAAGTCACTACTTAAAATAAATAAATAATACAAAAAGTTATGATGCCACATGCCGCAGTGGGGTACAAACTGAAATATAAAATGTTTGTCCAATTCTAAAATAAATCAAAACACAGATGGTAGGATTTGACACATTAAAGATAATTCCTCCCTGGTTTTTGAGGGATATTAAATTTGTCATCTGACTGTGAATGCACAATACAATACACACTCAGAACACTTAAACATGTGGTGGGTGTTGTGTATGTGTGTGCGTGTGTGTATGTGCGCGACGCGTGTGTCCTATGTGGGCAGAAGGCTTCAGAATGCGTGATAGAGCCAGGTAAGTGGATCTGTCAGCATTACCTTAACCCAGTTGTCAGGCTATGACAGGAGGACTGAAAGTTACTGAATAAGATTAGACGACCTGGTCCATTATCCTGGGAGCTGTGTTCACTCATCAATGGGAGCATCCTGTCTGTCTGTCTGTCTGTCAACAAACTGTTGGTTGGACCTGGTTGTGTCAGACAGCAGGAGAGGTAACAGTAACAAGTAGGAAGAGGAATAGTGTGTCCAACAAATGTCATAACCAATGCTTTCAGGTTTTTTAAAGCTTAAAAGACGTAACACATTTTATCTAACTACACTAGTAGACTCTAACACTTAGAGACAAGTGTACCAATGTAACCAAGCGGACTAATAAGGGTCCTTTGGTTACATTTGTAGTACAGTACACTGCCTGGGTAAAACTTAATTTGACTGTGCAGAGCCTAATTGTAGTCAGTTCTATGCCTTTAACTATACATGGTTTCATGTTCTCCTTGTGGATTTATCTGTTAGTCAGTATTCATTGTGAAACTCAAATGTGTTATGTCTCTGCAGCAGTGTCACCAAGACAAATAAAACAAGCTTTCATGAGGAATTCAATGTTATTCTTATTGCACTTAGTGCTAAAAGTGTTTCAGATTCGTTCAGAGGTCTAGTTGTCCTTGTAGCCTGTGGTGATGGTATGAACCTGTGTAAGCTGTCAACATCTCTCTGCTCTGATGTCACCACAGTTATTGTGCTTGGGAAATGATGTGATTCTGGTCCTTTATGGGAGCTATGGGTGTCCTGGAGCTTGAAAAGAACACTTGGCTGTGACGAGGGAAGGAGAGGTGAGGAAAGGAAAGAGGTTGTGCCACTGCAATGCACGAGTACTACTCTGAAGAGATGGAACAGCTGGAAATACCTTGGTTTGGCAGGAGACAGGGCTGATATATGACATCTCGCCACCATGCTGCATTGGCTAGGTCTAGCTATCGAGTATGTGTGTTTTAGGGGTGGGAGGAGCAAGAGTTTGAGATGTAGGCCTACACTGAAATATCCTGGTTGTTGAGTATATAAATGGACCCTTACGGGTTCAGACTGAGTTACATTAACACTCCAGATTTTTCTGTGTGTGTGGTGGTATTCTAGAAGACCATATGGGTCAGTGAATGAAGTGTGACACACGTTAGCTGCATGTTATTAGTTTGCCCTGATTCAACCCATCAGTCACGTTTTGAAGTCCCTCGAACACAAACTCCCTCTTTTTATCAGATACAGTCTAGTCTGAAGACTGAAACATACATGAAACATACACGAAGCTCATTACTGCTAGTAATGAGCCAGCTAGAAACACGTAAGTGCCAAAATCCATATAACAGACAACAACCGTGATGTGTGAGTCTGTGAGACATCCTTGTCTCTGTTGTTTGGAAATACAGTCCTTACATAAAAAAATCATCAACAGATCACATTTAAAAACAGTACTATTTTCTTGATCATTACTATTCTCACACATTAGTGGAAATTCACTGAACTGATAAAAAATCTCCTTCACTGTCA
Organism: Gymnoscopelus microlampas; assembly: GCF_963454915.1. NCBI lineage: Eukaryota > Metazoa > Chordata > Actinopteri > Myctophiformes > Myctophidae > Gymnoscopelus > Gymnoscopelus microlampas. The sequence continues at coordinate 36,769,211 of NC_139941.1, forward strand.
GTTGCTCGATAACCATCCTGAATTAACATGTTGTATCGTATTGAAATTTGAAAAGTGGAGTGTGGATAACGGACAATGCTGCATTAACATTTTGTATCATATTGAAATTTGAAAAGTGGAGTGTGGATAACAGACAATGCTGCATTAACATATTGTATCATATTGAAATTTGAAAAGTGCAGTGTGGATAACAGACAATGCTGCATTAACATTTTGTATTGTATTGAAATTTGAAAAGTAGGGTGTGGATAATGGACAATGCTGCTGGATTGAAAACAGACACTGACAACATTGAAGTGGAAGAAAAGCATACTTTTCTCATTACCAATGCTGTGTGTGAACCAAGAGCAGCACCAATTGCTTTTGATAAAATGTTAGAATATTTCTTCACCCGTTGAGACTCGAGAGTACAACAGGAAGAAGATAAGAGCACAATGGGATAGGAAAAGAAAAAGAGTGAATGAGAGCATTATGTTGATACTGCATGGTAGCAGGGAGGCCATGTGGTATGGTCATAACCATAAGGTACCAGGTTTCATCTCTGGACATATGAGTCCATCACCAGCTGGACGTATCCTTGAACAATACACTGTGCCTCTAGCCGTTTCCTCATTGTGATTGGCTCTGGATAAGAGCATTAGCTAATTGCCTAAAATGTAAATGATCTCTCCCCTCTAACTAACCTTGGAACCAAGACTCTTGACACGTGATGTCATACAGCATGATGTTGATTGTTGAGTCACTGTATAAGGTAAAACTATGAACACAAAATGAAACATAGATATAGCCACACACAATTTCAACTGCAGTCATTCTGTAATCTCCTACGGAGAGGTCTACATCACACAGAGTGTTCAGAAAGTCAAAAACTGGTGTAACATCCAACCATCTGCATAGAGACTAGAGAGTGGTCATTTTGAGAGTTATTTTTTAGAGATTCACAAAACGTCAACGTTCTCTGTGTTAACCACTTTAACCCTGTGTCCCAATTTTGGGCATGTTATTATAGGTGCGAAAAACAAAATCCAATCTAAGCTTGTAGATTGATATTTTTGAAATCATTTTGAAATGTTTTGTGGTATATTTTCTGTAAAATACTGTTTAAGAGCAAAAAGGGGAAAAAGCGATACACTATTTAATCTGCCAAAAACACACAGTGTTTGCAGACTACACAGTCTGCACAGATCTACTGCTGGCCTCAGTGGAAAAAGGCCCCATTTATCTTCACAGGCCAGCAGAACACACCATGTATGATGTGATGTTATGAATGGCTTAAGGCATATTTTAGTCTTGTCCTACTCCTGTTCTCTTCTCACTGTTATCACTGAAGCATGTGAAGCAAGTATTCCTGACCACCTCTGGCCTTAGATGTTTTCAGTCAGATGATCATTGTTTATCCTTACGTGACGTGAACAAGACAGCTCCATCCTTATCCTGCACCTCAGCTGAGGGCCTCAATGGAGAGATTGTTGAGGCCTGTTATACAGTATTCAAAGCCTACTAACATCTGTCGACTCAATGTGGCAGTGTGTGAGTAAGGACCACTCAGGGAGTTCAACAATAGCCCTAATTATTCTGTTTGGAACAATTAAATGAAGGCTGGCTGGCAGGGGGGGGGGGGGTCCCTACATTTAACTCATGGTCAGCAGTTGGATCTCGATTAGCCAAACATTTACTCCCATATCCTATAGTCATGAGCAAGAAAGAATGCTAGGCTATAACATAATGTTATAGCTGGCCTGGCTTTGATTTTGACCCAAGGCTCTTTGCTGCATGTCATCTCCCCTCTCCCTCCCATCGTTCCTGTCTCTAGCTCACATTGTAGGCTACATCATCAGCATGAATTCACCGTTTAGTTTTGGTACTGTGTTTTAGTTTAAGTAGAACAAATTTGCTCATGTTCCCTTGTACTGAATTGTCTTTAATAGGACATTTTTATGCAATGAAGTGTCAGTATTTTACCTTCAATGACAATTGAAAAGAATAAGCTCACCAAACCAAGATAGTATATTAAAATAAGGCAGCTAAGACAGCCCAAACACCAAGTAAAGACACTCTACTAAACCATGAGTTTCACAACTATTAGCAGCATAATAGAGAGACAAATGTGACAACAGGGAGTAAGTAATGGACTCTAATATCACACAGAACCAAGATCATTAACAAACAGGAGCTTGAGTGGTTAGTGAAATCCCCAGAACAAAAGCTCCGCCTATGAAATCACTCTCTGGATGCAGATTAGGTTCAATGAAAACAGACATTCAATTATGCTTTTAAACACCCTATTAATATGACACAGATTACCACAATGTTTTGAAACACCACAGTCAAGAGGGCATGGCGGTGAGCAGCACTTAACGGCTATAATCTCAGGGATAACAACCACATGTGAAAGCACTAATATCTCACTGTTAAACCAGGGAGAAAAACACATTTCACACACTTAAATTAAAACATTTGATAAAATATTTTGATCTCTTTTTGTTCCCTTAATTTTTCTCCCCAATGTAGTAGTTATGCAAATGTGCATGTGTATAATAGTTCCAGTCTCTGCCAACTAGGGCTGTCACGATTATGGAATTCTACTTGAAGATTTGACAAAAACTTAAACAGAACACAAACACAAAGAAATGACTGACAATGACCAATACCAATAATCAAAATATATAACTATGGCCAAAATACGGCAATTTAATTTATACTCTAAATGTATTATTTGACGTAACACTCATGATGCGACGTGTTGTGAGCTTGTAGATCTGATTTTTCCACTATTTTTGAAAATGTTTCAAAATGATTGAACAATTAAGTAATAATTGTGACAGTCCTACTGCCAACCCCTCTGTTTGGTCTGAGGAGGGTATAGACAACTATGTCTCCTGATACACATGGAGGCACCCGACAGTGAGGAGTTTCACCATGCAGGAACATCCCATCCCTCCCAGTTTTGCTCCCTGCTGATCAGCCGCCCAGAGCCAACCAACCTGTAGGAGTTGCTATTGCAGTGACAGAGATGAGAGATCGCACTCCCCATACCAGCCAGTTCCCCACCCACAAACACGGTTAATTGTGTTCACTGGAGCACCTGGCCTTGCCCGAGGCACCGTAGAGGAATCAAATCCCAGTTTGTCGGGTCAGCCCCGCGGTGGTAGGCAGGTACTTTACCCTTATGCCACCCGGATTCCCACAATTACAATCCTCTTTATTGTCACATCATCACAGGTTTGCAGGTGTAAAGCAGGGGGTGAAATTAGTTTTTGTGCAAGCTCCATCGTTTTTGAAATAATTAAATAAAACATGAAACAATACATTCCGCCGGTATCTGAATTGAGTCCAATTCAATGGATCCATAGTGAAAAGGAGGAAACAGATGTGGAAGTTGAAGATTAGGTTCCTGTCAGTACTGGTTCCCAGCTCTCCTTTCAGAATTTAAATGCCACAACTAACAGCCTCTTAGTGAATGTACTGCCATACAACCAAAAAATGCTGAGCAGATGTTTCTAGATGATCGATTGATAGTTTCCACACATTTATCCATGCCTACTCTTGAAATATGGGGTTATTGGGCTTGAGAGCAAATTACAACAGTTGGCCACCCTGGTTATTTTGTTTAGACAGCTGTTACATTCAACTTGTACTGTGTAACAACACAGAGCTGGCTATAAACAGTAGGATTTCTATGCTAAAAATAGTAGATCAAAACTAGATACAGTTGGGCATCTAAGCTAGATATAGCAGGATCTCATTACAGACATAGAATATGGTGGGATAATATTATAGATGATGTTGCCACGGCCAAAGGCTGACTTTATCATCAGTTTATTACAGCCGAGTTGTGGTCATGCTGTGCAGATATTAATAATTCTCTACTAATGTGTTCTAATTCTATCTCAGAGGGGAACACAAACTGTCAGGCATCAGTAAGCCAGGCACTGACACTGTAAGAAGTGTGCAGTGTGCAAGCTTTGGCCCAAACCATCTTCCTCCAGGTGCCCAATGCCATATGACATCTGCTGCCACGGAGCTCTGGTACCATGGCATACAGTAAAATTCTAAGTGTTGGTTTAACTCTACATCCCTGTAACACCTTTGCACAGATACAATGATGTTGAAATAAGAATATAAGCCTCCTCCACTGTTACACTGGAAGAAGTCATCAACTAAGTGCCCCCAAAAATATAATGTAAAATTAAATGCAACGTGTTATTTTGATAGTTGTAAAGCTCAAAGGCTAACAGTCAAAGACTGGACATGTGTGGATTGACCAGTAACAAATGCAATAGTGGATCAGAATAGAGTGATGTCTCCGACTGGACCTGTATCTCCCCAGGGGGTCCCAATATATCAGCCTCAAATCCTTTGGGCCTTTTTACTGAGGGAAACAAAGAGCACCAGAGTAAAGACTTAATCTTCTTCACCCCCGACCCATCTGCTAGGCCAGGGGATCAACCCCAACATATTCCTGTACAGTTTAGCTTCTGGACCTTCTGGACCTTCTGGACCTTTCAGCATACACAGCAATACTGTAGTGTCAAAGTATGTATGATGTTATGATAAATTCCTCATGGAGTAATTCTGACTTTAAATTGGTACAGCTTTATTTCACTGCTGACAGTAAAAATAAAAAATAGCATGCAACAATGTCTTACGAAACACTACATCTTGCAAGACTAAGTTGTGTGGTGTCAACTCTGTGACATCTCAAGCACCTTCCAGATAGAAAGACTTACTGAATCACATTCACTGGGTCAATTTTCGAGAATAAAGATACCAGCCTTGTAAATCAGACCATTTGTTTGTGAAATGCCTCTAATAGCAGCCAGCAATAGTTATTGGCCCCAATAACAACAACAGATAACAAAATGTACTAGAAAATAAAAGCTAACCATGGTGTATAAGGGCCACTGGAATCTTTCCACTTCTAATCAGCACCTGCATCCGCAGGACAACTAACATTCTAGAGTCTAGACGAATTGTCATGTGGTGAAGCAGGAACTACACTGGTTATGGATCAGTGATAATAATAACTTCCTAATTGACTGCATTGCTTTGGCAAATAAAGCTATTGGACAAGGTGATGAGATCAATTGTGTCTATCATCACATTATGAATATGCCATGACACACACTGCTAACATGTCTAGTCTACTGAGAAGCTTAACCAGTGACAAGTGAGATGGAAGAGAAAAATATCAATTAATTTCTTCGCAAAAGGATTAAATGAAAGAGCAGATAGGAGAATTCTAATGAGGATTATCTGCACTGACACTCACTGACAGTCACTGTGTGTGTGATAACTGTGTTACTATGTAACCATCCTGAACACCAGAACAACCCGTGACAGCAGACTCACTCTGACTGTCTGTCGGGACATTGTAACCATTTTAATTGTAGCAACTGCCTGCAGGCATTTCTTCAATAGAAAGCAGGAGTCTTCAACGTTTTTCAGGCCAAGGACCCCTTAGCTGAGAGAAAGAGATGAAGCAGGGACCCCCCCCACTACACATTGTATAAAATTGTGTTGTAGATTAAACGTTTTCATATATTTCATAACTAGCTGCATAGACTTGTTTGACAGCATTATCATCAATGTTGTGTAAATTACACAACATTTTTGTTTTTGTTTACACATTATCTTCTCTATTAATATGTTGTATTCATGTCAATGTATATTTTCAGCCTTTTAAACCCTCAATATTTAGTAAACTTGACCGTTGACTCTGCTCTTTTCCCCTCTACACCAACTCTCAGAGCAGATTTACAAGCTCACAACTCTGCAGGCGTTGTGAGTTTGTAGATCTGCTATTTTCGGCAAATGTTCCCCATCACACAAAGATTTGGCGGACCCCCTGTAGTTACTCTGAGGACCCCCTGTCGAAGACCCCTGGATAGAAAGTGAATAGCCGCGGCCTAATAAACGGTCGCCTCCTACACACGGTCCTCAGCTCAGTGCCGTTTAACTTGCACGGCATGAAGTTTGCCTGCAGACATTACCGTAAGAAATGCGATCCGTCTGACTTGGACTTGTTGTGGAATGACTTCAAACGGTTCAGAGATTCCCCGAGTTCGATCGCTATGTTAATGTTTAGGCCGGGACAATTATTCTATTAATATCACACATTATATTAAATAAGACTCAACCCGTACACATGATGCAAAACTCCAAACTGCATTGATTTGCCTCCAGCCTCTGTAACGTAACGCACACAGGTTGATGGAAACGGTAAAACGCTCAAAAAACAGCAACACAAACTTACGTGAAAACGAAGAATAAAGTGGTCGATCCCACGAGAAGTGTGGCAGCTGTGGACACCGGGATGTATCTGGTGGGTTTAAATCTCTTTCCAGCGCTGTTGGGCATTCTGTAATGTCCACATTCCTCACTTATTTATTCCGATTGGATTGGAGAGCGCATGTAAACATCCAAGTGAGCGATATTTAGCGGTTATTATTAGCGATTGAGCCGGTCCGTGTGTTCGCTACGACGCTACCGTTAACCCGCATATAGTAGATCCACAGACAGACAGACAGACAGACAGACGGGCAGAAACACAGCTCTCTGCTCCCCGAGCCTGGAAATCCCACCCTTACGATCCAGCCCACTGGTGGTGAGGTCACTCAGTCGGCTTGAAAGGTGGAGCCTCCACGAAACCCATGCAAGAGGGTCTTTATAATGACAGCATTATAGTTCATATATTGTGTAAAAAATAAAATCTGTGATGTAAAAGTACCAGTCAATTTGCTGTTTAATAAAATAAAAAAAAGAATAACTGGGCCCTGTGGATTGTTTTCCAATAATGTTGTTAATTAGTTACTTACTTACTTAGTTATTGCATGTAGTAATGGTGACTTTTGAGGTTTTGGTAGGAATTATGGGATAATAATTTGAGCATGGATTAGATTACTAATAGGCTACACACACTACAGCCCGTGTCACCCGGCTCATCTTTATAAGCTCATAAGTAACGGGCTCCCTCTAGCGGCGGTCTGCGTGACGTATGAAACCCATAGACCCGATTTGACCTACATGGGACACCGTATGAGGACACACCGTGTACTGTAGAGTCAGGAACATTAGCGAGCTAAAGTTGTCTCCTCCCCAGCCGCACTATAACGGTCTGATCATGGTCAGTGTCATTTAAATTCGCGTTTAAAGAGTTCGCATTTAGATATCCTGGACCCAGAAATCGCATTACAACACCAACCATCTGCTGTTTTTGGATTGTCACAGGAAAGGGCGCATAATAAGCCCAAGTAACGCGTGTTTGTGCGTCATCATTTGCTAGCTAGAAGAGAGGAGATCTAGTGGATCTAGTGAGTGGGCTAGTGATCCATCATCCAGGAAAGGTAGTGTAGTTAGAGAGATCTCCGGCATGTCATTCAGGAAAACGGTCAAACTCTTCTGCGGCTTCGCCGGAGGATCCGCGGTGTTGGTTTTCGCGGCCGCCGCCGCCGCTGATTCTCGGGGGTGTTTGGGAGATGGAGGACCAGCAGGTGTCTGGTGGAGCAGACTGACTGTCCTCCAGGCAGCACAGCCTGCGTGGACAGCGGCCAACAACCACACTCCTACACCCACTGGACACGCATGGGACTTCAACTGGGATAAGTATGTGTATTGTTGTGTGCTGCACCTATACACAGTTAATTTTAGCCTTGGATCAAGACATGACAGTCTTGTATCAAGGCTAATTTTTAACTTAGCCTTGGATCAAGACATGACAGTCTGGTATCAAGGCTAATTTATTTACTTAGCCTTGGATCAAGACATGACAGTCTGGTATCAAGGCTAATTTTTAACTTAGCCTTGGATCAAGACGACCATCTGTCATAATAATTATATCAAATCTTACTTGTATTAAGGCAAATTTTACGGGTCCAGTTGGTTACATTTGTACACTCTCAGAGTTACAATTGGATACATGAACAATTTTACTATCTATCTATTTCCCCCCATCTGTATTCTGTGGAAGTCTCGTCTGTCATCCTAAGTATTAACACTTTAAATGGTAGCCTATGTCCCTAACATAAACAAGGTCAACCCAGTAGGTCGGGTTTTGACTTAACCTTGTGGGAGGTGTCGTGAGGCAAAGCCACTAATCTCATCATCTCTTGTCACTCTGTGTAGGAGGGACCCGGCGACGCTGACTAATGGCACCAAGAAGAAAGAAACCGCAACCGAAGACCCCAGTTCAGAGCAGGACAATGGCAAACCTAAAGCTACACGCAATATCCTCCTCATCCGACACTCCCAGTACAACCTAAGTGGAAATGGAGACAAGGAGAGGGTCCTCACACCATTAGGTTAAATAATCTTCTACCAAATTGTTCCTTTTGTGTTGTTGCGTTTATTCATACAGACCATTGTAGAGATACAGGAATTTCAGCAAAGGAAGAGAGGGGGATGACATGCCACCATCTCCAGCTGGAAGCCAATGGGGACGTGTAGTAGTTGATGACATTACTGTATCTCCGCAGGGGCCAATACTTTTATAAAGATAAATTAGGTATATTTCTATTGTTTACTTAAATGCATTGGTTGTAGGGATTGACACTTAGCACCTGCCAAGTGGAACACATCTTAATTTTGTTGAAATGACTTTTATGTGGTGTACACTACACTTAAATTATGAGGTACTTTTACCTATATTGGTTAACTACATGGTTTCAGCCTGAAGAAGTTCTCCCATACTTTGAAAGAGACAGCATGTATTGGACATTGCATAACATTGTCCTAAATGGACCTTACTTTATGTATTATGTCAGAGCTAAAGTTTAAGTGTTCATTCTCATCTAGGTCGGGAGCAGGCTGAGCTGACCGGCGAGAGACTGGCAGCCCTGGGACTAAAGTATGATGTACTCATCCACTCGACTATGAGCAGGGCCACTGAGACTGCACACATTATCAGCAAGTACCTCCCAGGTCAGTCAATCCACACTACAGAGAAACATGTAGATCTTCATTGTTACAACATCAAGAGCTCCTGTTCAGGTCTGGAATGTCATCAAAGTATAGTGATAACTGAATAATTTACAGGCCTAATAATAATAATAATAATAATAATTTACAAGGAATACTTCACTCCCAAAATGACTTTTCTATCCATTACTCATCCTGTGAAGACTAGAATTGAAGAATATTTTTTGTTTTTGTCATATTCTTTCATGGTGAATAAAGAATAAACAGATTTTTGATATAGTTTTGCTTTTTATGATCTTAGACCCCTTTTTTCTTAAATTCATCAAGTATTTTCTTAGTTTTTGGATTATTCATTCACTGTAAAGGAAAGTGAGAAGAACTTAAAATTCCCCATGAATACACATTTTCACAGTGTGAGTAATTGATAACAAAAAGGTAATTTGGTGACATATTCCTTTAGAAGAGTTTAGATTGTGTACAGATACAGGAAAAGGGTGGAAAATATATATTTGATTCCAATACACATGTTACTCAATGTTGCTCCCTCTCTATATATACATATGTGCTGCTGAATTGAAAATGTCCTTCAAATCAATACATTTGATCCTATCTCATCTCGTTACTGGTCAAGGAACTGAGCTGCTGAGCTGTGATTTGCTGAGAGAGGGAGCACCTATTGAGCCTGTGCCACCTGTCACTCATTGGAAACCTGACGCTGTGGTGAGAGAAACCACGCCCACTCTAGACTAAATGTTGACAGATGGTGTGATTTCCCATGTTCCTTTGCAGTTGCTAAGATGAATTTCAGCTGTGTACAGTGTACATGCAAATGTCTTGTCCAGTGTGTGTTTAGGCACCTGAAGCTACCCACACACAAATAGCCAATACAACAGTGTAAAGCGATGGGAAAAGCGTGAACAAAAAAGTGATACTTGCCCCATTCAATACCACCAAATAACAGAGGATACAGTCTCTGTAAGTGTTGGGACTTTATCGTTTGAAAAGTACTATATATAGTTATGTTGAAGTTCAAGAAGACTTTTATATCTTCATAACACATGCAGGCTTACAATAGACGGCTCAGCCTTCAGGTGATGTGGGTTAAAGGACCACATTGGTGGTCTGCCATATTTAGTCCATGACACAAGTAATGTCACAAGTATACTTGTCACTAGTGACCATTTTCCAAAACATCCAAAGCAAATTCACAGGATACCTCGTTTAAAAGTGCAGCTTGTGAATTTGACATAAAAAAAATAAATCTAACATTTGTATGTCCTACTATGGAACAAAAGTCTTCACATTCCCTGCAATGTATTGGCTCTTCATATGAGGAGCCTAAAGGACTATTATTCTCTTAAGTCACACATTTTCACCTGACACGGCGGCTGTCCAACCCTCTGTACCAACCTTCAGCAGTACCATGAAGACGGGGCTCGGATAGAAGCTGCCTTCCGCCGCTACATCCATCGTGCTGACCCTAAGCAGAAGGAGGACAGCTATGAGATCATCGTCTGTCATGCCAATGTCATCCGCTATTTTGTCTGCAGGTGTGTTTTGTCATGTCAATTTCCGGTGGGTCAATATTCTCCCTGACTCATAGCTAATTTATACTTTGTAACAGATTTTCAACTGAAAAATGCAATGAATCGTGTTTTTAAGTTGAACATAAGTTGTTTTTGTGACTATCATGGTCGTACAACAAAGTATACTAGAAATAAGGCTTCAGGTGGAGAATTTGTCTGACCTTTGTTTGTTGAAATGTATTGCTGCCAATTGTTTTGAATAGAGTAGTACAGCTTTGGCATAGCTGTTTGTTGTAAGGGTTTCTAAATGAATCTGTGCTTGCTTAATTCCATCACAATATGTGCTTTATGTCAACATTAAAATGCTTAGTTATTTCATGTAAACTTTCTTACCTGCTTTGTAAACTGTTAAAATACTTGTTTGGAGTGGAGTCACTGCCAATCCGTGTATGTTCAAAGAGTCATTTTATAGGCCATACCTATACAATTAATGCTTGATCGTCTAACAGACTCTGTTAAGAATTTAACTGTGGTCACAAGGGTTCATATCACACTTGTAATTAGTTTGCCAAGAGATTGTGGCAACCACACTTATAATTTGTTTGCCAAGAGATTGTGGCAACGCCATTGTCATTTCACTTGTTTTGTGTGTTTCTCAGGGCTCTCCAGTTTCCACCAGAGGGTTGGCTACGCATGGGTTTGAACAATGGCAGCATCACCTGGCTCACCATCCGCCCCAGTGGCAGGGTGGCCCTTAGGGCTCTGGGAGACTCTGGCTTTATGCCCCCAGACAAACTGACACGGACCTGATGCACTCATGTACTCAGCACAAGGGATGTACTCAAGATGGTTGTCATTCGTTTGCTGGCTCACAGTTTTCCTCAAGTGTCTTCTTGACAGTAAATTGTTCATTACAATTGTGTATAATTTAACCAATTACTATAATGCCATGGTAATTCGTTAAGTCTGTGTGGTATTTTGTTGCGATCACTCCAGTGCCATAGTTTACCACCTACAGTACAAAGGGAGAATACTGCACAGAGGCCCAGGTGTCTCACTCAAGGATCTGACTGCCAACTCCTGTCCAACTGCAGATGTGAGGACAACCACTTTGGAGATTCCTCCTGAATGTAATCTGAGGACTTTTACACTTAAGTGACTAAATGGTTTTTAAACCAAGAATGTTTCTACGTAACTACATGTTTATTAACCTCTAAATGAGGATTTCAAATCTGTTGTGTAGTAATACGCAATAAAAGTGAAATTGATTTCATAAAAAAATTAAATAAAATCATCCATATTGGTCTTGATATATGGTCTGTTGATTACTTAATCCCCCCAATAATTGGGGAACACATTTTTAGTTGTGCTCTTTGAATCAGTTCCCTATGAAATGTTTGCCAAAATGACAGCGGCAATATGTATGCACAATTTACTGTGCAGTTCTAACACTTAAAATTATAAAGACAGGAATTATTTGTAATATGAAGGTAAGGAAAATCAAATTGACACCTCAGCAGCCAAGTAGGAGTGACATTTTTATTGATTAGTTGAAAGTAAATGAGTCTAGACATCCAGAGAAAGGAGATAATTCACCATGTTAACTTTTTTTTAATAAAGCACAGAATGCCCAAAGCACAATAAGCATGACTTTAAGTATTTAGGTGCATTTTTGCAAAGTTCCACATTCATAAACATTCAGAAGACCAGAATGAGATCTGCTGTTTACACCTGAGAGCACATGTACAATACAATCCTCTCCAGGAAGTTAGGTTGTGCTCTCCAGTTAAGGTATAGCTCAGGGGATTTTACATTCACAACTTGTTTCCTCTCACTGACAATCTGTCATACCAGTCATAAACCACTTGAACCCTACCATCCCCATTATGGGGCAGACATTCGGTGAAAATGGCCCCCCATCTACAATCACAATGTTTTGCAACGTGTAAGGTTGTAGGTTGGCTATTTTAACACAAGATATTTAGTGTAGCCCATGGTAATACAGTCACTTAGTATATGCCCCATGGGAATATAGTCAATGAGGTTTACCACTTAAACCCTAGACTTAGTTGACCGGATTCCCAAGGGCTCTATACTGGACCTCCTCCCATTATCGCTCTACACTAAAAATCCTTGCCGAAAATGGCCGATCTACAAGTGTGTAGATAAGCTATTTTCACTGAATGTTAGTCAGAACAGGGATGCTAGGGTTCCAAGTGGTTTGACTTGACTGTTTTCCCAACATCAGATTAGTTGACAACCTCTTATACAGCAGTGAATTAACCTCTAAAATGTTATTTCTTCTCCATACAAGTTTGGCTACAGCATGTTTTTGCACATTCACATTTGACCGTTTACATGTTACTAAACTTGCCTTTTGTAAGCACTGCAAGAACCTGTTATGTACAGATTTAGTTCTTGCCATCAGCCAATTTAAAACAAATAAAAATAAAATCTAGCTTTGAGATCTCAGACTGGATGGTTTTCCTTTAGCAAGATGTGCACTAATGTTACACTGAGGATTTACTGTGTACTCACTCATTAGTCATTCATGTCTGAGTACTGAGTGTGTGTGTCACACAAAGTCACATGTGCTTTTAGAAAATACATGCAGTCTGAGGTCACCTTATAAGCAGAATGAAAGACGTCCTTAAATGTACAAAAAACACGTAAAAGAAATGACCAACATTTCAATGAAATTAACAAAAGTATCTGTAAAATTCACATATATTTATTAAATAAAATAAAACTAAATTAAAGAAATATGGAAGATCTCAGTGTACCATTGCTTTCCCAAGTTTGCAGTTGTCACCTGTGACCAACACGGCAAACAGAAGTTGACATTTTGGGGATTTTTCTGTTTCAAACGGGTTGGACAGCATGTGGCAAACTCTGAATGAAGACTGGTCCATCACTTCAGAGAAATTAAGGCAATTCCCAAACTGAGGAAAACAGGAACTGGCAGTCGGTTTTAATAAAAACATTGAATTCTTTGTGCTACTGACCTGACATACAAAAAATAATTCATTAAAATATTGACATTTATTTTTTTAAACGTTTAGTTTAAAAACACCCATCAGTGCCTGAATCCTGAAGAGGATTCGACACCGACACCTTTAGTTAAGAACTAGCTTTTTGGGGGGGATTGACAGATATTCAAAAAGTTTAGACTCGAGCTATGATACAGGTGCTTCCACAATTGCCACAAATAACACCATTACCATTGAATCAACATGGCTCACAGCCATACAGTACATACATTGTCAAGGAAACTGGCTTCTTTTTTTTCTTTTTTCTTTTACTTTTGTGTGTACATCACAACTGAGAAGTGAAGAGGACTTCCTGTATGCAATATATACTGAGTAGTACCATACATCATTTGATACAAGTCTTTCCAGACACTTTGTGCATATTTCTGTTGTTAGGTATGTGGTTCTGAGCTCTGGCGTACCGGCCTTAACAAGGCTTGATCCTTACTGGCATACGAGGTGTGGTAAGGAGCGAATGGGGGCGGGGGCGGGCTGGAATTAGATTGGCGGCTCACTGAAGTGCTTGAGGCGCAGCAACGTTGCTGGGTTTTCAATGTAATGAGTCCCGGGACCCACGGTGGTCTTCTGTCTGGGTCCCCAATAAAAGTTGTAGTTAATGACAAATTGCTGTGTTTAATCTTAATTATGGTTATATTAATGCATGTTTAAAATGTACCTGAAAAAATTTAACAAACAAAATCCCAAATCTGACAACTTTATTTTCAAAAGAAAACTATATACATAGAACATAGAAATAGCACCAAAATAAAGTATAAAATAAAGACTAGAAGGGTGTCCTGCGTTAAGAAAGTAAAAGTAAGTCCAGAACCAACCACTTAATTAAAAGGGTTTTGACTTAGAGACGCGGGACACATGACTAACAACATCACTGGAGCCGTATTCTGTGGATGAAGCTGGCATAGGCGGGGCTGTAACGGCTAGGGCTGAATTCTGGAGAGGCAGCCGCATGACGGACAGGGCTGAAGCGGCTGACCGGGGATGCCAGGCTGCTGCCTGCGGGAGAGCCAGGGGTATGGCTGTGGATTTGGAGGCGAGGCTTCACCACTGCGGGGCTGGGCCAGCTGGAGGAAACGTAATAGATTATATTACTATAGTAGTAACAGTAGTAGAAGTAATATAATGTAAAAAATAAGAGTATGAGTACGGACAGTGTCAGACATTTCTGGAAAATGACTTTCAGCATTTGCAAGGTTATACCCCTTTTCTTTCTATTGTGCTTCTTGTGTAGTCAAGGTAAATGCAGTTTTTATTAGTTTTTTTTCTATAATTTATTTGCCTGCAGTTAATTTCTGACCACCGCTCCCGCACACAACAAAGAGTTAAATGCCATGCAGTCCCGCATAAACCCGCAATATTACCGCCCAGTGCGCAAACTGCGCATAAACCCACAATATTACCGTCCAGTGCGCAAACTGCGCATAAGCTGCAATATTTCCACTGAGATCCAAAAACACACACAAGAGAGTTTATATTTGCGAGGAGCTGCACAGCGGGAGAACAGACACTCTAGAGAGATAGGCTACTTAGCCATTACACCTCCACAGAGACTCTGTGGTGGCACCGACAGCAGGGCTCGGCCGGACTTACTGCTTGACAGTAGGTTGTTAAATAGATTCATTATGCACATATCGGACTGCCCTCAGTTTGGTCACCATCTCTATCCTATTATCGCTTCTCTCAACCAGATCAAATAACAATGCATCACATAAAACACAAAAAGGCCTACCAACCTTTGCATGTCTGATGTGGAGTATTTTTCCATTGTGCTCTTCCACTTATGAATGCAAGGATATTTTTGAGCGTCAATGTCTATGGCTTCAATTGCGACCAAGACCTCTTTGTCCAACTTCGTAGGAGACTCCCTGTGAAAACAGGAAAAGCGATTGAGCACATACCCTTATTTTGATGAGAAGGTCTGTTTTTAAAGCCCTTATCTCTATGTTTTTCTCCAATTAATGATAAGTATTAAGTAGCCTTACTCAGAACTCATGATCTCGAATAGGGGAAGGTAAGTAGAGGACTCACTTACCCATCTAGGAAAAGCCCTTTCCTAATGCGCGGCGGTGTCCTGGGTAAGAACTCTGAGTTGTCCAATGACTTGTAGGACGACCCAGAGGATCCAGAGCTGCTTAGATCCCGCCCACCATGGTCCCACGACTTGGACCTGGCACAGAGCGTACGGCCAGACACTGGCCCCCTAGTCCTCTGGCCTCCCAGCCCATCCAGATCTTCCGTGTCAAAGTACTCCTCCGAGCTTCCAATGCTACTCACATCCCCATCCTCCCCTTCACTTCCTCCTCCCTCGGTCCTCCACCCAGCCATCTCAACAATGGCCTCCTCGCTGCCTGTGACAAACACGTTGTCCTGACAAGTGTGAGCCAGTGCCAGCCGGCCCAGCCCTGAGCTCAACTCTATGGCAGCGGAGCTGTAGTGGGAGGGGGAGGAGTCCCGTGCTTCCCTGTGCCTGCTGCCACCACTGCTCCTTCTCTCCCTGATGACGGGAGGGCCGTCGAGTGAGTCGGCAAGCGACATGCGCTCAAATTCCACCATGAGGTTGGAGATGGGAGAGAGGAGGCAGGAAGCAGAGGAGATGGATGAAGTGGAGGAGCGGGGGGACACTTTGTCCCCGTTGCGAGTCCTGTCTCGGGAAGAGGAGGACGGGGCAGTGGTGGAAGGGCATAATCCGTTCTTGCAGACCGCGGCAGGAGACAAGAGGTCGTTGTCTTGGCAGCAGCACAGCGGATCCTGCTCGGCCGCCGCCTCGATGAGGTCGGCACCACGGTGGTGGTGTAATCCCGCGGCGATGGGCAAAATGTGAAATTCGTGGCCGCCCATGGCACCCTTCAGTGAGCCACTGTCCTTGGAGCGCGCCGAGGAGGTGATGGTTCTGGTTAGCGCCGCATTCTGCCTGTTCTTCATCTCCTCCAGCGTGATGTCATCCCCTTCGTCCAAGAAGGCACCCACAGAGATGGAGTTGCAGAATTTCTTAGGCTTACCTGTAACCACAGGGGGGGGATTGATTGATGGATTCATTACAAGTACTGAACCAATGTTTAGGAGCACATTCGCTAAATGTATAGTACACTTACTACTGTTAAAAAAAAACATTTTTTATCTTAAACCTGGGGCCTAGTTTTTTGATTATTTGGACAACAACTTTAGCGTCACATCACAGGTTTACAGTTATAAAAAAAGTGGGTGAAATTCTTATTTGTACAAGCTCCCATCATTTGCAGTTTTCAAGAAAGGGCGAAAGAAAACAAGGAAAACTCGTCAGAAGTGTAAATATTCCCAATAAGAGTAAAGTAAATATATACATAAAAGGTGCATGATTAAAAGCAAATAGCAATAAATATATTGGAATTGGTCCATTCCGTCGCCTCCAGATGTTTTGTGTCTGGAGGGCAAAGCAGGTAAGTCAACCAATGCGGAAAAATCTTTCCGCATTTAGGAAAAATCTTCCTAAATGTAGAAATTGTCATAGGATTTCAAAAGGACCTGCTAACTCTCGTGTACGGAAAAGACCTAGCCTACCTGGAGAGGGGGTTCTGAACCTGTTGCTGGTCTCGTTCTCCCCAGCCTCCTCATGACCCCGCTGGCTGAAGTCTTTATTGTTGAGGTAGTCCTCAAGCTTACGCAGGCCTTCTGCTGATGAAAGGTCTACAAAACTTTGAAGAAAGTCCCAATACTCTGCCCAAGGGTGCCCCAGCTCACGAGCCAGGTCTCTATGGTAAGACAGGGTCAGAAAATGTTTTAATTTTTTATATATTTCTTTCTTCCCTTTTTTTGTATTCCTTCACACATCAAGTTAGGCCCTGTGTGTGTTATGGCTTGTAAGTAAAAGTTGACATCAACGTCTTGATACTGTGCCATTTACTCTAAATATCCTTAGTTAAACAATCCAACAATGTATTTAGGCTTATACTTGAAAGATTAAATTGCAAGGGAAAAGAAATGGTTTAGCAAATTATTTCCCCTTACACTGTTACACAAAGTTGTAAATTACAATATTTATGAATGTAGAATTGTTCTTATAATTTTCTCCCACGTTCTTTAAAGTCAACATCAACTGAAATGTCATACAGACTGTTATAAGCACAAATACCTGGCAGTAGAGAACAACGAAACTATTTTTAGACTATTCATTGGCTACTGAGTCAGATGTCAGTCTGGGTGACACATGGCACAGAAAACACAATGTTGGAGTAGCAGATGCCTATTTACGTGTGAGAGAGCTGTGGTAATCTGCCCTTGTGTAATATACTGCTCAAAGAAATGAAGGGAACACATTTTTTCCATTTAAATGTTTTTAGCAGTAAATACAGTATACATACATACAGTACGGTACATACATACATTGAGCATCAAAACTGCTAAAACAAATTAAGGGAACTTTTTTTTTGCAGTATGCAGCTATATTGTACCAACATTTTGGTTGGGGCAAGTTTGTTGTCACAACTGCATCTATATCGTACCAACATTTTGATTTGGGCAAGTTTGTTGTCATAATGTAGGACAAAGAGAAGACAGTATTTTACTGCTAGTCCTTGGTCAAGACAGCTGTACTCCAAAGATAACAGGGCAGTAAGGTGACCTAGTCAGTAGAGGAATTGTCATAAGTAACCAGTAACCCCACATGGTCACTGGTTCAGTCCCCACACCAGCAGTGAGACATTACCCATAGCCAGTCCGGTATTTCAAACCTTTTGGCCTAAGGGGGTGACTGACAAACTCCGCGTTGAAGCCTCAGCGTTGAATTCAGGCACACAATGCATTTGTTCATGTTTTCTGATGGGTTAGGAGAGCATGTTTACACGAAAAGAACATGATAAACGTTTATGCAACCACTGAAAACTATTTTAATTCTGGCGAAAACCGGGACAATTTCGTAGTGAATGTTGAAAACCGGGACATATTAGTGTTTTAGAGATATTTGTCGGGACTCTGGACACCGAGCTTGAAACCGGAACAATCGCGGCCAAACTGGGACGTCTGGTCACCCTACCCAAGGCACAACAATGGTGAAGTTAAAATCTCAAGGTACACCGACATTTTCTTCATAGCAAAAATATCAGAACTACGAACTCACAACGCGTCGCATCATGACGTGTTATGAGCTTGTAGATATATATGTATCTTACAATGAAATAAATGGGCGAAATCTCTGTAGGTCCGAACTGTCTGACCGACCAACCGACTTCAAACTCGCATAACAACGACCTGAAGGAGTGCCACGCCTGGCGTCAAATCGGTTGGATGTCCAGAACTGCAGATGCGATCGCTACGCCCATACATGGTCAAGTGTATACATGGGACCGACCTACTTCAAACTTGCCGTGCAAATCGGAGAGGACTTGGGTGAGTGGGGTGCCCGGCATCGAGTCGTGTGGTTGTACAGAACTGCCGATCCACCCATATATGGGCATACACTGATGTTATGTTTTATTTATTTGATATGGACATCACAATTACATTGGACAAAACCAGATGCATTGTTTACAGTGTATATAGCACGAGTGCTAATTTTCAACACCTGTCCACAGGAAGCTTTTCTAAAATACAGTAATACCAATCTAAAACCCAATCAAGTACAACAAAATAATAATATATATATATATATATATATATATATATATATATATATATATATAT
Organism: Gymnoscopelus microlampas; assembly: GCF_963454915.1. Taxonomy (NCBI): domain Eukaryota; kingdom Metazoa; phylum Chordata; class Actinopteri; order Myctophiformes; family Myctophidae; genus Gymnoscopelus; species Gymnoscopelus microlampas. Next base: position 36,788,355 of record NC_139941.1, read on the forward strand.
ATACACATGTATATACATATATACATACACATGCACATGCATATACACATACACATACATATACACATGCACACATACATACATGCACTAATAATTAACATCATCAAAATCAATATTTAGACCCAATACATTAACCAAACAAAAGAAGACATAATCATTCAGATAACCAATCAGCAACTACTGTATACGTGTGAGCACATTTGATTTGATTTCAACCATAATTTGAGTTCTCTGTTAAACACATTACCATCCGTCTCTAGTTTTAGAACCGTAGGCAAAGAGTTCCAGAGGTTTCCCCCTTTACTGAGAAGGCAGACTGCCCGAAGGTGTTTTTGCTTTTAGGTACAATACAATCACCATGAGTTGATGCACGTGTGATTGCTCTACCAGAGCTCTGACGCCTATCAACCAGTCCAGAAAACAGAGGTGAAACAGGGACTCGTGACAATGGGTAATGCATAACTGAGTGGGGACGCATGCATTCCCAATTAGGCCTAGATGCAATTACATCCTTTTTTGTATAGTTGTATATCTGTGACTGTGAGGTTGTTAGAAAATCCCACGGCAAACCTGGACTTGAGGCACATAAGTGTGCTTCAGCACACCGTTTGGAAACCACTGCCCTAAACAACCAGACACACTCCAGCTGGCCTTGGGGCAAATCTCACCACAACCGTTTCTTCTGTATCATCCCTATGCTGTCTCCCCAGTCTCAGCTTTTCTATAAAAGGCATGATTGTGAAGGGTTTCAGAGCTGGACCTACCTGCCCACTCTCTCGGCCCCACGGTCAGGGTCTGACTTGAGGATGTGGTGGAAATGCTCTGCTCTGTCTCTGGGCGGCGTTTTCCATGCCCGGCGGAACTCATCTGCCTGGAGGAAATCAAATGTCACTATTTCAGTACAGGTTGGACTTCAGAAGTATAAGTCGCCCCCTCCAGTAAATTTCACTTATCGTTTTACCTACCTGCTTTTCTGAAAATTGCACACAGTGTTGTGGTTTGAAATCATAGCAACACTACTGACTATATTATATTCACACAGCGGCCATTTTACTCTCACGTCATAATTGCGGGTTGGGAAGAAATAATGGGGGTGGCATTATTTCATGAACTTAATAGCAAATACAAAAAAATCTGGTGAAAAGACCTTTCTTGTCTGAGTCTACAGCGAATGGCAGCGGTTTCTAAGCTAGCATTGGACAATCACTATTGGGGGGTGGAGTTTAGCAAAAGGTCTATTAAGAGATCAATAAAATATTGTCTATGGTGCCACTGGAATCCATGTTTAGCACTACAGGTTGGCAAAGGGAAACATTTAACAGCAAAAATGTATAAAATAACTACTGGAATAGGGCTTTACAATTACATACGAAATGTTAATATATAAAGTAAAGCCAGCCAGCCACCCTTAGGCATAAAATCTTTTTTCTGAATGCTGTGATATGAAACTGCTTAGAATTGTATTCAGTTTGTATAAAGTAAAACAAATATTTTGTTATTACTAGGACCACCACAACAATGAAATCTCTTGTTTAGGAAGCCGTGTATAATAGCTTTAGCTATGAGTAAACAATGCAAAACATCCCAGTAATTCTTTGCTTCTGTTTTTTTGTTGACATTTTGTTCCTCTTTAAGAAGACTCTTGACAAAAGACAGTCCTTTAATAGTTCACAATTTATGATCCTACATGTTGACACATCAAGAGAGAGATGGAACTTGCCTTAGAAGGGCTCAGCGGGCCGGCAAAGGCTTTGACTGCCATAACTGGATCCATGGGACTTCTTGTACATTGTGGGGAGAATGAACGAGAGCGACTTTCCAACGGCTCAGGGGACCAGGGTGCACCAATCACAGGCTGAGCAGAGTTGTCCGTGGCCCTCAGTAATGGTATATAGCAGCGGTCTGAGACACATGAGTCATTGTTTGTACACCTGATTACAACTGAAAATGTCTGAAACTGAAATTGTTTTTAAATCACTATGCATTTACTAGATTCAACTGTTGTGTGTAAATAAACTAAAACTTTTGTCACACACAAAATCACAAACAAAAGGGCACTGAACTAGACCCATTTGTAATTAGTATATATAAATACATAGTTGGTGCACTAACCCCATTTACACCTGCTTACGAACACTCAACTGTTTTGAATCGTCATTTGGTTGCACCATGGTGATGGTGTCATGGTTCAATGAGGGAGTTTGAGCCAGTACCAGACACCGGCAAAATGATCCCCTTTATTTACATTAGTATTTTTGGAAAATACTAATAAACGTCCAGTAGACATTTCTCATTAACTCTAGCGTTTATTTAATAACGGCCTGAATCGTGGGATGTGCTAAATCCCCCCCCCCCCCCCATATTTGTGCTGCATGAAAAAAACTCAAGCAATGTGCTTACCTTCCAAATATTCACATATCTTCTGCCTCACTTCTTGAGTTTTATTTTTTCTGTCACAAATGACCTGAAGAGAAGAGTTAGTTAAATAAAAAGAGTGAGGTGTGAGCTGATGGCTCATTTAGCATGCCTACCACATAAGATGCAAAGAATAGCCATAAATACTGTATATCTTCTAACAGTCTTGTCATAGATTGAACCATTAATTGAAACAAATGGAATGCAGTTTGGCACTGATGGCTCTGCTCTTAAGATGCTCCTTAAATCAGCCAAGCCGCATGTTAAGCTAAATCAGGGAGCTCCCCCCGTGGATATACAAGAGCACGCCACAAGCAAGACATTGAATTTCAACTTTGAACCATGCACGACTCTGAAGTAGAAAGGTGGAGGCTTGGGTGGCGGAGGAAAAGCGTTGCCAGCAACAGCATGTGAGGCAGGATTGGTGTAGCAGAATTTGAGTGAAGGAGTGTGTGTGTGTGTGTGTGTGTGTGTGTGTGTGTGTGTGTGTGTGTGTGTGTGTGTGTGTGTGTGTGTGTGTGTGTGTGTGTGTGTGTGTGTGTGTGTGTGTGTGTGTGTGTGTGTGTGTGTGTGTGTGTGTGTGTGTGTGCGCGCGCGCGCGCGTTGGGGCAACTCTGGCCAAATTGTTCAAACATTAAGTTGAGTTACAGGACAAAATGTTATCAGATTGTTGGAAATGACCATGACAACCCAGCAGGATCCCTCAGTCATGGGCAGGAAGAGGGGTGCAGGGTTATAGGGAAGATGAAAAAAACATGGGTAAAATTAAATGGGAATAAGTCTATGTGGATGTTTCTTCCAGTGACATAGCATAATGGATTTATGATGAACATGTGATTAATGTGTTGACGATTGTACCCCCAATAACATGACTGTACTTATTAAGAGAATGTTAATGTTGATGAGAATAAAAAAAAGAAATAGCTTACTTCACAGGGCTTTTGGTCATACTTGTTCTTGCAGTTCTTGTCGATGTCAGGGTGTGAGCAGAGAATATTAACCACATCTGGACAGCCAAACTTGCAGGCAAAATGGAGAGCCGTCTCAAAGCCCTGAGACAGAGCAGAACAGAAAATATGAAGAACACGGGTATAGATTTGTTTGGGTCCTCCTTTTGGAGCCTGACCCTGTATTTATTTTGCAGACAGTGAAGGCACAGGGGTGAGGCACTGTTGGTGTTCAACTGCTAAGGATACATGTGGAAGCAACAATTAGAGCTACTGAACAATGAGAGCTAATAACCTCATCAAGAGTGTTGAGGTATACTGTAGGTCTGCAATGCAGGGGACAGGTTAAGGTTACTGATGTGTGAGCATCAGTGGTGTGAAGTGTAAACTCACAGCCTTATCTGGAGTGTTGAGGTATAAGTCGACAATGTAGTGGATGCGCTTTTGAAGCATAGCATCCTTATCGTCAGGATACATGAGCCGCATGAACTCAGGATTTTCCAGAGTGTCCAGTAGCAGCTGGACAATTCCCGCCTGGTTCTCCTTGGCAGCCACATGCATCACATTGTAACGACAACCCTCCTAAGCAGAGCATAACAGCAAAAGGTTGTTTAATATTATGACTTTATAGATGGCCTTAGGATGAGTATATTCTTCAGATGTCTAGGAAATGTCTGTTCATTATAATTCTTGCATCTAGAATCAAATCCGTGAAACATCAAAATATCAAATATGGTGATTAAAAGGACTGTTATGAAATAATCAAAATACACTGTTATTAAATGTTGGGAGAGGGGTTACCCATTGCTCTAGCCCCTTTCGGAACCCTGTATACCTTTTTTGTATATGGTATCCAGGCAGGGTCCCTTGAAAGTCAACGCATTCTCTCATTCACCCGCTGGTACCACCCTCTGGTCTCGGACAAATATAACGTCTCTAAAGTCAGCTGTATTATGGTCCCGTGGAAACGTGTGTTTAACGGCGCTAATCGGCGTTGCCATTAAACATGACAGGCCCCATTTTCACCAGTGCCTTACCCATTATCCCTAAACTTCTTTGCCATTTTTTACTATTTTTAAAAACATTTACAAATAGTTCAAATAGCCAACCTACGAGCTCACGTGTCAATGTAGATCGGCTAGTTGAACTATTTGAAAATGTTTTTAAAAATAGTAAAAAATGGCAAAGAAGTTTAGGGTAAATGGGTAAAGCACCGGCGAAAATAGGGCCCGACATGTTTAATCCATATCTTAATTTTTTGCTATCACTTTTTTTTGCTATCACTCGCGCACCATGTCCCGCCTCCCCGCCTTGTGATTGGCTGGAAATGTGCATCTAGCCAATCACAAGACAGGGGAGGCGGGGTATGGAGTGTGCGATTAAAAAATAATTGATTAAACCAGTTTAATGGCAATGCCAATTAGCGCCGATCCCTAATGCAGTTCAGAGAATCTTTGAAATCTCTCTGCAAAACTTTAGAGACGTTATATTTGTCCGAGACCAGAGTGGTACCAGCGAGTGAATGGGAGAAGACATTGGCTTTCAAGGGACCCTGGATACCGCCTTCCAAAATACAAAAACAAAAAAGGTATACAGGGTTCCGAAAGGGCCTACCATTGCTCCAAAGGACATCATGCCACCATGTTGGTGTGATAAAAAGAAAGAAAGGGCTGCAATGTCACTACCCTTTGATTTATTTTTGTTATTTTAGATTTCAATTTTTTAAATATTATATACGTATATGAAATTATGTTACCGTCTTTTGTTAACTTCTACCGATCTCTTTTCTTCGCCGTTATTTCCATTTCATGTCTTATTATTTCTCTTTTAAGGCCAGTTCTGATCAAAGATTCACAATCAGATGCGAAACTTACAAAAGAATGCCCAAACGTTTTAAAACTGGTCAATTCACAACAAAGACATATAAGTTGTTTACGTTACATCTCTTTCCAATGTCTTCTACTTCCTAGTTGTTGTGTTTACATGATACAGTTGAATCACTGCAGCTTACATTGCTTAAAACGGGAAGCACATAACCAGTAAAACCACTGAATTGGCAGCCATTTCTTTCCTACGAAGACATGGCCAACCTACTATGTTCACATAGATTGTAACACCTTTCGCATGATGTTACCTATACCAAATGAAAGCATTATTTGTAATTATTAAGCTTTATTTTAGGATACACTGTTTGATGCTAGTTGAAGAAGAACACTGTTATAATTCAATCATGACATTAATTATTATCTATATCTATAATAGTAGGAACTGGACAGACACACAAAACAAAACCTCTTGAGGTGCTGACAAGCAAAAACTAAAAATAAGTTACACACTGCATAACACTTGTGCACTTTTTTAGTTTTATTTTGAGGGAAATGGGTGATAGCAGTGACAGCAAGTGGTTTGCTGGCTTGTCAAAGATGCAAACAACTTGGGGCTGCCGTAGCTGAGTGGGTTGAGAGGCCGCCTGGGAAACAGAAGGTCCCCAGTTCGCGTCCCTGAGCAAGACACTTAGCCCCAAACTGCTTCCAGGGCGCTGTTAATAATAGCGCTCTATAGGATGGGTAAATGCAGACCACATTATATTATTATTACTATAACTTGGAGGCTGAGGACTTTGAGCCAACCATGGGTGTTATAATGGGGTTAGTGCATGTTACATTCTAAAACTCTTGACCTCTCACTTGACAAGTTCAGCCTTTCCAGACGCCAAGAGTCGCCAGCCAAAGGCTTCCAACAAGGGAGTTCACACGACTGTGAGTCGTTCTAAAGGGGTTTTTCTAAAGTGTTGTTTTGTGAAAGTTTGAGCTGAACTGGCCTTTATATGAGGATTATCCATGTACTCCTCCCTACTGGCTGATGGTAATATTACACTGTAAAAGCCTGAGTGTTATTAACAGAGTGGGCAAATGTAGCCATAGCGATTTGTACACTGTTACCAATGGATTAATGAACACAGAGGACTTCACTGTGTAGTCATGTAGGAATTGAAAATATTTCTACTGGAACTCAATCTGGATAAGAGTGCTATGTAAATACATACAGGAAAGAAGAACATTTTAATCCACTGGCAAAAGGGAAGGATAGGATAAGGAAAACATTTTTGTCTACAGAAGACGTGAGATGATTGTTCAAATTCACCGGCAGCCTTTATAGAGACATTAAGGTCAGGAATGATACTGGAAAGAAGTTGATATATCAACAAAGTGCCACACTCAATTCAGACAACACACCACCAAGTGTTCATAGCGTTAAAGACTGTATACTCACCACACTTTACAATTTGTTGCATGACAGAGAAATAAGACGACATATCTGGTCACTATATGGGCTAGGAAGACATAATTCTAAAAAGCAATAACCTTTTCTGAATAAAGTTTAATTCAAATTTGTTCCAAATACTTTTGTTTCTAAGACCTTTTTCCTCCAGTTTGGAATCTGCCATTTTCCATAATAAAGATGAATTTCCTTGTGTCAGCATAATGACCTCATCAGGTTGTCATAATAAATGTTTTAAAGAATAATTTTCTACTTTTTAACTAATAAGTAGCTTGTGTGGGGGTTAGGTGTAGATTAGCCCTATCCAACACATCTACCAAAGGTTTCCATGTCATCAGTGGGAGATTACTGCACTTGCCAATTAAAAGCTAACATCAAATATTTCTCTGATGTAAAACGCTTGTATTATCAGCCTTTTGTATTATTTAGTCATATCTGTGTGATAGATTGTAAATTTAGCTCATTCCACAAACAATGCAATTATAAGCAGTTATCTATTATATGGTTTAATGGTTCCGATCTCATTTGTGTTGTAGAGACATTTATGTGAAAAACTGTAATCAAATGTGTACGTATCTGCTCACCTGTACAATTGTAGGGTTGTCTCCAGAGCCAATGAGATAGCGAGGGTTGCTCCAGACTAGCTCACTGAAGGCTACCTCATCTCCTTTCTCCACAGCCTTCCTCAGCTTGGCAGTCAGGTCTTGGGTTCGGGGGCTCTTGAAACTGTTGGCCCGCTCTCGATTGATGGTGTCCACTTCCATGTTGTCTGGAATCAAAAGGAACATGATGACAATGCAGGCGTGAAGCTTGAGTGTTGAACTTCAGCAGACAGACCAGAATCATTTAGAAAATGCTTTTAACTAGAGCCTGACCGATATATCAGTTAATTATTTGACTTCTTTTCACAATATCGGCAAATAATGCAGCCGATTGGTCCCGATTTTCAAGCTGGTATCCCAATTTTGGGCATGCCATTATAGGTCAAAAATAGCCAATGTACAAGCCAATGCCACATGGCAAAATCGCTAATCTAGAACTCTCCAAGATTGGGAACAACATCAGTATCAAACATTGGTATTTCAGACTATGCGAGCAATGATCCTGAACAAGTCTATTGTTAACATCTGTATTTAATAAAACTATCATCACAACTTTTACATTCACTGTGAACAATATTCATCAGCATTTAGTCAGTTATCGTTAGCCTGGCATAGCCAGACTAATATCACTGCGTAGATATTCGTCTGGAATCACTGGAACCTGCATTTCCGAGGGGCAAATTCCAAAAATGCCTCTGGTGATAAACCCACCCCATATTTGCATACTGGGCCCTGATTGGTCCCTCACAACTACGGAGGGAGAGAAATACCATCTCTATTGAGAGGGGCCAGACCTAATCTGCCAAGGACATTTTTTTTTGCAATGGCAGATTTGTTTGTAACCAGGCTAAGTTATCGTTTCTCTCGCCTCGTGATTGGGAAAGCCACACAGTGGAGAATGAAAAGAAACAGGGAAAGAGTTGGGGAGTGACACGGCACGGGAAGTGAACTACAGTGGAGCCTTCGGGCTTTCTTGTGAATCCAAAAGGATTTTTGAATTCAGATGAATTTGATCCTGCGGATTAAATACATTACAAACCATTCTACCACCATTGTTGCAGAACAGTTCTCTCACCCATCTGACCTTACTTACCCTTACAGACTAGTCCTGGTTTTACTGGGGAAACGCAGGACATGGACTTGCTGGGAGATGGGTAATAGTCGCATATTCCCTTTGCAAATTTCTCAGCATCCTCCCGGTTGGAGAAGGCTTTGAAGCGGGCTCCCTTCATCATCTTTACCACCTGGAGGGCCTCTTTCTTATCTGTATACACATGTGCTCTCTCTACACAAAACAAAGAAGATATTGAGTTGATGTTTGTGGTTTTTAGGTGTAAAAAAAAAAGAAGAGACACTGAATGCAAAAGTGTTGATGCTGTATTTGTCTCATGACTATGTGCTCTACAGGCGAGCCCCCGGGACACCCCGGAAGCCTATTTTTGACATTAATTTTAAACTGTCTGACTAGGTAGTAAAAAGTAATTAGGAGACCTCCTGTTATTGCAGTTGCTAGCAACATGTGGTCTGATACAATTACCTTAATCTAACAACTCTACTCTCAAGAAGTAAAATGAAGTGTATCATTTTTTTCTAGCTCAAAACTTGCCCACATCATTGTCTGTGCTATTTCAGAGGTTAAGCACATTGCTTAACCTCTGAAATAGCACAGACAATGATGTGGGCATGTGGCTGATGTGGCTGCCCTTGTAACTCATCATCACACCAAAAATAACGCATGCGACTAAAGCCTGATTTATACTTCTTCGTACAATGGCACTTGCTTTAAATAGCCAATCAATAAGCTCACGATGTGACACATTGTGAGCTTGTAGATCTGCTATTTTTGGTGAGTGACATTGTCCTACAGGAGTTTAAATTAAGCATCAGCTTATAGATCAGATCTTTTCAGCAAGTGACACAGCTGTGCGATGAGGTATAAATTGAGCCCAAGCCCTTCACAGAATATGGATGACCTATTTTGACAACATCAATCACCCTCACACTACAAGTTGCATTTAAATTACCCTGGGAGATCATGGCAGTCGTCATGAGTCACTAAACAAACAACATTACACTCTCAGATAAAGTGGTCTGTCATCTACTATCAGCATGTCATCTACTATCAGCAGAAGGACCAAATGTTAACATACGAATGGGTCATGATGACAAGTTATAGCTGTAGTAATGTAATGTTCCTAGTTCCTTCACATTAATAATTGTCAGACTAGTCTAAAAGTTAAAAAGTAATGTCTCATAAATCATAATAGTAAAGTATCAGGTTTAATTCGCATCTTAATGTCAAGTGCCATTCAAGTCACTCACTGATCTATGTCAACAGTCCAAAACAGTATACATGTATTTTGGCATTTCAATGTATCATTCTGTCTCAAGTATTGTTATCCTTTGTCAATATAAGACAAATGACACTACTATTCTCATACATGAGTATAGTACATGCGTTTTTGTACGGTTAACTATTACTTTTCTAAATTGTGGTCTTATTTTGGAACGGTCACATTTCTGAAAATACTGTACATGATTCTCTGCCCCTTAATTTTTAGATGAAAACATTTGGCTTGATGGTTAATATGATACATTCTGATAAGTGAAATGTCATGACTGTCAACTAAGCCATCTATAGCTTAAAGGAGTACTTCACCCCCAACATAGCTTTTCCCCTATCAATTGCTCACCCCATGAAGCCTTGAATTCATGGACATTTTTTTGTTTTTGTCACATTCCTGAATGAAGAATCCGAGAATGTTTAATGAATTGAAGAATAGGGGTCGAAGCTTAACAGCAGCAAAACAATATTGAAACAAAAATCTGTTTATAACCTTCAACACTTTGATTACACTTTGAGAGTTGTTTTGGAGTTTACAAATAATTTTTAATATAGCTTTGCTGTTAAGCATGGCCCCCCATTTTTTGATTCTTTATTCAGGAATGTGACGAAGACAAAACAATCTCCATGAATTCCAGCATTCATGGGGCGAGTAATTGATAGAAAAGGGGTCATTTGGTGGGTGAAGAACTCCTTTAAAACGTTTTCCCACAAATGCCATATTACTACCATAAGACTAAATGACAACAAGCTGTGTCTCTCTTACCATTTCGAGCAAATACATCCTCCCACATCGGACATACTCCAAAGAAGATTTGAGACGCTTGTTCGTGCTTTGAGGGGGTGTCAGGACAAATGTTTGAGGTGGTCCTTGACTTTACTGAGATCGCCTCTTCCTCAGGAGGGTTGAGTCCCATGCCATACCCAAAGTCCACATCTTCACTGGCGGCCTGAGGAGGGCTGGTACTGCTGGTGTTGTTGACAGTTAGTGCACCTGCTGATGTGGTGCATGGTGCCGAGTTGTCCTGGTCAGTGCTGGAAGAGGCTGCACTACCTGAGTCGCCTGGAGTTGAGCTTCCGTCCGTTTCTGTGCTGCAGCTGTCCTCTGACTTTGCAAGGACTCTGGCCAGCTTCCTCTCAAAGATGGCCCGGGTGGTGGCTGTGATGGGGCCACACTTGAGGTCCGCCCTGGCAAACTCCTCTCGCAGCTCGTCAGCAGTCAGCCCCCTCAGCCTGGTCAGAACCGCCTCCATACTTCAGCTGCCTACAGTACAAACCAAATCACATTTCAACAACCATGCCAAATAGTCTAATAATAGTGCCACTTGTGCACACCTGGCCAATAAATGCTATCCATTCAGAGACAGTCTGTAAATACATTGTCAGATAACTAACGTTGCCCAATATAGAATGGTTTCAGAGACAAGTAAAGCCATGTCATTAAGAATGTCCAAGTAGGTTGCCCAAAACTAGCATGCTACAAGAATTGATTATTAGCTGCAACCCCCAATGACATACTGTCGGTTTCATTAGAGCTTTGTTCTGTAAACTATAGCTAAAGTGTTATTTTACGTTTAAAAAAACACGCCGCCTAGAATGTTAGAGGATTATCTTGGTAAGCTAGCCACAGTAGCTAGCTAACCAACAACAAGTACCGCCAGCCGGGATGGGAGTGAGCAAGCTCAGTAACAAGAAGACTAGCCCCAAAACATGCTCGCCCCCATTTTTTTGAGGACCGCTCGCCCTGTGTTCTTGTATTTGTTTTTACTGAAAGGATACGATTAGAAATACGTTTAGGGTTAGCCATAGTTTTACTGTGGTTAAGATGTTTAAGAATAAGGTCAGGTTTTAGGCATAGTACCGAGGTTACGTTTTAGGAATACCAGGTGGCGACCGGCAACCGTTTTGGATTTGCCCCGGGGCGACTGTGTTTTGGGGCGAGTGTTTTGGTATTCAGCAGCTCTCATGGATGGCAGGCGGATGAAAATCTACAATGTGACACACAGTAGTATAACCTAAAAGAAAACGCTACATTCCAAAATGGCAAGCAAATATATAAATAATAATAATAATCAAACCGTAGTAAGGAAAAAGGCACATCAATAATCATGTAACAATCATATCAGACAATATAATCGCACGCTGTCACGCCCAAGTGATGGTCTTTTCACGCTGTAACAACAATATTATGATGACATGATGTTGCTCTAATCTACATATGACATCTATTGACAAACGCATCTCACTACTTACCGAGCATCATCTTTTATGTCTTATGATAATCAAAGCTGTGTAAAGTCGTCTTATTTTGCCTGCAGATCATAAACTGTTGGGTGTTAGACACAATGCTCGAGACGGTCTGGATCTGGAACAGTCTCATTGTTTACAACACGTTGTGCGCATGCTCACTTCCAAGCAGTGGTGGAAAAAGTACTCAAATGTTTTACTGAAGTAAAAGTATCTAATACTGCAATGTAGAAATACTCTGTTACAAGTAAAAGTCCGGAATTCAAAATGTACTTGAGCAAATGTACAAAAGTATTGGTAATGGTATCAAAATGTACTTGAAAGTACCAAACGTAGAAAGTACTCATTATGCAGAAGATTGTACCATTTCAGTTGTCCCACTTCAGTTTTCAAATGTATAAAACCCTTTGCAAATATCAGATCTACAAACTCTCAATGTGTCGCATCGCAATGCATTCTGAACGGCTATTTTCGAATAGCCGAAATATATATAGGGCTTAGGGGGTTAATGTATTATTATTTTTTAAATAAATCTACAAAGTAACTATAAGTAAAAGTGCAATATTTGCCTCTAAGGTGTAGTGGAGTAGAAGTAAAAGTACTGACATTGGAAATACTCCAGTAAAGTAAAAACACCTCAAAATTGTACCTAAGTACTGTGTACTTGAGTAAATGTACAAGTTACATTACACCACTGTCAAGGGAGGGCTCGTGCTGCTGACACATCTACCGTAACCCTGCCGTTCTCTACATGAACAACATCCGTAATATTTGACTCAAAACGCCAATTTAGTGCTTTCTTTCTTTCCTATTCCGGTTGCCAAATGTCTGAGTTTAGCCACAGTTTACGTACTCATTATTAGTTGTGTGCGGGTGTCGCTCACAACGCGCTTGTAGATCGGCTATTGTCGTTGCGCGACACCGGCGCCAACCAAGTATAAAATAAGGCTTTTTATCGAACATGCTAACGTTAGCATCTAGGCTAATTGGAAAGCTAGTAGTCACTCAAGCTAAGCTAACCGTTAGCACACATTAATGCGTCACTGAAGGGTTATATATATATATTTATAAATAGGTTTGTCATTGTCTACTACTGCAGTGAAGCCGTACTATCTTTGTTTAAACATAATGCCCACCTCCTCCTCTCTCTCCTCTGGCTACCAGACCAGACCAGTACCACAGATAGCTGCCTAGCTTCGCCGCGACCGTTTCAAAATGTACAGTGTGGACCCTAAAGACAGCCAACACAATGCCTGAATGAAATGGTGTCACAAACGTTTAAGCCAGTGGTTCTCAACCTGTGGGTCTGGACCCCCAGAGGGGGTCCCCATATGTTGTTGTTTTGTCATCTGGGGACAATGAAGTCACAACAATATATACATTATAACACCTTTTAATACATCAAAAAGAAAAATAATAATAATAATATAAGAAAGATGCAAATATTGTGAAAATAGCCGAGCTTGTAGATCTGCTATTTTCACAAGATGTATCTGTGGAACCGAAAATGTAATGCCTCAACTCCTACAATTTCAAGTGCTTATCGGGGTGGGGGTCCCCAGTTCAAATATGATTATTTTTTTTGGGGGGGGGGCGGGGGGGGGGCGGCCTGAAATGGTTGAGAACCACTGGTTTAAGCCACTGTTGCCGAAAACAGTGGGTCGGGACTCGGGACCCATGTCTGTGTCACGATCAATTTGTATGGGTCATCACAGACAGTCCCCTATTATTTCATTGTGTTGCCTATGTCTGTATCTGTTTGTTTGTTGATGTGGGCAACGAGACCAAAGGTCTCCTTTTAGTTTGCTTGTGTTTTTATATTGCTTGTCAGAATTAACTTGTCAAAATATCAACTGTTATTCCCTTATAGGATTTTTTAAACGTGAAGTTTTATTTGACCGTACTTATGTATTTTATGCTCCAACTGCTGTTCAGCACTTTGTAACTCATGTTTTGAAAAGTGCTATATAAATAAAGTTATTAAAATTATATTTTTCATTTCCTACGTTTAAAAAAAAAAGGAAAAGATTGAAGTAGTGAAAATAGCAGATCTGCAAGCTCACAATGACAGAGCTCTGCTATTTTCACTAGTTTGGGTAGTTTCTTGGCAAAAGTCTAATCTCACTTTTGTCTTGAGCTAAAACGTTTGAGAACCACTGGTTTAAGTTGTACTTGACTTCAGCCTCATGACTAGACAGTAAAAATGTAAAATAAAATAAAATTCTAAAAACATGTGCCCCCCTAGCCTAGGGTTAAAGCATCTTCTGAAGTAATAGTGATGTGTAAATATTTACATAACAAAACACACATGCACTGGTTGATGAATAGTGCAATTTTATGAGATACATACAACGCCATCTCCCATTATAAACGTTAAACATCGGAATGAATAACTTCCAACCATAGCAGATTAAAAGATCGAACAGCAAATACAGCAAGGTTTATGCATATAGAGCTCATGCTCCCCGTCACACTTATCAAGTACTGGTAGCTTATTACAGTGAAAGTAATTTGGAAGATGCATCTTGTCAAAATGAAGTCCCCAAAACACAGTTCAGAACACAGTATATTGGTATGTTTGTGATTACCAGATCCAGACAGAGCACTCCTCTCCCTTATATTGTATGCTGTCCCTTTGGAATTGCACGAGCATACAGTGTTGTTAAAAATAGTCAAGACAAGCAAGATATTTAAATGTACAACAGCTCTTGCAGCACAATTGCATGTGCTGCAAGCTGCTGTCAGATGAACCAACTACATTTGTAAGTCTGCAGTTCTGTAGTAATTAGTTTACTTTGATGTACAGGTTACTTTTGACAGTGTTGTAATTTATCCTCTTTATACAGTTAATCAATAAATGCATTTACAGTCATAGAAAAAAAAGGCAAAAACAATTATGTTCATATATTAACCTCTGCAAAACGTATTTTTTTTTCCCTTTGACAATGAACAAACTGCAAAAACTGATTAGAAGGGGGCATTTTCTTCAAGTATGAAGTAATGGTAATCAGAAAAAAATGATTAAAGGTTTGATTACATCTGATTGCAAATCACTGAAAACTATAGTAACATTTATGCTTCTTAAAACTCTGTCCCAGTTCTGCAAACTCTTTTTGCATCTTGTATGTCAGTTGATGCAGCCCAAATCTATATATATATATATATATATATATATAAATTACAATAAACCATTCCATGAGCTTGTAACCATAACCATTATTACAATAGACATATATTACATCTTGCACACGCTCAGTCAGTAGAAATAACGTTCAAACCGTTTAGTCCTTTTACACCATAGCAAAGATTCCTTAAGGCTTTTTCATGTTATACACATTACAGTCCAAGCCAGACAACAAACTTCCATTCATAATTGAGAAAACGTTTCCATAGAGTTAAACAACCCACAATGGTATGGTTAATAGCAAGCATAAGAAAACAAACACTGCATTTCCACAAGAGGCAATAAAAAGCAGACCACTAGTGAGCATGACAATATTGAAATCCATAGAAAACAAATAATTTTTCATTGCAAATTGCTAGAATGAAAAGCAGAGGCATAATTGACCACTTGGGTAAATCACAGAATGAATGACATACCTCCTACATAGTCAAGAAATTGACAGTGGGGAGGGAATACTGCGTGTAATAAAGCCAGACATTTTCTACCAGCCTGAAAGCAATTCATGTAATATTACCTGCAAGATCAATTAGTAATTTGTAGTAAGCAAAACACCATTATCCAACTGCAGACCAACTGCTGCAATGGAAATGGTTTTACAACCAGGCTTTAATTACATCAACATCACCTCTCATAGGGACTAATATTAGAGGTTGTAACACAGGTCCCTCAATGAATTGTTTGGATTAGTTACCAATGGTTACCATGGGACATGCGACCATGTTTGAGTGACAAAAAATATAAACATGACATCACCACCTCGTCCTCTTTGTCATCCATTTTCACTTTCTAATAGTACAACTTTAACGCCCGATCACTGAGCAGAATTTCTAACTTCTTTTTAACAACTAACTTCTTTGTTAGTTGAGCCACAAAGCAATTACAAAATTATTGTAATGAGGCTTTTTGCAATAACAATACGCAAATTACAACATAAGGCCATAGAACTTCATACTATATTAGATCTCAATATCCATCAGACAAACATGTCACTATCGGATATCTGTCAATATCTGACATACTGTATGGTGCAATTTGGTGGTTTAAGATCAATGATGAGTTTACGATATAGGCTTTTATTGTGCCCCCCCAACAATGGTGGTAGACCAATTCTTTGAAAATAACATAACACTCTCAATTCTCAATTATACAATGAAAACTGGGTGGTGGATCCTTAAAGTAGTAAATAATGAAAAAGAAAGACTATCACAGCACTCTAAATGGACTTACTTGCCACAAATTGCTGTCCTAGTCTTTCTTTTTCTTTATGAAACGGTGACATTTTTCCATTACTGAATTGTAAATAAATAAAACATAACGAGCAGCATCACAAAAACAGAAAAAATAATAATAATCAAAATAAAGAATAAAGCTATGGTATATAACTTATTACTTTGCGTCAGCACTCTTGTGCTAACTAGAGAATGCCAAATGTTGGCAGCAATTGTTAAGAAAAGAGAAAGAAAATAATGATAATAATAATAATAATAATAATAAAGGTGGCTTTCTATTTTTTTAAAAGTGCCCTTGTGGATAAAACTCCACTCTCTGTCCGTTGGCCTGAGAATTTTTTTTTTCTGCATTACGATGGCTGTGCCTCCTCTTTTGCCGAGTTGTTATTCTCCACCACATTGTTGTTTAGCAGTGTTGATGATTTTGAGACGTCATCCCTCTCGCCCAGTCGCACTAGCTCCTCCTCCACGCTGGTCAGTGAACTCATGGACTCATGTACCGTGACAGTATGTTCTTCCATCTGCTTTTGAAGGCTGTCCATCTCCTCCCTAAATAACAAAATAATAATAATAAATTCAATACAGTCCATTGTGATAAACAACAACTTACTAGACTATTTTAATGTGATATTCCATACTGTGGTATTGGGATATCAAAGGTCTTCTGGTTATCGTGATGTTTATTTCTCCCACATTGCCCAGCCCTACCAGTCCCTGCTTTCTGCCCGACAAGACCCAGCATGCTGTGACCCTGACTTCGATCAAGCAGGTATAGAAACTGAAAAGATAATGTAAATGAATGACTCTGTAGCAGGGGGGGTGTCTTACTTGAGCTGCCGTAGACAATTGTGCAGGTTATTGAGGGGTTCCTTGTTGACAGAGGCTGAAGGTTTCAGCAGCTCATCCAGCAAGGACGCAGGCACAGGGCAGTCAGGGATCTTTACCGGCGTCACAGGGTTGGATGGGTTCCCCTCCATTCGCTGCTGCTCCATAGAAGCATCCACAACACCAACAGATTGAGCACACATCAAAAACACACACGACAGATAACGTTTTTTTTTAACTTATTATATTATTATACTTATAATTAAGTATTCAAGTTGGGCAAACACATGCCCTGAAAAGGTGTTCCTGAGGCCAGGCTGCTGGTTTTAATGTCAGGACCAAAAGTCAATGAAAAAACCTTCTTAACCCTCAACCACCATCACCAGTTGAACCTGTGGAGTTGCTCGTCAATCAAACAATATTGGTTGCACCTTGCAGCTCAAATGCGTGAATATGTGCAACAAAAGCAGGCCATTGCTGTAAAACAGCATTCATGCTTAGTATATTAGCCTTGCTTAAATCAAAAATGTATAAATGAATATGTAAATAATAAATAAATGCCGACTTGCCTTCCTCAGCCGATTCTGTTTGAGGTCCTGTTTCAGTTGCTGGTTCTGCAGCAGTACCGTCTTCATGCTGTTCCTCAGCTCGCCCACCTTGGCCTGCAGCATGAACTTGTCCTTCCTAGTGCCGTTCAACTCCTCCTGGACAGACTCCAGCTCTACTTTAATAATCTGAGACAGACACATCTCTGATATAGAACCCAGTTTGCACCAATTAACTCACCATCACTACACCTGGGGCACAACAATTGCGTTTATCTTTACAAAATTAAAAACATTTAATAGATAGAATCTATTTATTTTACAGCAAAATAGACCAAAGTGAGTGTAAAATTGAAAAAGTGTAAATTGATTTCTCATTAAAATAACACCAAGGACCCAAAGATTAAATACAACAAAATTAATGAATTAAAAAAGTTAAATAAAAAATACACAACATAAATCATTCCAAATGGGATAACATTTTGTAATCTGGAGGTAGAACCCGCACACGACAAAATCTACACACCTTTATTGATCAAATAAGTCAACATCTCAATTAAAACAATCATATTTGATAAATGAAGAAGTCTAAATTATACATTGTGTGCACATTCTATTTCTAAATCATGCACTGCACGATACTGCGTATAGTTAATCCTCTGCATAAACATTAAAGGGGAAATAGACAACATTCAGCCACTAGATGTTGCTAGGGGGGGATTATATTTAATTATAAAAAATATATTTATGCAGAGACAAATATGTATTTTAAAAATACATAATATATTATACCTGTAGAGCTGTGTGTGTGTTGTCCAGCTCTCTGTGGTGACACTGATCCATCATCTCCAGCTGCTGTTTCTGGGTCTCGATCTCCCTCTGTCTCTGCTCTACCTCCCACTTCAAGTCCTCCACCTACCGGACAGAGTATTTGTCACAGAGGTAGACATCAGGAAAGAAACTTGTTTCAGGGTTAGATTTCAAGCACATTTAAAGTGCATAGTCTTAAAAATATATATAATAATAATTGAAGGGTGATTTCCCCCTTCTGCACCACTTGGCCAGCAAATCGACATCTTATTCAAAAGCCTTTGAGAGAGCGTGGAAAAATTATTATTATAGTCATTACTGAAACCATCCAGGCAGTCATAGTGCTGGCTGTAAAGCTCTTTGAGATGCATTCTATGTATGAAACGGCTAAAATAGCTTTTTTTCAAAAGTCATTACTAGTAGGAATATTAGTAATACTAGAAGTTAGGGTTGGGAACACTCAAAACTGTGAGATAATTTCACCAAAATGTACAATCTGAAGTGTAAGATTGTGACACATGCTCATCTGAAACATTTGTCCATTTAAAAAGCATGGCATCTTTGAGCCACTTAACTTGCAGTGACAGTTAAGTAGCCAGTTCCTCCTCAAGTTAAGTTATGCTAATTTAATTTGCAACAGTACAAAAAAAACATTCTGTGAAGCCAAAACTTAACATTCAGTGCTATAGTTACTACAGGTCATTGTTTTTATTAGCCCTGCTCATGATACACACAGTGTCTTGTAGCGCTCCATCTCCCTCATCTATCTATACATGTGATGTTCCCAGCTCAAGCCTTAGTTGTACTTTGTGAGCTTAAGATCTGCTCATTTCGGTGTACCACACAATAAAATGAGTTACAGAATAGTGAGCATGTAGATCTGCCATTTTCAGTGTGCGACACCAGCATGCAACTAAGAATAAATCAAGCTTCATCAATTTACCTATAAGATTTGATAAGTCACTCAGATTCAGATTTGATACATGGATTTGGATCCAGACTCAGATTCTACAAAATGCCTTCAAACCCCAACCCTACCAGAAGTACTATCACTACCTCTTGGTTGGTGAGGGGCTGTTTGGACAGCTCCTCATCCAGTTGTTTCTGCAGGGCTTGGAGCTGGAAGTGAGCCTCAGACAGTTCTTCCTGGAACCTAGACACCTCCTGAGAATGCTGCTCATCCTGAGTCCTGCAGGGAGACACACACCAAACAGTAATGCAATTATAATGACAAATTCTCAATGACGATGACAAATTCCTCTTAAACTTAACTGGGTTCCTTGATTTAGTCATTTTGCCCCCAAATGATTTTCTCAGACTAAAATTCAGACCAAATGGGCTTGTTGACCATGTTTATGGAGCATGGAACAAAAATATTTCTACAAGTCAAATTGATTTAATTCAATTCCCACAAAGCTATTCCCAAATGCAAAAGTAAAAATAAAATGTCTGTTCCTTAAAGAGGGAAGTGGAAACTTGTTGTAGACGTGGCAAACATCATAATCCACACAGCAATCCTTTCTGGAAAATGACAGAATCTTTCCAGGGCCTTTTATCAGTGCTTCCACTAAGCCATCTCAATAAAAGGAACCCATACAAACATGAACTACCCATATCCCTGTATGCAAATCGGAAATGTGAACATACTGTAGTTTTTTTGCTTCGTTGTGCAGGGCTTTCACCATCTCTTCTTTGGTCTGCAGGTCTTTCTTGATCTCACATAGCTCCAGCATTGCTGCCCTGTAGTGTCTTCTGTTGTGGGCGGCTTCAGCCTTTGCTGCTGCCACCTAGAGGACACAACACGCCATTATACCATTTAAGAGTTCAAAGGAGCACTGGGGTAAGAATCTTGTAATAAAAAAAAATTAGCACAAAATAAATAATGAAATTATGTAAATAAAAACTCTGTAAAATGTCTAAAAATATCATAATCAAACTGATCTGTTACCTGTTCTTTGAGGTCCTTGACTTTGGCTTTCTCCTTTTCCAAGGCAAGCTGCAGAGACTGAACCACCTGTTTCATCTGGTTATCCTCTTCCTCTTTGCGTTTCAACACAGCTTGAACCTGAAGAGAAAGGTTAGAAAGGTAACAGTGAGTGAGTACTAGAAAAGGGAAAAACATACTATTCACAATTCCATAAATGTGGTGGTACTGTGACAAGAGCTGGTACAGAGAACTTCCATCAACAGATGAAACCTAAACCAGATTCAGATGCAGAGCTTTGCAATGCACATAATTGGTTGAGATAGAAGGGCCGTTTACAGAATTACATTTTCTTCCTGTATTTGAAGATTTATATCATTATGTTTTAATGTGATATATGATGATGGTGGCTGGATATGATCATCATGTCAGCTTACTGGCTACGGTCATTGTGAGTGAAGAATAATCCTCCAACAATATGTGCAACCTTTTTGTACAATCTAAACATTTCAAGATCTAGAAATGCTACCTAAAATATTCAACTTCCATATCATCATTGTAAACTAGCATCTTCAACCAGACAGTGTTTTATCCTATACTTTATCTCATATCACAATTTGCTAAAAACGTAACTTTTCAACTTATAAAATGTACCTGCAAGTTGAGTTGGACAAGATCTGCCTCTCGCTTAGCTAAGGCTGTCTCCAGAATGTTAGTGTGCTCCCGCAGTGTATTGTGGGATTGCCCCAGTCCGGCCAGTTTCCCCTTTTCGTGCTCCAGCTCTAGGGCAAGCTTTTTGTTGGCATCCTCCAACTTCCGAATCCGCCTCTTGAAGCACCGGGATTCCTGAAGCTGTGAAAGAATTTGGTAATGGTTAATTCTGCAAAAAGGTATGTGAATGGATAAATAACATAAGTGTATGTCTGCTGCATGTTGTGATCAGGAATAAAAAGCAGTGGGAAGGAATAAAACAGAAATTAACAGTTGTATGTAGGCAAAAAAACAACACAAAGACCAAACAAGAGACAGATCTACAGAAATAAAACATACAGAGAGAACCAGATAGGCAAACTAAGACAAGGACAGACAGAATGCAAGATAGAAATGGATTGAATCCTCATGTAGCACTAGCAATTATTTTGGTGATGTATAAATTCATTCCACACCTCGTCCTCCAGCTCCATGACCTTCTCCTGAAACTCTTCCAGCTCTGTGGAGGTGAGGGTGATCACCTCCTGAAGCTCCTTCTCCAGCATGGCCTTACTGCGGCTCACAGCCTGGAGATCAGCCTGCAGGGCCTCGATCTTATCCTGGACAATAGACAAGCACATACAGGGTTTCAAAAGGCTAATTCAAACACCATTCAGACAGCCTCAATGTTAGAGTCAGAGTTACTCCAGCATTTCCGTTTCAGTATAGTATATTACAATCCATTAGTCAGTGAATAGTAATTTGGAGGTAATTTTCAAGCACTATACGTTACAGCACATTTTATACACAGAGAAACTCAAAGTGCCTTTCAGGAAATACATAAAGGGCCCTCTCTGTTACCTGTAGAGCCTGGTTGTTCCCTCCATCCGAGACCTGGGCCTTGAGTTTGACCAGTTCTGCCTCTGTGGTCTCCTTGTCTGTCAGGGCCTCCTGGAGCCTCCTACTCAGGATGCCCACCGCATTCTCATAGGCCTTGTGTTTGGCCCTCATGTCCTTCTGGGCGCTGGTCAAATCGGTCCCCAGACGCTTCATGCGTACCTTCTGCTCTGAGATGGCTCTGTTTGAAAGCAGAAGAGCACTGATTAGTGCTTCTACGTCTTATATAGCCTGGACTGCACCAACACAGAGTAAATAAGGTGGTTGAGTGGAGTGATAACAACGCTCTTATCATTAACACAAAAAAGACAGAAGAGATTGTTTTTGGTGCACCACTGGAGATACACAGATCCCCCATCACTATCCATCGTGAACAGATCAACCAGGTATGTTCGTATACATACCTAGGAGTAGGAAAACACTACCCTTCCTCTTTGCCTGGCCTACTTGTTGTTAACTAGTTGTAGGAACTATTGTTGTATTGTTGTATTGGATCTATTAGCTCGTGCTCATTTGATTTGGCTATTTTATCTCATGTGTTTATGAAAGTAGATAGCTGATATATTGCACTTTTACCTTAGCGCTAGGTATACTCTTGGTTGCTTGTTTTTACGGGAAATGCACTTACGACCTCTGGTGATTAGTAGTTTCGTTCCCTACCTATGTTGAATGCACTTATTGTAAGTCGCTTTGGATAAAAGCGTCTGCTAAATGACTGTAATGTAATGTAAGAGTAGTAGACCATCTTTTGTCATGGAAAGACCAGATTGAATCAGTGGGTAAGAAGACAAAGCAAATAATCTATTTCCTTTGCCGTCTGAGATCTTTTGGTGATAGTAGACAGATTCTTTTTTTGTTTTTCACTTCTGTTATTATGAGTGTTCTTCAGTACTGTAGTACCACCTGGTATGGATGTCTGTCTGTAGCCTTAAAGTCTGTTGCAGCAACTGAACATTGTTCAAAGATTGTTGGACAACCACTTCAGAGGCTATATACATCTACATATAATAACAGTATGCTAAGGTTGGCAAGGAATATCACTTCAAACACTAGCCATGTTTTGTATGGAGAATATAGGTTGCTGCCTTCAGGAAGGAGTTACGGTGTTCCAACTTACAATAAGGTCAAACTGAAGAGGTCCTTTGTCCATCAGACGACATTGAGGCTTAATCAGGAGTTTAGGCCAGGGGTAGGCTGAGTGGTGGACATTGCTCTTATTATGTCTTTATGTATGTATTTTTGTTTTTTGTGTCATGTCAAATGTGTGTACCGTTTATGTGTTGCATACATGGCTGATGGCTCGCAAGACACATTTCAGTGTGAACTGACAATAAAGTATTATCCTATCTTATCTTGTGTGAGTTTTTTCTATTGGCATCACTTTCTTCCCAGTTGTTTTTTAAGTGGTTTGTTACTTGGTCTGGTAGTCATCTTCTTACAAATCTAACCCATTTTTAAGCAGGAGTCTCATAATGTTAATAGTGCTCATTGATGTGCTTTATTTTCATGACAAACATTATTGCTGAAGAGTAGATATCAATATGTTAGGCATCTCTATTGGGATGAAAACAAACCAAACTCTGTAAAAACAGAAATATTCTGCATGGATCAGGCTGGGTTTGGGAACAATTCTAGTTGCCAAAAAAAAGTCCATGGCGCCTGTGACTCACTTTTTGGCATCAGCTTGCATTTGCTCCACCTGCTTCCTCAATCCCTCGTTCTCTTCAGTCACGGCTGCTAGCTGGCTCTGGTCAAACTGTACAGTCTAGGGAGAGGAACCAAATCCAACAAACCACATCACATCACACCACACTCCATACAAAATGGCAGATAGAAAACTAAACACAATGCAAAAGTGCACACCGGTATATGCACAGTAAGAGGCTAAAGTGTAAATATGCACAGTGATAGGTGTGTCTATCCATGTCCTGTACCGTACTACTATAGTGACAGAAAGGTCCCGTTGTCAGCACATAATGTTATGGGATTGTCTACTCTACACCAATGAGTAAAATAGCTACACTTGCACTTTGGTTGTACTCAATATTTTAAATATTAAACACTAACGTTCCAAAATGGATGAATACTTTGGAACATAAAAGCATTGCAAATTAAATTCAGTGCTATCCTACACACAGGAATTGAGATTTGGGCAAGAATTTAGGTTGGATAATACCAATAATATTTATTTATAGGCCTGATAATGTCAGTGAGAAAATAGTTTGCAAACATTAGATCTAAAAACAAATGTTTTTTTGTGATCATTATCTGAATTGAATTTGTCTTATGCTGCATTTTAGGCCACTGTATGTTATCTACACCTAGTCCTTAGATGCAGTCACATAATTCCCCCTGCTGATCAATCAAGTTAATCTCATCTTATACAGTATAGATGCAGGTTTCAGGCTGTAAACAATAACACTGCTGTCCTGAAATTCTAATTTTGGGAACTTCCTGTTTGTAACCAAGGCTATGTAGAGTAAAGAAGAAACGGTCTGATACGTATACATTAACATGTGATATGTCTACTCCTCTATAATTTTCCTGAATCGTAGAAATAAAGATAAGTGTTTATTCACATGCCTCCCATTGAGTTCAAGGCATTAAATAAACATTTCGGCTGCAGTTTGCCTCCAAGTACGGAGAAAGAAGGCTTATAATGAATACTGTGACCCCTCTCCTTCTTTAATATACTCTTTGTTTGTAAACCATTGCCCAGGGAAATAAACGACTAGTTAGCTAACGAGAAAGCGTACAAAATAATCTCCATACGATTTTTTAATTAATTATTATTATGCTTTAAATTTGCTAGTGGTAATGTTAACGGCTGACAGGACAAGGATTTCCTAACATCGAAAACATTCTATACCTGTAACTGGGTCTCCAGTTGGTCCCTCTCCTTCTGCACACCTTGCAGGTGAGCCTCCAGGCTGTTCATCTGCTCCTGGACCCTCACCACCTCCTTCTGCAGGCGTGCTTGCTCTAGCTCAGCTTTCTCCTTCTCTCCCTGGATGTTCAGCACCTCCTGTTTCAGTTCTTTCACCTCTGCCAGCAGACGTTTCTTGGTTGCCTTCAGCTCGCTGATCAGCTGCTCCTTTGAGCTGGCATCTCGCCGGTAGGCTTCAACCATTACCTTTGGTGGACCAAAAAATATATATTTTATTTGAAGTCTTTTATCAAAAATAGTTTTACTGTTTAACTTTTAGTGTTGAACACTCAACAATTAAAATATATATATATTGTATAAGTGTTGACACAAACAGACATCAAAAGAAACATTTTCCATCAAAAGTAAGAAGAAAAACAAATTGTCACCTGTGACAATCAAAGATGGGGTTTTATAGCGGAATGGGATGTGAACACCATCTTCCTGATGGACATGCAATCTTACCTTTTGCTGTTGGAACTGCTCTTTTAATTTCTGTGCTTGTTTCTTTAGGGAATTGTTTTCCTTTTGTAGAGTTTCAATCTAAAAACAAAGCAAAAACCAGTGGTCATTTTCAACATTTTCTCCTGTAATTGACTTAATAAATTATATATATATATATATATATATATACACTGGGTCCACACAGCAATATTGACAACAAAGTCAAACAGAATAAAACAAATATGAATCCTGTTATAATACAATTATGATTTATTAATGACCCTCTTGGCACCTCCACCTGTTACTGACCTGCGAAGCTCTGACCTGGACTTCCTGTTTTAGTTGGTCAAGGACGTCCGCTGCCACCAGCACACCCTCGCTCAGCCGCTCTGCCCCCTCGTCCAGCTGACTTTTATCGGCACGGGCGGCTTGCAGTGCCACCTCCAGGACGATCTTCTCATTCTGGAGGAACTGAATGGTGTCGTCTTTAGCACTGCCATCTGTCTGCAGTTCACCGAGTTGGGTTTCCAGCTCCAGGTAGCGGGCCTCTAGCTGGTTGATGGACTGCTCTTTGGTTTGAAGGCTCTCCTGAGTGCTGGTCAACTGGCGCATCAGATCCAGGTGTTCCCTCTGCAGGGACTCCAGCTGCACGTCCTTCTGAGAGAGGGTCAACTTCATCTGGGAGAAGCAGACCAAGGAAGTATAATTTAGAATAGAATAGCAAAGCATTGTATGGTGAAGTATTGTATAGCATAAATCCAAAAAGAATAGCAAACAATAAAATGTTACTGCCTATAATGCGCTATCAACTGTATTGAATGTGAAAATAAACACCACTGAATGTTAACCACACCAAAACCCAAGCGTAAACATAACCACTTCCATCATGTGTCTTATGGAAGATGCTCCCGGCAAGTCCCTTAGTCTCCACCCCGTTTATGCTACATTAGTTTATGCCCGGAGGTGGCTCCGTTTCATGATATCATACACGTCCTCTGTGCTTCTGTGATTGGTCTACTTTCGAGGGGACCGACACGCATAGATACAGAAAAACCTTTGGCAGAGGTGAAGGAAATGAGCATGATTGATTACCTGCTCTAGTTCCCTCTCCAGGGAGCTGGCTGTGTTGGCCAGTTTCAGTAAACGATCACGCTCTTCCTCAAACTCCTCCAGTTTATGTTGCAGGTCATCCTCCACCATGGTCTTTGCATCCTGAATCTGCTGGTAAGCTGCCTCCTGGGTCAGCATGTCAGCCTACAACATCGACAAGGAAATTCAGAAAGTGAACACATTGAAAAAACAAGACTCTTGCAGCGCCACACCATAAAAAGACACAGTTTTTATTAACTATGCTATAAGATGCAACATTCACATTTTAGACATGTAATTGGAATCGAAACGTTGCTGGTTCGATCCTCGGCTATCCCTGTGTTAGTGTCGAAGTGTCCTTGAGCAAGACACTGAACCCCTAACTGCTCCCGATGAGCAGGGCGCCTTGCATGTTTCCTCCGCCGTCGGTGTGTGAATTGGTGAATGAAATGCACATAGTACAGTGCTTCGGAGATAAATACACCAGTGGCCTTGCGGTTAGAGTATCTGCCCTGAGATTGGGAGGTCGGGTTCGATCCCCGGCCGGGTCATACCGAAGACTATAAAAATGGAACTCAATGCCTCCCTGCTTGGCACTCGGCATCAAGGGTTGGATTGGGGGTAAGTCCCTGTGACATACTAGCATCATGTCCAGGGGGTGTATTTGTACATCAAGCTGCCTCATGCTACAGAAACAGGAGACAGGCTCCTGCCCTATGAGTCACATAAGGCTTACTTACAGTACATAGCCAACATTACAAGTCATATCTTGCACCGATCAACAGCACATTTTATGTACACTAACAGTAGGTCTACTTAGAATCTTCATGCATTTTTTATGCCTACATCAGCAACAGCAGAGACATTATGTTCAGGAACGCATTGAGGGAATTTCATGACATTGGGCACAAATGTCCACTTAGACTCAGTGATGAACTGATACACTGACAGAAGTAGGTGGTCAAAGCTCAAGATCATGACCTCATGTCTGTTCCATTCTTTTAAATGCGGTATTTCACGACGCCTTGAGGGAATTTCATGACATTTGGCACAAATGCCCACTTGGACTCAAAGATTAACTTAAAAAGGTCAAGGTCACTGTGATCTGTCCCAACTGTGTGGACGCGATGTCTCAGGAATGTCTTGAGGGAATTCCATGACATCTTTACAGAAACGTCCACTGGGACTCATGGATAAACTGATAAAATGGTCACAAAACATAACCATCCCTTCAAAGTCTTCATTTCACTACAGTGCCATTGCGACTCAGCGTGAACATTGTGCCACTCACTCTTTTCTCTCTCTGAGAGAATAAGATTCTCACCAACCCTCTCCCTATAACGGAGCTAGTTTTACTTACATTGTAGTTGGACAAGCCATCCCCATGCCACATAATATGCATTCTCTGACTTATGTCAACATTACTTTGAAGCATTTTTGTCACTGAACAGTTTTGGCTACAGGTACAGGCAGCACGTCACACGCTCTCTCTGTCTCTAGCTATTAACTTAAAGAATGCTGGCTCTATCCAAAGTGACGATCGTGCTCTTTGTTAAAACCAATGCTCAATCAACCACGTTGACTCCCTCTCACTCGACACTCACTTTCTCTTTGTTAACGTCATCACGCTATGCCAGTACTTTGATATCAAGCATTTTCACTATAGGGACATTTTTATTCCGCCAATACATGCCAGAAATATTACTAGGAAGCTTTCCGAAAGTTTTTGACCACCAAAACTGCACCCATACAATATCACATGATGAGAACCACACGGGAGCAACACCATTATTAGACCCCGTCTTGTTAATTAATGGCTTACATGCCATTCTAAAAGTTGGAGCAACTTCTAAATGAATACAGTGAATATATAATAAATGTTTTAACTTGATGATGCTCTTATTCAGACTCAAGAGGGCTTTATACCTCAATGCTCTGCAGCTGGACAGCAATGCGTTCCTTTTCCTTAATGGAGCGGTGTTGTGTGTCATTCAGCTGATGGGACAGAGTCACATTCTCCAACTTCAGGTGTTCCAGAGTACCCATCTGGTTCATCTGTCCAGCCTGGAAAAAACAACAAAGAAAATGCATGTCAACTTAATTGAAATGGCATTAGAAGTCATTGTTTACATCTCTAGAGTATGCATTTCAAACATCACATGGATGCAACTGGGACGTATCATCAGTGTTGTAGCCTGGGGTCACTATGGTCTTTCACAGCAACAACCTGCCTCACACTCACAATTTACAATTGGGAGCTGCCCAGTACAACCATAGTCTTTCTTGCCTCAATAATAATTGTGTGTGCAACTGTGCCCACTACTGTGCCCACTCAGTTTTTCCCAGCTGGTCAGGAGGACCAAAACTGGTAACCTTCCAGTTGTCCACTTCTCTGCTCTAACCACTTGGCTACTGTGAATGGGGCCTTATGTCTTATGAGTAAATCTGAAAGCAGAATGCATACCCAATGAGAGAAAATTTTCAATAATAACGTATTTCATTTATAATGAAAAATCTAAAAGTGCTACAA
This sequence comes from Gymnoscopelus microlampas, assembly GCF_963454915.1. Taxonomy (NCBI): domain Eukaryota; kingdom Metazoa; phylum Chordata; class Actinopteri; order Myctophiformes; family Myctophidae; genus Gymnoscopelus; species Gymnoscopelus microlampas. Next base: position 36,817,285 of record NC_139941.1, read on the forward strand.
GAACAGACAAAAAAGCAACAAAAAAGACGCTACAAGATATGAAAAACTATTCTGAAATTCTATGCTTTCACAACAGTAACCTTACCTGCATGTTAGCCATTTCGCCCTGCAGCCGAACCCGTGCCTCCTGTGCCAGCGCCAACTGCTGCTGGTACCACTGTCGGACCTGCTGCAGTGAGTCAATCTCAGCCTGGGCCGTTTTCAGCCGGCTCTGCAGGGTGCTGCGCTCCAACTGGACCTGCTGGAGTTGTCCCTGGAGCCCACCCATCTGCTGACGCAGCTCCTGGACTGTAACAGCGGAAGACCAGAAACATAAGACATTAGGTCAAACACACAGTCCAAAACCAAGGAACACTAATACTACTAATACAATGACGACGACTACTACTCATGTTCATTTGCCCCAATGATAGAAATCATGCAACGGTGTGCAAGTATTGGGGGGGGGCTTGTATACTTATAGTGTCAGAACACAAACCACTCGCTCAACTACAGACGAATAGGCGAACTAATATTTGAGGGGCGAAAAAAACATCACTGCTCACTTTGCCGTCAGACGGAGAGACAAAAGGACCGCTCTGAACAGAGCACGAGGATGTTTAATTGTGTTTATGGGGAGATGTAGCATGTTGTGTGAATAGTGAACAAACAAAAGGTTGATTCCAGTCTCTAAAAAACCTTCCAGAAAGAAAGAAAAAACAACAAAAAACTGCAAAAACGACTTGCACATCCGGGCAACCATAAAGCAAATTGCACTGACCCCAATATCGTTTTTACTTGCCCCAGGCAATCAGGCAACTATTGGTGTCATGGCTAAATACAATGTTCATACCTTGTTTTATTATTGTTTTACAATATACTGTAACAGATATAATCCAACTCTAGCATTAGTTGCTATATTAGGATTCTGTTAGCAAAACATCAAGTTAGCGGCACTGCGTGGCATATTATGCGTGATAAAGTATAGCATTATTATTGTCACAGCTAGGGGGTTGATGGCTAGATAGCATCATAATGAAGAACATCCCATAGCCATGACAATATTCAAGATATACCACATTTTCTCAGGTCATAAGTTCATTAAGTAGCCTGGAGCTTTCTTATGTTAGTTCATGTGTTCATGTGTACAGTCATGCATCAATGTCACAAGACAAATTGCTTAGCAGCCTGTCAGCCACTCTAACCGATTCTGATCCAGACAATGGGTGCATTCAGCAAATGGACAGCGGTTAGCATTGGTAATGAAGAGGTACCTCACCATGTTGTACTGACTGTACTAAAGCAAACATGTTAATGTTAATGCCTATTCCTCTGGGACAAGCTAGCTAGCTTCTTTGTGGTTGTAAAGTATTCAATTATTGACATAACACATTAATGCTAGACTGCCACCTGTTTCTTTAAATGTTACATCATAACTCCTTGATGAAGCCCTGCATGGGCGAAACGTTGTTGTTTGGTTAAAATAATAAAGAAAAGACGGGAGAGGGACCCATCGTGTGTGGACATTTCCTTTTTCTTCACGTGATATTTTTTGGGTCCAGCACCGTGTTTAAAGAAACTGTGGGGATGTGCATATCCTACTCCTTTTTTACATCATAACTCCCATAAGCCAAAATTACATCAGCTGTTGTGGGGGTTAAGTGGCGTCTCTATCACTCACCAGCGGTCTCCCTGGTGGACATAGCCTGCTGCATTTCCTCCACCTTCCCCATCAACCGGCTGTACTGCTCCTCGGCCACCTGCAGGTCATTGCCGAGGGAGGCCAGGCTGGCGTTCTTGCTCTCCAGGCTGCCTTGCAGCTCCACCATGGCCTTCTCCAGTTGGCCGCAGTTCTTCCTCAGGGAGCCCACCTCTGCAGTGAGGGCGCTCTGCTTCTCTTGGCCGGCCCTGGCCTGCTCCTCCTGAGCCCGCAGCTGGGCGTTCACAGTGGCCAGCTGAGCCTGCAGCTCTGTCTTCTCCTTGAGTGCCTGGACACAAAGCAGGGTTCGGTATGGTCAGAAACACTACTTTTAAAAAAAGAAGGGGAAATATAACGCAGTCCATTTTTAATAGCAGAAAGTACTGCTTCTTGTCCCAGCTTTGAAAAATATTGCGGTCTGTAAAATGAAAAACCTTGTCCGTAGAAAAACACAGACCACTTGCACCGCTAGTCCTCTCTGTGTTGGGAGTTGAGGAGAGAAAATCTCTTAGATATATCAACGTTGTTTTTGTGGAGCAGTTTTAACTAGGTTTTTAGTAAAGCACCAGTATTTATAAAAGGGAGACATGCCAACTGTAAACCATGGACTGAACTAATTTAGTCAACACCAAGTATATCTTCACTTTACTGTGTCATTGGTGATTTTTATAATAATTGTCAAGTATCTTTCTTAACACCGAATGCTCATAATAGATTAAAAAACTCCAAATACAGAGAGGACCAGTGATGGAAGTGGTCTGTTTTGTGACTTTTTTCACAGACAAGGACCAGGCATGTATAGTCTAGTTGCAGACTAAAGATTTGTGACAAGCCGAGTTGCCAACTTATAACAAGTTGCAACAGATTCCCCAAAACGGTGGTTTGCAACATCATAAAACCGGACAGTCCACATCCATGTGCCGAGCTGCAACCGGTTGCCATTTCCACAGCAACGATACTGTCACAGTACCTCCAGGATAGGGGATATTAACAACAGACAGAGGGGCCGTCCCTACTGGACAGCGACAATCCACATCAAGGCGAGACATCAAAGAGACAGTTTACCGTTTCCACAGCACATCAACCTATTATAAATTATTATTAGAAATATTAAATAGATAAATAGGCCTACGCTCTCCCTCCTTTTTCTCATTTGTGCACTCTTTTTCTCTCCCTCCCTCTCACAGGCAGGGGGTTCAGTAAAAAGAAAAGAAAAACTGACTCACGCTTGACAGTGTATGTTTGTGTGGGTGTGACAGAGAGAGAGAGAGCAAGACAACATGTTGTAAAGTTACAATGGCAGATTAGTGTGGACAATTTGTTTGTGATCAGAAATGTTTGCAACTTGTTGCTTAAGATTGAACAAGTTTAATCATTTGCGATTCAATGAGCCAGCCGGCATGCGTCGACCTGCAACAGGGTAATTCAGACCGCCGCAATCGTTTCGTAGTGACGCAAATCTTTAGTCTGCACTAGGCTAAACAGTACTTTACACTATTACAAATTGTCTGTGTGACAGTAGGCTTTTCACTATTAAAGCTGCTCTTTCACCTGATTGGCCTCAGATGACAGTGACTCCAGCTGGCCCTCCAGTCTCATCTTCTCCTTCATCACCTGAAGCATTTCATCATGGCCCATCACTGAACTCTCCAAAGAAATACTGGAGGAATCAGAACCAGTCAATGTCACAAACATCATCATCAATATTATAATATTATTCTCCTAGGAACAACAAAGACATAATCAATAATACATAAAAAATGTATTATCTATTAAGTCATCAAAGAAAAGCCTACAATAATAATAATGCCTAGGACTGAAACACACACACACACACACACACACACACACACACACACACACACACACACACACACACACACACACACACACACACACACACACACACACACACACACACACACACACACACACACACACACACACACACACACACACACACCTACTGCTTTACAAAAAAATCAAACTATCACGATTCATATTTTTCATGACTAATCTTAAAAGTCTAGACTCTAGTAAATCTAGTCCATCTGATAAATAACAATTACATTTTAGTCTGATTTATTGACACAGCAAATGACCATTCAGCGATGAGCCCCCAAAGAAGGGGGCTAGGGTAAGTTAATTACTATTATTGTGTTTATCATGGACTTTAGCTTGGGTTGATTGCTGAGTAACTGAATATAATGTCATGTTGAGTCAGAGTATTGAAGAACTGCTGTACTTCCCCCTCTAAAATCATCCTAATTATTGCTAGAGTGCTAAATTCCTTCCAAATGGAGCAACTGCAGGTAAAAGCTGTATATATCTATCTGGTGAAATTATGTAAATCATGTTTGTTTTTTTTGCAATAATATTGCAAAAAAAATAAATATATCGCAGTCAAAATTTGCCCAATATCATCAAGCCCTATTGCAAGCAAATGCATACTGAATATTACTTCAGAGTGTAAACAACTATTGGTTAAGATCACATTAGAAAACCTTTAGACAAGTCAATGATTAGACCACATGTAGACCACCAAAGAACACATTTATGTAATAATATCTATGTCGATCCAAACCTGCTAGAGAAGCTGTCCCTTCGGCTGCGCGGCTCAGAGGTTCCCTCCCTTGCCTGTTCGAGCTCCAGCAGCTGCTGCTCATCGCTGGCTGCCTGGAGGACCTGCCGTAGGGAGGGGAACTGGCCCATGGCCTCAGGGGCGATCTCTCTGCCCTCCACCGTGTAGTGTGCCCCCCTCTGCCTGCCCACCACAGCGGACAGCATGCCGTACGTCCCCCGCGTGGACGCGCTGCTGTAGGATGAGCTGTCACTGTCCTCGCCATCGTTTCCCAGCCTGGCACCCGACTCACTGCCGTCAATCTCTGACGCGTTATCGCCAGAAATCTGGAGCGGGGCGACACCGAGCTGACCCTCGACCTCAGAGGAGCAGACGTCTGACGTTACGCTGACCTCGGACAGGGTGGAGACAGAGCTGATGGTGGACTGGAAAGAGGCCCGACCGCCATCTGACGCCATCATCATCCTCCCATCTTCCCCGCCTCCACCTCCCCCGCCGTTCTCTGCAGACTTGTAGTCAGCTAGGGAGTGGATCTTACTCGAGCGGGGCGAGCGGGATTTCTTGTCTTTGGGAGGGGGGATGCCTGGGCCCAGGCTGCCCAGTTTGGGCCCCCGGGGAACACTGGTCCTCATAAAGGAGTACTCTGTGGTCATGCTGGTCGTGCTGGCCCGCGGCAGAGCTTCTGGGTGCAGCATCAACTCTGGGTCCAGAGTGCTGAACAACCTGCTCTTTGGGACGGTGCGGTGAGACTGGGCAATGGAAAAGGATGACAGGTGAAGGAAGAGCATAAATTACAATATAATGTACCTTTGTTTCTCCCCTTTTGACATTTGGCTCTTAACTTTTCTAAGCTTGTTAGCACTAATGAGGAGTTTCAATGCTCTTTTCTATATATGTGGTACTGCTGTCCTGTCCGGCTCTCCATTATAAGAGATCCTTACCCTCAAATGCACTAACCTATAAACAAACAATAATGTGCTTTACACATATTGGTAATAAAATTGCTTAGCATTACTGACTGAAAATTTAAACCAGGGGTGTTTACTTTTGGAGAACTGAATGGAAACAATTCCCAAGCTGCGTTACCCAAGTAATATGATGCTTTAGCCTGGGGGATTCTACTCAACCAGACAGCTTTATTTGTTCCATTTATGTATTTTCAAGATTCAAGATTCTGCTTAGTGCTTTATTTCACAATGTAGAAAGGGTTAGGGTTAGTGAGGGGGGATGACATGAAATACAAGTCTTAAGCCAGCTGTGAACCCAAGCAGCTGTGATCATGTGGCCCCATGCATGCTAGACTTAATTCTTTGCTGCAATCTGATGCCTGGTCAAAACTGCATCCACTCACCTTATGCCTCTGCACCCTGTACTGTTTGAGCTGCTCTTCTAGGCGCCGACGAGCGTCCAGACGAATCTTTTCCTCATTCTCCATTTCCAACGAAGGTTCTTTGTTGGCTACAGGGAAAAGATTTTTAGAACAAAACAGAGGAATCTTCCATCTTGGACCGTAGATATAGGGCTGCACAATGATGGCTGACAGTCACAGTTATTATGCCAAATACTATGCTACTGTGAATGCAATTACACTCAGTGGCCAATTTACGTATGTACACCTATTGTTCAATATAAACAACCTACTCCTCCAAATAGAGTGATGTGGTTGCAACACTTCCACTAACATCAGAATGAGCAAGCCACATTATTTAACTGACTTTGAAAGTGTTATGATTGGGCATCAGATGGGATGGTTTTCTGAAAACGTTCCTCTGTTCAAATAACGCTTGCCATGCCTTTTGCTACATCTGTATGAATACTGTTATGTAATGTATGATCTATGATATCTGTGCTCCATACCATGTGAACATGGTCGTGAGTAAAATAAATGAGGATGATAGTTCCAGCATCTCAGAAAGAAATACCCTCCTGTACAGCACTGGTTCTCAATGTGGGGGGACCCCCTCAAGGACCCCCAGAGGTCCTTGGGGGGGTTCCAGGGTGTCAGCTCCTTGAGTGTACAATTGTAACCAATTTGTTCCATTTGTACACTCAGAGTTAAATTAACACTGTGGAATTTACAGTGTAGATGGGTCCCAGAGATAAAAAGGTTGATAGTCACTGCTGTACAGTTTGCTGAGAATGAATAAACCAACATCGAGTCACCCTCTTAATGAGAGGTTAGAGGAGAACCGTCTCGTTGAAGCTAACAGGAGGGCCATGATATGAGGCTAGGGTGCTGAGTAGCCGAGTAAGCAGACACCAGCTCAAGAGGACAACTCACTCTCAGTACAAGAGAGGGGTGCAGAAGGGCATTTCTGACTCATCAAACTCATCAAACCTTGAAAAGGACGGGGGAAAAGATCAGGGTCCTACCCAACTGGTAATCAGTAGTGGAGGTGTGTACCTAATAAAATGGCCACAGCAGAGTGTATTATAATATATGTGATGACTAGTCTTTACAATTTGATGATCAAAACACCATTGTAGTTTTACATCTATATAAACATTTCAGGTCATTTAAAAAATAGAAAACATAAATGATATATTTATGAATTCTATGTAATAAATCTGACAACTAAAATTGATATCCAAAGAAATATGCCAATTGTGCAACCCCCAAAACATTCCAGGCACTTAATATCATCCAAGTTCCAGATGTATCGGATAGGAAAACATCCAACGATCTTGCTAAGAATAGGCCTAGATCAGGCACAACCATAAGCCATAATATGGACACACAAATGTATAACTGTGTTTTTACATCAAGAGTGAAGCTGCATGCAACCCAGCCCTCAAACAGCCACTAAAGATAATTTGTCATTCATGTTGTTTTTATGAAGTTCTGTGGGTTAGAGCCAGGGCAGGAAACTAACTTTTTACCAAGAGGCCACAGTGGCTAATAAGCCATACATTATATTAGACACTTTCACCATTTTACCAGCCAGACAAGAATTTCAGCTTAGAGAGAGAAACAAAACTCGAAATGATGGTTATTATCTCCAAACAGGCTGGTAGGGTAAAAGATCTAATCTATGGGACAACATGGTGTTAATTTCTAGCCCTGGGTCCCTTAACCAGTTAAGATTAAAAAGGGAGTGTCAGCCAACCTGGTTAATTTGCACACAACAGACCCTTGTCACTGAATGTTTGGAGTAGAGAGTGATTACAAGGACACGCCAACATTGAAAGAGTAACGATAAAAGAAAACATAACAGACTCCTCCTTCCTAATCTGATTTGTAGAGGAATCTAACCACGACTGCATAAAATGTTAGCATTTTCTTTTGTTTAGGAATAATGTTAAGTCTTTGCATTATGTTGTCATTCCTTCAACATGGTGACATGTCCCTCTTAACCAGTAGAATCCTCCATTACATTCTGTGACATTTGTGTTAGCAATCTTGGCCTCAACCAGGTGCCAGTCAGTACAAGAAGTTACAATGAGAACTTCTGGACAACAGCAACACATTAAAGTGGATCCGTCTTGACTATGTGGGAATCTTTGTGTAATAATTAACATACACTATTAAGCCAATAGTGGTCATAGCATAGTATTAAGTCTATCACAACAACTCAAATTGACCAAACCACAACCACAGCTCTCGGAAACAGGCTTGAAAACATCACATTTAACGAGGGACAAAATATTGATAATCTAGTTATTCAAGATATTGAAACACCACCAGAACACAACATAACACAGGGATTAGTTCTAAAAAAAACACAGCCATTAGTCCAGCTACTATTCCAAACAAAGCACCACGTCCCACACCGACGCCTAATCAAGCAATGAAACACCTCAGGGAGTTGGACATACAGTACAAAGCAGGCTCAAACAAGTAAAGCTGAATCCATCTGGTCAGAGAATGCACAGGCGATGGGTGTTTAAAAAAAAGACTGTACACATCAGCCATTAAAGACATCCAACAGCAAAAGGGGGGTTAAATACACAATATTTGGGGACTCATTATAAATCAGGGTTTTTATGCTTACACAATTCAGTCTCCTGCATAGGCATACTTATTCTGAGCGATAGCAACGCGTCACCCTTGTGAACCGTGCCCTCAGCACTAGCTTCCTCAGACTTCTCTAGCATCATGGGAGGGAAAGCAGCCACACCTGGGAGGGAGCGCTCTTGGCTCAGAGACTGGACAGGGACAGGGGTGCTGGTGCTCTGGGGAGGGGCAGACAGAGGCATGGGGCCATTCAGGTGACCGTCCCCTGCACCGCCCGGGCGATCCACTGCACCGTCTCCATTTGGCACCACATCTCGATCAACAGGACCTGAAAGGAGAGGAATTTGAGTTTCTGTTCTCTGAGGTTAGGTTAACCTACTTGGTAGTGGTACCATGGTAACTAATGTAGCATTGCTTTCATGAAACCGAGTCATGGTTAACCATATCCAGGATAACTGGCCAAGTTAATCTGGCGAGATAACTCAGCTTTCATGAAACCGATTCATGGTTAAGCTAAAAATAAATTCATCCAGGATAACTGATAAATCCTGGGTTAATCTGCTATCTAGGTTTCGTGAAACGAGCCCCTGGCATCCTACAGTGTGTATTGTTTCAATGTACTGTTTATTGATTTTATAATTTTATATTATACTGTTTAGACTGATGATAGGTTCTTAGGTTAGCTTACCTATAATCTTAGATTACTATTTCTATGCATTTGACTATTACCTTGTGTTGTACTTGCTTACTGTAAATCGTTATGGATTAAGAGTGTCTGCTAAATGCCTAAATTGTAAATTGAGCACCTGGTTGTATTGTTTTTCCTCTGTTTTCAAGAGGGAGACCAAAAAAAAGCCAATATGGTTTTAAAGGCATTTCCCCTCAAAAAAACAAAACAATTGGAAGAACAAAGGACTGTGTCTGCTTAGGAGGTTTAACAGTATTGTTTGGGTTTACATTTCACTGCACAATAAAAAAGGAAAGTGATATGCTTAACATTAAAGTAAAACATTCAGGATCCTGTTAGCATGGCTGGAAAGCTCTTGTCATGTTCTTGGTAAACTGGTCCAACAACTTTGTCAAGCTACAATGGCTATTCTGTGTAAGCAGGAAAGGGTGGATGGCGACAATTCAGTAGCCACGTGTCCCTATAGTTGGTCCTGTTCTCAATGTCAAGGTGCTGAATTACCAGGGCTAACTCCCGATGCAAACAATTTGAAATGCAAATGGTACATGTAGTGAAAACCATGTAATCATATGAACAGTGGAGTGCAACCACTTTAATAGGGCATATAGCATAATCCTAAAAATGAACTCCAGATCCTACTGAGAAAACTGAAAAATAGTTATTTGACAGAGGACGGCGGAGGACTTTCAATAATTTCCACATGCCTATATTTTTAGGACTACGCACGATTCTTTTCCTGAACATGCATCTTGGAATAGTGGGGCAGATGAAGTTGAAAAAAGCCAGTAGGTTAGGGACAGTCTCAGGCCGACACCGACAGTTTATGCTAATTGGTTAGGTCAGGCCTGGGCTCGGAAAAAGAAAACGAAAACAAGTGCAAGCACTGAACGAGCGTTTGAAGTTGATGACAAACAAGGTTCAAAATCAATATATCCATAAGCATGAGTAGCAGCTTGCAACTAAGGCTGCAACAACTAATCGATTAATCGAGTATTAATCGATTATCAAATTAGTTGCCAACTATTTGATAATCGATTAATCGATAATCGATTAATCGATAATCGATTAATCGATAATGGAATATCATTAATATAACAATTAATTCAATGTAAAATTGGCTATTTTATCCAAAATGTAAAAATAAATAAATGAGAAAATGTAAAGTAAAGTATACATGATTAGAACATGCTTAAACATTCGACAATTAAGGTCTAATATTACAGAACTACAAATTGATACAAAACCTACAGTATATATCCAGTTGTTTTGGGGCATAAACAAAAAGTTGAAGGATAACATTAAGTCTGATAATGATGTACCATGCATGTTCACATCAAGTATACTTTACATTACTTAAGACCGTTAAGTGCCCACCTATCCTGTATCCCATTTTTTTTTATCAAACATTTGCATTTGTATAGTACTGTACTGTTACCTGTACTGTTACCCTTTAGCCTAAAATATGTTGTTTTTTAATCAAATCAAGCAGTCAGAAGAAGAGAAAAGCTACCATAAGGTGGCTTTTATTTATTTTGATATATATTTATATATTTTATAGGTAGTAGCCTAATCAGCAGCTGAGCAAAATTGTATAACATGTACTTTTAAATTAATTATTCATCTGTATTGTCTTTATTGTTAGATAGAACATGCCTAAAACAACATAAAATCAAAATGATAAGGTAATTGCTTAATAAGTGCGCTAATCCGATTAATCGATTAATCGTTAAGATAATCGACCGATTCATCGATTATGAAATTAATCGTTAGTTGCAGCCTTACTTGCAACAACCCAAAAAAGCCCTGTACAGTCAGTGCAAGCCACATAGTATGTGTCTTTGCCATTTTTCTGTTAATAATGTTGTGGGGTTCTATTTCAAACTCTGGTCAGTGAAATATACGCATAAATGGAAATAGAATTACCAATTGTGCACCCTTGGTTAAGCTACTGAAACTGTGAAGGAGAGAGAGATAATAAGAGCGAGTTTTATTAACTACTTAACATCAACCTAACAGAGCAGGGAATGTCTGGTGTGCATGCTGCCTGCCTTTGTGACAGAGATGCTCCATCACAAATAAACTCACACAGAGAACCGGTGTCTGGCATGAGAAATGTATTAAATGTACCACATGACAAGCATGATGTGACACATCAACAATTATTCTCTCTCTCGCTCATTCCATTGTGGCATGTGATTTGAGCCACCGCCTACATAACTTGGGCAGCCTTTACTGGCAATAACAGACTTTTGTTTTGTTTTGGAGGTTTTGGTTGGCCTCAATACTGTATATGTTGACTGAGCTCTGGCTTCAACTCACTTGGATCGGTTGGAGTTTTAATTTTCGGACTCATTGAGAAGTCTACCACAAAGGTTAAAGGAGAAAAAATAAATAAATCTCCCTCCTTTAACAGTTGGTGCTAATTCTGGAGGCACTACTCTACAATTGTTCAGATGCCAATTGAGTAGTTGGTAGTTGTAGTAGATTAGTTGTACTGGGCAGCTGCAAGTGCATGAATGTTGCAGAAAAAGAACAAAGGTGCGGAGACATCTTTCTCTGATTAAGAGTAGACTCCACACTCCTGTCATTGCACTAATCTGTGTGACCACTGAAACAGGTCACATATAGCAGCAAATGGGATAGTTGTGAAAAAAAAAATACAAAGACAAAAGAAAGGTAATGTGTGATATGTATTGGTTAAAATAAGTGTTAAATAGCTCTATATTCCTAAAGCAATCATTGCTATAGAGTGTTTGTTCATTTACAGGGTTCTCCACCTTCCTCCAACCCTTTAGTAAACAGAACATATATTTTCAGGTATACCTATGGAATATATGGAATACCTATTTTATCCGATCAGGAGAGAGAACTCGTACATGATACAGAATTAACAAGTAAAATTGGAAGTGAAGGGGAAAAAAGAGCAGACAAAAAAATGGAACTGGAAAACTAAAACTAAGAATACGTTATCTTAATGGGGTTCTCTCTTCTGATTGGATGAAATTGGTATCCCAAATCTTTCTGTTCACTGAAGAGCTGGAGAGATGGGGTGACCCATGTTACTCAAAACTCTATAGCAATTTATGACCTATTATATGTGAACTCCTCCACTTTCTAGCTGTGGAGCTGTGTTATAACAAGGTAGTGGTTATTTACACATTTTACATCTGCAAGAAACTAGACTATAAACAAAGCAACCCAGTCAAACAAACAGAATCAACACTAACCATTATGAACATCTTCTGCTGATGTAGGTGTCATCTTCTCCAGCCCTGGTTTCAACGGTGTTCCACTGTCCACAATACCCGCTTCAACCTCTTTGGATTTTACAACCACGTCTTGTTGTTGAACCTGCATTTCAATTACTCCTTCTGTGTGGTGGTTATCCATTTCAATTGAGAAAATGAACACACGCTGTGGCGCCGGTGTCCCTTTGGAAAGAACGTATCAGAGCATCTTCTTGTCCCGTTGGAAAGAACGGATCAGAGCATCTTCTTCAGGTGGTGTCAACAGTTAACTCCAGATGGATGAACTAGAAACGGTAGAAAACATGTGTAAGGCTCGTTTTGCAGTAGCTGCAGGATTCAAATGAATGGCATCGTAGGCATCACGTGTGTGACCTGTGAACACGTCTGGTCACAAGACGGTAGACACAGTGTGAGTGTAAGCAGAGTTAAACTAACCATTGGGAATTTTCAGAGTAGAATTCAACTTCCCAGGCCTGGCAAATCAGTACACAACCACATTGATGATCAGTACACAACCACACCAACCACACTGATGATCACATTCAGTACACAACCACGTCACCAACCACACTGATGATCAGTACACAACCACACCAACAACACTGATGATCAGTACACAACCATACTGATGATCAGTACACAACCACACCAACAACACTGATGATCAGTACACAACCAAATCAATCACACTGGATTAAAGACCCACCCTTTTCATCCAGGAAGAACAACGTGTTTAACCAGTCTATGGTTTAACCTGTATTGACGTTACGCAATAAACAGCCAATCATAAGTGGATTGTGGTGTTTAGGCTTAGCCAATTATAGGCTAGCTAACTAGACAAGTTATCAGCTGCAGTTAGCATTAGCTGTACGTTATGCTAGCTCATATCGAACATTCGCTGCTAACACACTAGCTTTCCCCTAACTAGCTATATCTGACGTTAGCTTTGGTGAAAGACGGTCGTCGAGTTGCCGCTGTGTCCGAGCATGGCGTTTTATAAACGGACTGGTTGGTTGGTGGATCATAACAGCTAGTTAGCTAGCTGTGTTGTTATCATCTAGCTGCGTTTACCCAGTGTTTACCACCTACGCTACGACCTGCAAAGCTAAGCTCTACACAGGCTAGCTAGAATAGATTGATTCGAAGACTCGCCACAGATCTCGTGATATCAGGCTTGTGTGGCTTTTTAGCAAATATCCCAACGAAACCAACACACCTGGTTACATGGCGTGTATGCGTTACACGTCTTACGTGCAAATCACGAGGTGACAGTTTGTGTAAAGTGTTGAATTAAAGCTTTAAACGCAAACCTTCCAAACGCTTCGGTTTCTTCTTCTCTACGTGGCTATTTTGAGTCCGTCCGTTTACTGTCCTCCGACTAGAAACAGAGCGTACTGGGCGTTGCCAATATTGTTAGTTCCGTCTGGAATAGATGGATCATTTATTTGGCAGTGGTGGAAAAAGTACTCACAATACTGCAATGTAGAAATTCTCTGTTACAAGTAAAAGTCCGGTATTCAAAATTTACTTGAGTAAAAGTACAAATGTATTTGCATTAAAATACTGAAGACTGAAACTAAGTAAAAGTAAAAGTAGTCATTATTATGCAGAATGTCCAATTTGAAAATCTTCAAGATCTACAAGCTCACAAAGCAACGTTTGTGAGCTTGCAGATCGGCTATTTTCAAATAGCAATGGGCATGGCTGAAGTGGTTAATGTACTTTACAAAGTAACTAGTAATTCAAGTTTTCGAATGATTGTAGTGGAGTACAAGTACAATATTTGCCTCTGAGATGTAGTGGAGTAGAACTAAAAACATAGAAAATTGGACATTGATACTCCAGTAAAGTAAAAAATACATCAAAATGGTACAATACTTGAGTAAATGTACTTAATTATTTTTCACCACTGGCAACAGACATTAATTTCATGACACAATACGTTCTTTCAAAGATAGCATTAACTTCATTTAACGTAATTTAATTGGTGTTGTGGACGTGTGATCAAAGCGTCAACATAGCTCAGTGCTGCTCTCTTGTGGATATATTGTAAAAATGCGCCCTACTTTTCTGGAGAGAGAGAGAGAGAGAGAGAGAGAGAGAGAGAGAGAGAGAGAGAGAGAGAGAGAGAGAGAGAGAGATAGAGAGAGAGAGAGAGAGTGTGTGTGTGTGTGTGTGTGTGTGTGTGTGTGTGTGTGTGTGTGTGTGTGTGTGTGTGTGTGTGTGTGTGTGTGTGTGTGTGTGTGTGTGTGTGTGTGTGTGTGTGTGTGTGTGTGTGTGTGTGTGTGTGTGTGTGTGTGTGTGTGTGTGTGTGTGTGTGTGTGTGTGTGTGTGTGTGTGAGAGAGTGAGAGAGAGAGAGAGAGAGAGCGAGAGAGAAAACTTCTATATGAAAGCTGACAGCTTAAAAACTTTCTAATGATGTATTGACACAAAGCTCTTAAGTACCCCTGGTTTTCAACACAATTGTATTTAATACAATATTTCTATTATTATTAGTAGCCTATTATTATATTCTTACTATTTATTATCACATTTTTGCAGAACAGGTCCCACCAACATTTCGCTGCTAGTACTTATAAGTAGGATAAGTGACAAATAAAAACGAATACCAAAACTTCTCTTCTTTTCAGTTGACGTCGTTGACTTTTCATGTTAAGTCATATAGCCCATCGGTTCTCAAAGTGGGGTCCGGGGACCCCCAGGGGTACTTGAAGGGGTTCCAGGGCGTCCCCAGCTAAATGATGGATAGAAACCATATGGACCCTTATGGGTCTGTAACTCTGAGAGTGTACAAATGGAACCAATTTGGTTCCATTTGTACACTCTCAGAGTTAAATTAACATTGATTTTTCAATATAAATTGGGGTCCCAGGGATAGAAATGCCATTAAATGAGGGTCCGTAGCCTAATGCATGTTCAACTGGGGGTCCTTGAAATTAAAATGGTTGAGAATCACTGCTAGAGAGCCGTAAAAATCTTCTCCTATGGGGGTCCCTGGCTTATATTTTCGAATGGGGGTCCGCGGGCTAATAAGTGTCAATTTTGGGGGTCCACATGAAAAAGTTTGAGAACCACTGATATAGCCTACAACTACATGTTTTATCAGTAAACGGTACTGGCTAACAGGGCTGTCAGATCAGATGATGTGTTGACAACACTTAGCCCTGTGAAACCCCAGTGGACTGATCGTGCACGCGGGTCTGCCCGTGAACGATGGAAGCGCGCTCCCGAGCCTTCAGGTGAATGGAGAGAGAGAGTGAGAGAGAGAGAGGGAGAGAGAGAGAGGGGGAGAGAGAGAGAGCGAGAGAGAGAAGAGGAGCGGGTTAGGGTTCAGTGTAGAGCGTTGTTGCAGAAAAGGAAGAAATAAACAAAATGAGTGTCATTGCGTCGCTCGGGGCCCATGTGTTGTTGACAGTGTGTCTGCTGGTCGGGACGGGATGTGTCGCGCAGAAAGTAAGTAATAATGTGACTGATCTTTGTTCACTGACTGAATCATTCATAGATCTGTACGACCTCCTGAAAACAAACGCGCGTTGGAAGCTTTTCGCCGTCAGATCACTTTCTTTTGCAGCTTATTGTGACATTGCGAAACTTCTGGGGAGTGTGAATGTGAAAGCAGTGGTGGAAAAAGTACTCACATTTTTTTTTTTACTTAAGTAAAAGTATCTAATCTGCAATGTAGAAATACTCTGTTACAAGTAAAAGTCCGGAATTCAAAATGTACTGTAGTAAAAGTACAAAAGTATTGGTATCAAAATGTACTTGAAAGTACAAAAAGTTGAAAGTAGTTATGCAGAATGTCCCATTTTCCAAGTTAAAAATGTATTCAAAAATATATTGAAAATAGCCTATCTGTAAGCTCACAATGTGAACTTGTAGATCGGCTATTTTCAAATGGCCGAAACATATGTAGGGCTGAATTGGTTAATGTGTGTTTTGGTAATAATAATCAAAATATACAAAGTATCTAGTCACTAAGTTTTCAAATAATTGTAGTCGAGTAAAAAAGTACAATATTTGCCTCTAAGATGTAGTGGAGTAGAAATAAAAGTACTGAAAATTGGAAATACTCTAGTAAAGTAAAAGTACCTAAAAATAGTACTGAAGTACAGTACTTGAGTAAATATACTTAGTTACTTTACACCACTGGTTCGCCCCTTGGTCAAACTAAACTACTACTGTAAATTAACTCAATTATATTGAAAGGTAGGATTTGCATCTTCAAAGGGTGAATTTCTGGTCCAGTGTCGTAGATCACTTGAGGAAGACAAGTATCAATGTACAGTAATCCACACCGTGTATAATCTTACATTATTTATGTTCATATTTATTACATCATTGTACATGGCTTGAAGTTGGCCAGTCTTTCATTTAGTGACACGTTAAAAAGAAGAAACAAAAAAGAACTCTGATAAACCATTTCCCCAGATGCTTCCCAAGGTATGTTTTGATGTTACTGTACTTCAGAGTTGGGAATGGTATGCAGAGTAAAAACTAGTGAAATGAAAACCATATTGAGAACATGCTAACCCCATGTTCTGCTGCTGATGTGACCCAGACAACTACCTAATCCACATGTTTAGAGGATGCTTGATGCTTCATTATGATTGATTTGTTTTGGCTTCTCACGTGGTGTAGAATCTGCATAACAAATGCCAATGTTTGCACAAATTAAGAATTCAGTATGTTGCTCTTGTGCAGCGTATAATCCTCACTGTTAATTTATGCATTTGTAACTGAGAGTGTACATTTTGTACACTCTGAGTTAAATGAACACTCAGAATGGATGGTCATATATCGAACAGAACTATAAAATGACTGAATCTTATGAGTTTTATAAAAAATTAGAAAATGTAAAAAAAAAGAAAGGAAGAAAGATTCAAGTAATAGCAAGCCTTCTTCCATGTCAGGGGGTCATCTAGCCATAACTTATCATTGATGCCGTTATCATTATTTTACTGTTATTCAGTTTGATAAGGATGCCTGTATATCCTAATGAAGATAACAGATGCGATTTTCACTTAATGCATTGCTTAATGAATTGCTTATCAACTTTGTATGATATTCATAGCCGCTGGTACCCAAGTGCCCTGGCTGTTGGTGCAGTAATTGATAAATTATACCTGCCATGTTTCATTTAGAAAATTATGGTTAATAAATAATGCTCTTCTTGAAATGGGATTTGATCTGCATTTCATGTGTATGTCTATAAGTTGGTTCCACAGTCCTAAGTAGTTTTGTGATTTGGCAGTGTTGATCTAGCTTTTTGTATCAGGGAAAGCCCTTGGTATTCTACCTTATCCTTCCAGATATGGAGGCAATATGATGAGTCCATCCAAGTAATCCTGTTCAGTATGTCACTCCTGTAATTAAAGAGTCAACATGAACAGCTTTCTACCAAATAAAGAAACTAGAGAAATAAGACTTGTATAGGACCACCTTGAATTTGCAAGTCTTAGTTCCCTGTTCTCTAGACTTAGGAGTGAGCTTTCCATACACAAATATTCTAGACCATACCAATGAAATATGCAAGTTAAAAATGAGTAGTGTCCTCTGGTATATTTCAACCGACTGTATTTGGGCAGGGATATCATAGTGCGGCTTCTACACAACACTCTCCACCTACTCACTTCTCTTACCCTTGTGCAATGTTGCCGTGATCTGTGAGAGTACCGCGTGTCTTAACATCAAAGGGATACCGTTGTCACAGACCTCCCCTCAGGGTGTCAAGAACAGAACGTAAACCAAGAGAAGCTCGAAGGCTTCCAACTGTCAAAAGTCGTCCCCGTCCACTAGCGGAGAATGGTGGATTCAGCAGCGCAGTTCTTAGAACTGCACAACAAAAGCCCTTGGTATATTGAAATGTCAGCGTCCCCAGCTTTAGTTTGTGTGTGCATAGGGTGCTCACTATCTTTGCAATTATCTGCCTGAGGGGGCACGGTAAATGATGGCTTTGTCCTCTGGTCCCCTTTTGTATTAAGTTGATTTTTGGAACAGCGTAAACAAGCTTGGAATTTGTTACACTGCTCTCCAGAAAAAACAACTACTTTTGACAGTCCTCAAATCAGAAATGTAGACAAGCAAGAGTGACAAGTAAATTTGACCTTTGGTTTGTTATTTCACACTGTGTGAAACTACAAACCAAGGATGGATGTTTTTTTATTTGCTTTGTATGGAGGGATATTCATGCCTAATTGAAGAGCTGCAGAGCCTTAATGAACAGTGAATTCACTTATTCGTTCCCTGAATAATTCTGTATTCTGTAAACAGAACTTATAAACAAATAAACATGCAACAATAAGCAGTACTGTGACTTTAAAAGGGGTGAGATGAATGGTCAAGCGGAAAGAGTGGGGGAGAAAGGGGGTTGTTGTCATCCTACAGATAGGTCTGGCCAAAATTTACAATTGCTACATTTCCTACTTGTTGTTAAGAGAAGTGCACAGATGGAACTGAACACAGTATTCTGGAGAAAGAAATCCCTGGCATACAAATCAAATTACTCATTAGAGAACATCACATTCCAATACACAGTCAAATCCGGAGTGTTAATTTAATTCAGAGTGTAAAAATGGACCTTCACAGAGTAAAAGTTAACACTCTACTTTTACCTTCCAAAAACATTTTTGACAGTGTTTCAGGTTTTGCTAACAAAATAACTGCCTGCACATCTTAATTCATATTAAAACTGATTCTGACAGTCAATCCATTGCAGCCACACAGGTGGGGGTGGTGGAGGGGGGGGGGGGTGTTCAGCTGTTGCTGAGAGACATAATTACCATGGATGCGTTCACTGGATCACATTCCACAATCTGGAAATGATTTTTCCAAACTGCTTTGGAACCACCAGTGGAGATAAGCCTGTATTTCACCCACAGGGGCTCCACAGGCCTGCTCTTTAATGGCCACAGAAGCAGCTTTCCTTCTTCCCGAGGAAATATGTTAATTGGTTTGTACCACAAACATGGAATAGAGGGAGAGAGAGTGAACGAGAAAGAGAGAGAGAGAGAGAGAGAGAGAGAGAGAGCACGCCATCCCTGCAGCCATCCACTTGCCCACCCAGTCACATATCTGTGAGTGTGGAGGCGACTGCCGCAATAATCCTAAACATTTTGCTTATCCACAACTGGGCCTGCAGAGAATGTCCTGTCCCAGTGCTTGAGGTCCAGTTAACTACGTAGCATGTTGATTGAACATGCATGGGTTCAATGAGCTTTTCAACAGTTGGGGCCATGATGCACAGGGATGTGCCGAGTCAGCGTAGCAGTGATGGCCAATGAGGTCGACTGTAGAAATGCCCTGGGCTTAATCGTGCTGGTGCGCCAGTTGTTTGTAAACTCATCCAGGGTGAAATGTGTGGGCACTGACATAAACCCGGCACAGTGAGAGGGGCTGACATCACAGCGGAGATATGTGATAAGTCGCAGGCTCGTGTATCAGTGCCTTTCACAGCTGTGGAGAAAGACATTAAGGATCTTCTCTTTGCCACTCTTGTCTCTCTCTCTCTCTCTTTCTCTCTCAAATCAATATAGTGCTGTTCAAATCAATACAAGTAACAAAACAAGGTCTATCAACCTGCAATGTCCTCATAGTGACCCAGGAGAAATTGAGCCAAAATGACCCATGGAGAACGAGAGTAATTTGTACTGCATCATCAGTGGGCCGGTGTTGTGAAAGCGAAGCGTTAGGCTGTGAAGCCGTGTCACTTTTCTTCTTCAGTAAACAGGGCCAGTGAGGATCCCTGCCCCCTTTTGAGGGGCCCGCCTGCCTGTTTATGAGCCAGTCAGGGGCTGTTTGTGCATGTGAGGGGAGAGAGGGAGAGGGTGAGAGTGAGAGAGTGTGAGGGAGAGTAACAGAGAGAGACTGTGGGGAGAGAAAGTTGTGTGTGTTTGGGGGGAGAACGTGTGTGTGTGTGTGTGTCAGAGAGAGAAAAAGAGTGTTAACAGGACTTTGGGAAAAGCCTGCCTCAGTTTTCGCCATGGTGTCGTCAGCCTGTGTGGTTAAAAACAAAACAAAAAAGCACCAGTTCAGGGAAGAGGTTGGTTCTTAGGGATATGACATTTGGATAGAGCTGTTGGAATTAATTAGCAGTAGCTCAATTGTTTTGAAACTGTCAACACTACAAAACTTTTGGATTGTGAAATTTGTTTTTATAGATCAAAACTCTAGCACAGTAATTTAGGACACAAAATCCATGACCAAAACATTGGGCTATGACATAACTATCCTGACAAGATACTTTAAATAACTTTTATATGCACCAATAGATATATCAGATCACAACATTGCTCCGAAACATTCCTATAATTTCAGTTGAGGGCAACAGAACTTAACTCCATGTTAATTAGACATACAAACCGCCTTAAGGAATGTGACCGGATGCAGCTTTTCTGTAGAGGTAGTGACGCAAAGTGAAAATGATAGAACAATACCATTTGTCATGGGGGCCTCTGAGTAATGACTGCAGGTGGCCTGACGTTTTCACTGAACACAAGTCAGTCATTCCAGACAATTATGTGTTTGGTTGATCTACTTCTGTCTTCTGTCCAGGGCAGCGGGAAGGAAGCCCCCATCACCCCCATGGGGTGGTCACAACTGGGGTGCAATGACCAGCATGCTGTTATGTAAACCCACAGCTTCAGCCTTGAACTTATTAGCATCACTCGCTTCATTAAAACATCAGACCTTAACAGAGCGCAGAGTGAGTGGTCCACCACCAGATGACACCATGGTCCTCATTGTTTTGGCCATGAGAAAAAGCATCCTTGAATAATTAGCGAGCCTGACAGTCCAGTGGGAGCAGGCCTGGCTGTGATGTAACAGAACTGGGATGTTTGGCATTATAAGAATGTCCCATTTCCATTCGACACTGTGGCACTTTGGAGGCCCTTTCATGTGTAGTCTAGCATGCACAACATCACAGGGTGCCGAAAGGTTTCATCCTTTTGCTGTGGGGAAGATGAAAGTCCTTGTCTGTTACACAGTTGTCGTTTCATAAGATTTAGGATTCCATACACGATGCATATCAAGAGTGTATGTTTTCCAAGCTGAATATTAATCATTATCTTAACTATCCTGAACCTCATTTTTCTTCTAAAATTATTTTTAAATTGTCAAATTAAAAGTATTAGCATGGTAGGCTCTGAAATGTAACCTCGCTATTTTAGGACAGAAAAAGTGCTCCAAAGTAAAATTGGAGAGCATACAACAATGTGAAAAAAAGCTTGTCTCTGTCTCTCTCTATGAGACATATCCACCTTCCCTTCCCCCCTTATAATGCCCCCATATTGGGAAGTGGTTCCCCCTTCTAGCAGGTTGCGTAACCCCACTGAATCACTCGCAGAGCGAAACCCAAAATCGGCTTAGGGGAAGAGGGAATGGCATTTGCCCAGTTCAAATGTCATCTGTGTAATTCTTTGGAACACATGGATTTTTCCTGCTAAGTGCTAAGGTTATTGTTACTAAATGCCACACAAGGGGGGAGGTATCCTAAGTGAATTATAGTGGGGATACATTAAACTAAAGTACAGTGTGTTAAAGGTCTCCTGAATTAATTAAAGTCTGATTTTACAGGACTATCTGGACTATCTGCTTTAGTACCGCAATTAACTCACTTAACAATCACAGTTAAGGTAGTGAAAACTATGTATGTATTTAGTATATTATTATAATAATAATAATAATAATAACTTGAATTTATATAGCGCCTTTCAAGAGACCCAAGGAGGACGCTTTCATCAACAAAAAACAAACAACTAGCCTGTGTGAACAAGTAAAAAAGTCCAGGGTTGGCGCATGGCGAATCTCCGTGAGAAGTGTGTTCCAGAGGGTAGGGTATATATAAGTTATGTTGCTAAGTTAGGTCATTAACATCAGCTTTAAAGTCTGTCGCTCTGTGTAATTTAAAAGGAACACCCTATGCGTTGTACTAGTAAGCGGATTAGTGTTGTTGCTGACTGCACAATAGCAGTGGTTACTCAACATACATTGGCTTTACACTTGTTTTCTTGGAAAGCGTGTCAAATGGAGAACCGTATTTGTGTTATCCCTTAAACTATCGGAAAAGGCGCTGATGTAATATAAACACTAATGCAACTGAAACTGAAGGTCATGTGGCGGTCAGAAGAAATCAAGGCCAACTAAAGGTTTCCCACCAGGGCTGCAGGATTAAATCTGAAATGATAATCCTGATTATATGTAGCTAGATATTGTGATTACAATTGTCAATCATTCACAATTATCAAAAAAATATATATAATTGGAACCTTTTCAAAACTGTCTGCACAATTTAATGTCTATTTTGGGTTTTAAAGTATATATATTTTTTAAAGTATTAAAAGTATAAAAAAAATATATATATATATAAAATATATATATATATATATATATATATATATATATATATATATATATATATATATATATATATATATATATATATATATATATATATATATATATATATATATATATATATATGCATGCTATATTATTATTGTTGTTTATTATTATTATTTAATAGTCCGTAGCACTTGCTGTTCTCGATATATACACAACCATGTATAATTCTTTTTAGATTGTATTTATTTATTTATTATTGTTGTGTGTGTGTGTGTGTGTGTGTGTGTGTGTGTGTGTGTGTGTGTGTGTGTGTGTGTGTGTGTGTGTGTGTGTGTGTGTGTGTGTGTGTGTGTGTGTGTGTGTGTGTGTGTGTGTGTGTGTGTGTGTGTGTGTGTGTGTGTGTGTGTGTGTGTCCTAATTTAACTGACAGTCTTTTAGGCCTATTAGAGTAACTCAAATCAGCTGCAACCATGGAATAAACTTCACCTCCTTTATCACAAGTAACCTATACTAAGGAGCACTGAGCGGGCAATATTACTGCAACGGTCCAGAGCTACAAAAGAAGAAAGAAAAGAAATAGAAAAAAGTAGATGATGGAGATGTGGCAGTGCGGATCTGATTCAGGGGAAGAGCAGGATGCAGAGTTCTTATTGAAGATGACACACACACACACACACACACACACACACACACACACACACACACACACACACACACACACACACACACACACACACACGCACACACACGCACGTACACATTAATGTACGTAGTGTTAGTGTATGTAGGTCACACTGCCCTCTTTGCCCTCTTTGCCCTCATTCACCTTCCATGTGTCCATATAACAATGCTGTGAGGCCATCAGCTGTATCAACTATGGAGGGGGATATTGGTTTGACTCCGAGGACTTGGGGCCCAAGCAAGCAGTCGCCTCTCCCAGTCACAATTCAAAAAGTACATCTCGATTCTGCTACTTAAAATAAACTGGTCTAAGGAATGCCTTTGATAAATGCATGCACATGGGGAGAGATGGCCTATAGAGCAATCAAAGAGCCTGTCTGGCTCTGTGTGGACCCTGACTTCCCCCCATGCCGTGCCCCCATTGCTCTCTCTCTCTCTCTCTCTCTCTCTCTCTCTCTCTCTCTCTCTCTCTCTCTCTCTCTCTCTCTCTCTCTCTCTCTCTCTCTCTCTCTCTCTCTCTCTCTCTCTCTCTCTCTCTCTCTCTCTCCCCCCACCCCAACTCTGACTGCCTTTTTCACGGCCTGTTCCCAGTCTGCCCCAAGAGTCCTACTGTTGCCTTAGGATGTTGCTTTGTTACCTGTCTGGTGGTGCAGTCTGCCAGTCTGGGTCATTCCCACAGTCCAGAACCAGGAGCCAACAGGAAAGCTCATAAACACAGGCCCCCTACAAAGGTCTGGTCCTAAGTTTGCCGGCCCCATCCACACATCTGCCTCTGCTTAGGCACCCCAGGTCCCCCTCTGCATCCCCACACACCTGGGAAGAATTACAGCCAGCATGGTTGAAGAAATATCCTCCCCAGGGTTACCCAAGCAGGCCGAACAACAGGGCAAGCGCTAGCTTTGATATACTGGCAAGGTTGCAAGGTTGAATAGTTCAGCTCCAAGCTGGTTTATGTCGAGGCAATCAGAATGCAACTCGGGTGTATTATTTGCTTGTTTGGGTACAGCCATTCATTATCAAATAATATGATTCATGTCAGAATTGAAGCAAATTGTAGGTTTGCAAGGATTGAAAGCTGCTTTGGAAAAGTGATATCCAACATAATGCGGACCTAGAACGTTTGAACGAAATGGGAGCTGCCTAAGTTACTTTGGTCAAGTACACTAAAACAAGACTGGGATTAAATCCCAGTTGGTTAGGAGCTGGCTACCTGCGGTATGTGGATCTCTGACATCATGTTGATTATGGCATATTGATGGAGGATAGTGAGTAATATCGTGTACGCTCTGTGTACCCGGTGGGAAATCTTTTGGGGTATGATTTGTAAATCCCAGTTAACAGCTGGCTAACTATTTTGGGAGGGAAAGTCCCCCCCAAAATACAATATTGATTTAAATATATTGTTTATTATAGATTCAATTGATTAGTTTCTACTACTTACTACTTCTCATAAACCACGATCACTTAGCTTTCCCTGAGATAACTATGCAGTACATACTATTTCCTAAACCCTTGTCCCTGAGATCACTATACACACATCACTCAACCAACCTTAATCTGTGTATTATTGACACAGTTCACTGGCATGTAGTATTTTTTTGCCAGCCTGCTTCCTGTATCAGGTGCTAGCAGAAATTAAGATACAAAAGAACTGTCCTATACAATATGAATGAAAATTAAGGCCTGTAACAATTTTAAACATTTAACTTCCTACACAGTTAAATCCAGTCAATTAGCAACCAGTAAATGAATCTACTATGTAGAATAAAACCTCTCAGTCAGTAAGAACTTTATGATGCCGATAGAATCACCCAAACCTTTAATTCATGAAACCTGTGTCTGTCTGTCTGTCTGGGTGTCCCGGGCATAACTTGGGCACCGCCCGACCGAAAGGCCTCAAACTTGGCATGTGTCCCATATGACCTGCGGGTCTGCAAGTGGCAATTTGATTGGACCATCCGTTTATGAGAACCAAAAAAACACGATAACCACTATATCTGTCTGTCCGCAGGTCTGCGGAGGACACACCGAATCACTGTATGTTTTGGAGGGGTGCTGGCACTGGCTTCCCTGATTGGCTAACCAGACCTGTCGGCTTCACTGATTAGCCTCACATTTGTACTGCTCCGCTATTTTAAGTGGCAGCGTGTGAGATAAGCCTCAGACTCCAACATGTCAGACAAAGATTACATCAGCTTTTGGAGTATTGCACAAACGGGTGGGCATACGTATTCTCGACTTGCATCGTACCAGACTTGCGCCCAAGTGTGTGTTCAGTAACAAGGGTCTCACTGTCTCTCAGCTCTTTAGTAAACAGATTTTCAGGGCGGATACCAATTTCATCCAATCAGGAGAGAGAACTCAAACAGGATATAAAAAAGTTAAATTGAACGTGGTGGGGGAACAAAATGACCCACCTGAAAATGTGTTTTCTGTCCTGAGCAATATCAGAATATAGAGCTTTAACCATTTAACAAGAACCTTTTGGTTTTCACCCAAAAATATCACTTACAGCACTCTTAATACTTAAACTAAACATTAGCACTGTAGTACTGTTGTTGATCTTTGTGCAATGTGTCGAAGTGTCCCTGAGCAAGACACATACCCATAACCGCTCCCCGAGTGCCGTACTAATGGCATTCACTGCACTTAGAAGTTATAGGATGGGTAAATGCAGAGGACACATTTCACATTATGTGCAAATATACAGTGACAAAAAAACTCCCCAAGGAGTGGGGACCAAATTATTATTATCGTTATGTCGCTGGCGGCGCATCTTGAAATTCCCACTCACAGCAGCTCTATAAATGAAAGTTCTTCCAACAACGTTTTTACGGCTGGAATGGAAACGCTGGGCTTCTTTCCGCCATGGTGCGTCCATTCACAGAAGCTTCACTACTGGTTGTGAAGCTTCCACTGCTCTGATCGGTTTGATTTTCAGGAATACATTTCTCTGATTGTTTGGCAAAGGTTGGTCCCCAGAGATAGTGCCCATGGCCTATTCAAATGTATTGAAACATCTGTCAAGGTCAGTTCCCCTGAAATCTCCTGCAGTCCATGGAAATGCAGTGTAACCAACATCCCATCACTGGGAGAGAGAGTCGCCACAGAGTTTCCTTTCAGGGCTCTACACTAGAGCTGCCCTTTCAGGCAAGCTCTAAAAATGCCATACAAATAACAAGGGCAACATAATGCATAGTTAGGCCGTGTGGCTCATTGCCAGATCACCTCAATGTCTGAATAAATGGCTTGAGAAAAGCTTTCAAATGCAACCTGTTCATTTTGGTAGTCTTCTTGGCGACACCTCTGGTAGCTCCGTTTTCATAACAGCATTTGTATGGAATAAGTACTGCTCAAAAAGGCATGCTGCAGGGTCCTATATACGCCAGAGGATATAATGCAAAAACAATTTGGAAAAAAGTGGAAAATAAATAAATGAATACATTTCCAGTACATTTTGTATGAGTATCTGGGGCAGACACTCGCAAATAAAAATGGTGTGTAATAGTGTTTAGAGAAGTTTTCAAAACCACACATATGTGGAATGGTTATTGTGAAAAATATACCAGTGAAAGATTAAATCAAAAATAACTTGTTTAATTGAAAAAGTTACAATGAAACGAAGTTACACGGTATGAATCAATAAATGACCTTGACCACCAAATTGTGCCATGTCAGACATTGAGCTATAGATCTATTTACAGTAATATTGTGAAGTTTCAGGGCCTTCTGTTGGGATTTGGTGATGCTACCGTGTATTGAGTCATTGCGAACAGAGTGACATAGTATGCAGTAAAGTAGATAAACAGACAGCCTCATTACAGTGGTTTCACCATCATTTCATAGCCCAATTGATGAAATAATACAGCAACCTGTTAACACATACACAGAAAAAAGAACATTTAACCTGAGCGCGCACACATTTTTTGATTTTTTTTTCCCCCTTCTTTTTGCTAACTAACTTTTCACATTTCTGACCTAACTTCTATTGCAGGTCTATTTTGACTGTGGTGCGAAGGTAGACGTAGTGGATGTCCAAGGTCTTATCCTGTCCCCTGGCTTCCCTTACAACTACTCTTCTGGGACTCACTGTGTGTGGCAGTTCTTTGTGCCTGTTGATCACCAGCTCATCTTGGAGATTTTTGACTTTGATGTCTTTGAGAGCCACGACCCTGCTGCTGCTCAATACGTTGCCTTCTCAGACTTCGAAGAAGACATGGCAGATGAGGAGGGGACTTTCACAGCTGGTGATTTATCAGTGAATGAAAACTCATCTGTGGCCAAAGACTCTCTGAGTGCGGGGGATGCTCCAAAGATCCTGCAGTCCTCCCAAAGTGGTGAGGTCAAGCAAGTGGTGGTCCAAGAACAATCCACAAAGATGGAGATCGCCAAAGTTTCCAACTCTGCTAAAAGATCCGTGGACGCTTCCTCTGACCTGAACTCTGCTCCTCCACCTCCTCTGCTCCTCCCTGGAGCCCAGTCTCCAGGAGACAAGGCCACCAACTCTGTCTCCTCCTCTGCTCCCAGGGCAGACCCTGACCCCAAACCTAACCCCAACCAGCACCCTGGTGCAGCTGTGGATGAGACCACTCCAGTTCTGCGACTACCCACAGATACTCCAGTCATGACCCCAAGCCCTGAAACCCAGCAGTCGGTGCTGGATGCCTGCCCTCATGATGTCCTCTACATCTCGGACCTCATCACCTTCTCCTCCAGGTTCTGTGGCTCCAACCGCCCCCCCAGTAGCCAGCTGGTGTTTGGCTCCAGCCAGGAGATGGTGGAGGTAATCATGGAGCTCATTACAACTACCCATTGGGGCCGTGGCTTTGCCCTGCTTTTCCACTACCATAACCGCACTGAGCCAGGCGGAGAAGAAAGGCGTGCCCATGCCCTCACGGCCAGCAAGGTGGATTCTCTCCTCGCTGCTGTGAGCGGAGCTGCCTTCTTCGCTATGATACTCACCAGTGCCCTCTGCATAATCTTCAGGTAAGATTAGGAAGGGCTGCGTGTTTCAGAAAATTATTCTTACCAATATGACACTATTTTTGGCGTAATTCACAAACAAAAAATATTTAAAAAGGATCAAAACCAGAAAAATCTTCCTTGGCGGCCTGAACTCTCCCTTGGCCCAAGTAAAGTAACTAACTAACTATTTAATGCATTGGGTCCTCCAACTGTATCTTCTTCATGTTCAATGCAAAATTCAGGCTCCAGTGCAAAACCAGGTAAAAGCTACTGGGATATAGGGTTAAAAGGCAACAGAAGTGGATCACACAACGATTGAAAGTGATACATCACTAATTAAAGTATTTGATGGGGTTTCCTCAAAGATTATCTAGATTAGATCTAGATTCCCTGCACTGTTTGTGAAATCCAATGCTCCCTTTATAGTGGAGTCATCACAAACAGCTTCCCCAGAGAACTGACAAGACTCTCCCATGAATGAGAAAGAGTTACTGTAACTCTGTCACTTAACACTACACACACTGTACCATCAGTCACTCCGATGCTTTTTTTAAATACACGCATATATAAAACATTCCGACATACGGTATGCTGAAGCACACACACACACACACACACACACACACACACACACACACACACACACACACACACAAATCTGCCCACAACTACAGTACGTACAAATTAGAGCTGTGTACCACTCAATTACTACCACTCTCTCTCTGTCACTCACTTAACTCGACCAACAGCGCAAATGAACACACACACACACACACACACACACACACACACACACACACACACACACACACACACACACACACACACACACACACACACACACACACACACACACACACACACACACACACACACAGAGCAATGTGTCTTGTTGACTCAGCTGGAAGCCTCTGTCCTGATGTGGTGTCCCTTGATGGTTAATTGGGTTTGGCTGCGACCGCGCGGCCTCCTTGATGTGGAGAACTCTCAGCGAGGACAGCGGGGCGTAGGAGGTACAGCACCTGGCATCAATTCCAGCCCAAAAGAACAGAGAGAAGCCCCATGAAAAGTGAACGGGAGGAGAATGAATGAGAAGGGGACAAAGAGAAGGGAAAACTGAATGTGTCCTCTGAGCTCTATAAAGATACTAATCGGTTTGGTTTTAGACCATTGAGTTCACCACATCAAAAGGTGTTCCCACATGTCCCCCCCTGGGGACAACTCACACAGTCAGTCAGAGGGTTTGTAATTGTAATACGATCTGTTCTGACAATATTACTATTTTACTTTACAGTTCCCGACACATTTTAAGGTCAAGGGAGATTCATGGGCCACATTGGTGGAATTGCTCATCGAATTAGAATATGGTAAAAAAAACACACGGGAGAATTGAAGCTGTTGTAAAGGTGTGTGTGTGTGTGTGTGTGTGTGTGTGTGTGTGTGTGTGTGTGTGTGTGTGTGTGTGTGTGTGTGTGTGTGTGTGCGCGCGCCGCGCATGTTCGGGGATACATATGTGTATGATTTATATTAATTTGAAATGAGTATATGTTTTACTTGTTCATATTACATAATTCATTCCATGTATCATAATACGATTTTACAACATCTCAGTCTACTGCAGTCGCCACGGTCAACTGACATTCAATGTCTCATACTCATCTGTCGAGCACAATAACTCCTCCGCTTCTCACTTTTAATGACGGGGAAATTGGAAACACATGTTCAATAAAATGAAAGTGCAATTAGCAAGAACAACAACACAAGTCATTTGTAAGCCAGGGAATGTAGCACCAAAAATGTCAAAGTCCTTTAGTAGCTGTTTAGATTGTTTTTTTTCCCTCTTCAAATTACTGGCCATTACTGTAATGAGTTCATAGAACTACTCGTGGAACAGCTAACCTTGAGGGCCAAGCGATATCTCCCAAGATTTGTGACTAACTTGCAATGTTCATTTTCAACTGTTGATTTACAATGAAATTCTGCGATACCTACTTTCTCTCTCTTTTCTTTTGTATCTTTGTGGAAATAAGCCCTATGCCCTGTGCCTTAAGTATATGCAACTGAAAAGGATTAGTTTCAACCTATCACTAGCCACAAAGTACTGCAAATCTTTACTGTAAAAGTTTTAAGAAAATGGAAAAGATGACAACAGCAAAGATCTGAACGCCCTGGAGTAGTGATTTCTCAACCTTTTTCCTTTCAAGGTCCCCAGTTTGATATGCATTAGCCACGTACCTTCATTTGAGACCATCTTTAACTCTGGGACCCCAAACTACACTTCAAAATACTCAGTGTTAATTTAACTCAAGAGTGTACACATGTTGTAAGGGACAATGTCCACTTTTACATTTTTGGTCCACTTCCAAACAGGGGAAGGGGGCCATACTTTTGAGAAAACACTGCTTTTAAGAAAGCCCTGTCAAAAATGAAAGGGCGAAAGCCGTTCCAGGACATTGATTAAAGTTGGTTTTCAGACATGTCAGTGATTCTTAACATGCAGTGCGTCCTTGTTTTCCAGACCCAAACTATGTCCGAAAAGAGCCAACTCCTCTTCCTCCGCAAACTCTGAGGTACATGAAAAATTCTCTTTTTTTCCCTTCTCTTTCTCTTTCCAAACTGGTGGACAGCATTAGTAATGTAAGCTCTACTGATCAGTATCTATCCAGCCATCTTTCTGTCTGTGGTTGTTTCTATCCAAAATGGAACACATTTACATGATGTTGGAACAAGAGCAACGTCAGAAAATGTGATCTTGTTACTGACACATGTCTATCTGACTGTCACTGCGTGCGTGCGTGCGTGCGTGCGTGCGTGCGTGCGTGCGTGCGTGCGTGCGTGCGTGCGTGCGTGCGTGCGTGCGTGCGTGCGTGCGTGCGTGCGTGTGTGTGTGTGTGTGTGTGTGTGTGTGTGTGTGTGTGTGTGTGTGTGTGTGTGTGTGTGTCCTTCCCTGTTTGTCTATGTATAGTTCTTTCTAGTCTTTCTAGTTGACTTTCTATGTATTTAGCAGACATTGTTAACGAGAGAAGCTTTACATGTGCACAACATTTTTGATCTACTGTAATGCCAGGACAAGGCAAAAACTAAGGAGAAAATGTTTTACTTCAAGGTTAGGGCATGGTAAGATTGAACAGGAAAAGGGGGGTCTGATTCAGGGGTAAGGGCACGGTCACACCAAAATATGTTTGCCCACTGTTAAACTCGGGTTGTGCACGACAGTGTTTTTGCAGCCAGTATTGTATGGCATGTACCAGCAGGCATATAGAGCACATAAACGCAAGATGTGCGCGACATGCGGAAAGATGCGCAAGACCATGAATCCACACATTTGCATTGACAAAGCATTGGCAGATTCTGCCCCATAGGTAAAATAAAAGTGCGGTGTGACCATGCCCTAAAGGTGAAACATGAGGTACTTTATGAAGAGATAAATGGCTCTCTGTTTGTGGTGTCCCAGACATTCTCCCAAGGCAAAGCTCTACCTGGGATCACAGGACATTTTATTCAATATCCTCTGCCAGTGGACCCAATACCCTCCACTGCTGTTACCTACTGTCATACCACGGGGAAGCTCTCTGCAGCAACCCATGACACACACACACACACACACACACACACACACACACACACACACACACACACACACACACACACACACACACACACACACACACACACACACACACACACACACACACACACACACACACACACACTGTGTACTACTACAACCCTATACACAGCTAATTCTGCAACCTATTCCAGGCCAAAGGTGCAGAATACATACACACCCCTTTTCCAGTTTTCCAGGGAATGGACCCCAGTCCCTATCTAGCTTAAGGGCGCGCTCCCACCGCACTTTTATTTTACCCCTGGGGCGGAATCTGCCAATGCTTTGTCAATGCAAATGCGTGGATTCATGGTCTTGCCAAGAATCCACGCATTTGCATTGACAAAGCATTGGCAGATTCCGCCCCAGAGGTAAAATAAAAGTGCGGTGGGAGTGTGCCCTAAGACGGAAAGATCTCCCTGTAAACAAATGCTCACAGGTTCAATTCCTGCAACAGCAATTGTATGTCTTGGCTCTGTCAACAGCTATGTATCCTCATCATTATCATAACCTTTATTTAAACTCAGAGTATGATTGAGGGGCAGGCCCTCATTTTCAATGTAGCGGAGGTAACAATACAATAAAAACATACTACTCCACCTGGTAGAGTCTCCAGTCAAATTAACAATAATTGTAAAAGGCATGAATCAGTAATAACATAGAAAGTACTTAAAAAATAATATCTAAAACAGCCTTCAATTCCTTCAAACAGATACATCTCAAATAAAAGTGTTAAAAACCATTGCCCTGAACTGACCTAATGATGGTAGGGAAGATTTTTTAAGCTCATTCTATATGGGGCACTGGCAGAGAATGCTGTCTTGCCTAGATCTGACTGAGCACGAGGAGCCTTGAACATTGAAAAGTCACCTGGGGGTCTGATAGGGACTAGAGAGTTCTGTGTCAACATAGGACAAATATAGAGAGGGATCCTTGATGCAGTGGCATTTATCAGGCCTCTCTGTCAGAGAGGATATTCCTGCATTCACATTAAGTGTACAGTGATGGGTGCCATAACTATCACCAGTGATCCATCATACTGTAAGGCAGAGTGATAAACAGTGTCAAGGCGCTTTAAAATTGAAGGAGCAGCAGTCCTATAAATAACATCCTCATAATGTAAGACTGAGAGGAAAGTGGATTCAATGATCGTTTTTCTTTTCCTTTTGTTTGTGCTGGATACAGGAACATTTGATTTATTTCTACAAAGAATTCACATTTTTTGTCTCAGTTTGGAGACAAGATCATCAACATGGAATTGAAATGTCAGTCTCATCAAGCCAGATACCGAGGTACTATTTGTATGCAGAGCTGGCCTTCTCAATTGTAGAATATATTGATTTTTCTTGAGCAATGCCACTGAACCCCTGCCTGCTGCTGGCACAGAAGCCCTATTTAAGAAATATCAAAAATAGCCTAT
Organism: Gymnoscopelus microlampas; assembly: GCF_963454915.1. NCBI lineage: Eukaryota > Metazoa > Chordata > Actinopteri > Myctophiformes > Myctophidae > Gymnoscopelus > Gymnoscopelus microlampas. The sequence continues at coordinate 36,850,450 of NC_139941.1, forward strand.
GCGACACGAGAGCTGGTAGATCTGCTATTTTTTGAACGTTTTTGAAAAAAATAAAATCGTGCCCAAAATAGGGATGCCAGGTTGAAAGTGGATAACGTTTTCAATGGCCACAAATAACCAGTATCTGTGAAGAGCCACGCATCCTGTCTGTGGACATGGCCCTTGAGCAAGACACAATCCCAACCTTTTCACTCACAGTAAACCAATGGATAATTGTTAACCAAACTAATTGATATAATTGATTACAAAAAATAATCAATCACTGGTTTAATAAAATAATCAATTAATAATCGATCCCTATGTCATTGTAGGCAAAACGTTGAAAAAAGGTGATCTACAAGCTCACAACGGGGCATGATGCAGTGTGTTGTGAGCTTGTAGGTCAGCTATATTCACTATCTTTGCATGACACAGTTGTGCGACGAGGTATAAAATAACACTTAAGTGGTTACTCAATTTGTTGATATATATTTACATAAATATATAATATTATATATATAAATAAATAATCGCTTCTCGATTATCGAAAAAGTAATCGATAGAATAATCGCTAAAAAAATAATGGTGCAAATAAAGTTGCAGCCCTATTGTGAATGTGTGCTGGGTTTCAGCCAGTGGTGGAAAGTAATTAAGTACGTTTACTCAAGTACTGTACAATTTTTGCAGTATTTCCTATTTTCAATTACTTCTACTCCACTACATCTCAGAGGCAAATATTACACTTATATTCCACTACAATTATTTGAAAATGTTAGTTACTAATTACTTTGTAGATTTTTATTATTATTACAAAACATACATTAACCACTTCAGCCCTATATACATATACTCTGGCTATTTGAAAATAGCCAATCGCGTTGTGAGCTTGTAGATTTGCTATTTTCAAAAGGTTTGTATACATTTTCAAAACTTAAAATGGGACTTACTGCACAACTTTTCCTTTTGGTACTTTAAGTACATTTTGATGCCAATATTTTTATACTTTTACTCAAGTACATTTTTAATACCGAACTTTTACTTGTAACAGGGTGTTTTTACATTGTGGTATTGATACTTTTACTCATCACTGTGTTTCAGCCAGTAGACCGAGTGGAGACCAGAGCAGCTGAGGCCAGTGAGCTGCAGCTGGTGGCTGCTAACCCAGCCGGAGGTGTGGAGGGGACCACAGAACAGGATCGCCACAGGCTTAACTACACAGGTGGGGAGAAAAACACGGCAATATAAACCTAACCATAATGTGGATACACAGATACAAACTTGAATATGGATACAATAACCAACACATACACACACATAGGGGTGCAACAGTTAATCGAACTTATGAATTTAATGGATTATTTAAAAAAATAAACGATTATCGATAAGTTAATAAGATAGTCGATTCATAATATATCCCTATTTTGGGCATGTCATTATAGACGAAAAGTCTAAAAATATTTCAGAAAAACTATAAAATACTGAAAATAGCCGATCTACAAGCTCGCAACACAACGTGATGTGAGCTTGTAGATCGGCTCTTTCCACTATCAGCGCAGATCGGCTATTTTCAAACGTTTTGCGGCAAAGAATGCTTAAATGTTTAATCAATTATTTGATTATTCGAAAAAGTAATCAATCGAATAATCGCTAAGTAAATCTATAGTTGCTACACACATACTGTAAAATCCTGAGTGTTCATTTAACAATGAGTTACAAATGATTTTACAGTGAGAGTGCACACGCACACACACGATGAAAAGTCACATGCAAATAGACATACTGTACACACACAGGCATTGGTGAATATAACATGTTCACAGACACCTACAGTATGTACACATGCACATGAACATGTTAATGGATACACAAACACACATACATACCAAGCCATTTGGTGTTGCATACAAAGTGTCATTGTTGGTGTGAAATCATAAGTGCTTTACTGTAACTTCCACTATGCGTATTATTACTGGCATCAACAATCATTACATTATTAGCCTATTTTAGAACAAAGCTAAATGAGGAGACCGCAAACCGCAGTTCCACTTAACTGTGGTGCAGAACCAATGACATATGGTATTTGCAGCACAAGGATTTGCAATACAAGGATTGGCCGTCATTTATCAATCTAACATAGAAACCAGCACTAATCCAACCGCAGAATTCATCTCACTACAGTGTTCTTATGATTTATGAAATGGTTACATCTCGTCAGTCACAGCATAAGAATGGTCTGGCATTGATAAATGTGGCGGCTGAAAATGATCGTTATTTAAATATCACAGCCAAAAATATTCTTGGTTAAGAGGCTTAGCCCCTAGAGTTTATGACATGAAGAAGCGGAATACAGGCAATAAGAGAAACTTCTCCGAAGTGGGGATAGCTATTTTAACATTTCAATTCCAATCGAACCAACTAATAAAAAGTGGCAAAGGAATGCAGAAGAATGTGGTCTCTAAAAATAAATCACTGATGCGGTCACTGAATAGATACAGTAAATGGCTTACTTCTCGCCATCTACACTTAAAGAAATAAACTTAAACCTGAATCTTGCATCACATAAATAATATCTGACTAAACATTCCAGTATTGAATAGCCTACTTGCCAATTTTGAAGCGATGAATGAGATCCTGTCTTCATCGTAGAGCCCTCAGACGGGGCTGTGCTGTCCACAACTCTCTCTCTGCATCGGAAACATCCAATGGCTCCCCGTTATCCTGTGCAATGTTCTGCAGAACCCCACAGTCCAGAATAATGTCACATATGTTTTCTGGTGCGTACAACAGAGTTCCCCCTGCAGATCCAAGCAGCCCTTTGCAGCTCACCACCATGATACTGCGTTCCTGCTCTGTTGCAGGGTTTTACAGTGGGGTTACCAGGTATTCAATGAGGGGATAACATTTGTCACCTAGTACATGAAGCATACCAAAATGTTCATCATTGGACTATACATCATTGGAATACTTTCTGAATATTAATGAATGCATCACAGAGGAAATCCTAGAAATGTGTCCTATCGCTGAAAGGTCCTGGTGGCCAAAAACAGAGCACCTGCACTGGTACAGGTATGGCATTCTGGCGGTACTACTCTATTTGATGTGTGGGCGCTAGTATTCAAGTGGTACTACTCCATTTGATGTGAGGGGATTGGTATTTAGGAGGTACTACTCAATTTGATGTGTGGGTGCTGGTATTCAGGCGGTACTACTCTGTTTGATGTGTGGGCGCTGGTATTCAGGCGGTACTACTCTATTTGATGTGTCGGCCCTGATATTCAGGCGGCGCTACTCTATTTGACGTGTGGGCACTGGTATTGAGGCGGTACTACTCTATTTGCTGTGTGGGCACTGGTTTTCAGACGGTACAACTCTATGTGATGTGTGGGCGCTGGTATTCAGACGATACTACTCAATTGACGTGTGGGCGCTGGTATTCAGACGGTACTCATCACATTTGATGAGTGTGCTGACTGTGTGTGTGTGACTGTGTGTGCATTGTTGGCTTGTGTGTGTGTGTGTGTTTGTTTTTACGTGGCTCATGTGTCTCCTGTTTGTGTTTAATTAGTGTAATTGGTGGCATCTTTGTGTTGCAATCAGCTGCAGCTGTTTGTGTGTAATACTCAATGCAGAGCATTGTGTGTAAATGACCATACACCCACTTTTCGGTCATGCGTTAGATTAATAAATGAGGGCCAATGTGAGAGCTTATGTGAGATCATCACATTGGGTGTAGCTGGCATTGATAAGAATGCATGCACTCGCAGGACGCTTCAATCACGTTGATCTGCTTCAGGAATGGGATCATTCAAGATCAATGTGATGGAAAAGTCAAATCGACAATAAATAAAAGTTAATGGAGCAGTGTGTAGACATTATTATTTTATGTTTCTGGGATTGAACCTGTGATCTTCTTATTCTGAGACACACTTTACATTAGTCCACCCTGTCATCTTCCCCACATGACTGAGGGGTAATAGTGGGCAGTTAATTTGTCCCTTAACTGAACTTAATGTGCTTGGCATAATTGGGACACAGTTAATGCATTACACCTATAGCAAGAACATCAAACTCATTAGAGCCTCATTATAGAACCTAACTGTTCCCTGGAAACACTGACAGACACACACACACACACACACACACACACACACACACACACACACACACACACACACACACACACACACACACACACACACACACACACACACACACACACACACACACACACACACACACACACTAATGAGTATATTTCAGGCAGGGTGGCCCTACCAGAGTCAGAGGGAAACACTAGTGTGTACACACACACACACACACACACACACACACACACACACACACACACACACACACACACACACACACACACACACACACACACACACACACACACACACACACACACACACACACACACACACACACACCTCAATGCTACATGATTCTGGCATCCTACAAATAGTCTGGATTGTGTGAGAAGACCTGGAGCCAATTCTGCATGGTTCTGTAGCCACCGTACATGCTGTCAGATGGAATTGGACCGAAAACGGCACAAAGTGTACAGCCTGTACTTAATCATAATTAAACATAATAATTAAATATTGTGCTCCATTTTGGGAGAGTTAGTCCATTCCAGCGGTCCCCTTTCACATTGTAGTAATTTAGCAGTGTCTTTTTTTAAATTCACTAGCTGCCCCAAATACAAATGGCAAACAAGGTTTGATCGACCTGGATGATGTCATGTTGGCCTGGCTTGCCTCAACAGAACTACAGGTCTTAAAACTAAGAGACTAAGTAAGCAGGTGGGGGTTTGGTATCTTTGACATGACACAGGGGCTGTCAGCCACTACCTTATCACTCAAACAACTTGGCCATCCCCTTTTATATTTATCTCTCCCATTGCCGACATGCTGATTTATGTCCGAATTATTTTATTGATCACATGGAGAGATGGAGGTTGAAGTGATCAGCAACAGTTGCACTAGTGATAGAAAGAAATACCTGTTCTGTGCTCAGAGATAGTGGTTGAGAAATGGAAAAGTGTGCTCCTATGGAGCAAATCTCAGCACACCTTTCTCTTCTAAATTGTCTCTCAGCTTTACTCCTCCATCTCAAAAGATAAAATACAAAGGTGAAAACACAAGTTCCAAAACTGCCCTTCCATATGGACTATAAGAAACAGATGAGGTCTTCAAATGGACAAAGCCCTCCAGATTCTGTTGACAGTGTCATTCACTCTCTACAATTCCTTCCACAGAGAGACAGTCTCTCTCTCCCTCTCCTTCCCTCCCATGCACAAAATTTGTGGGTTTGTGGCATTTAACCCACAAAGCAGCCTGGGAGCATTTTCAACAACAGGGTAGAGTACAGTCCCTGCTCTGTGTACAGTATATGCTCCAGTCATGGTGTTGTGAGTTCACACCAAAAGACTGAGTTTGTTGAAAACTGCAGTTGTGTGGGTTTCTCTGCACCACTGAGCTGGAAAAGCTTAAATTCGAAATCAATTGAGCCATCAAGTACATTAACAATACAGGAGTCCGTCTTATTGACACGGGTGCAGCAATGTCATGACATCTCACAGCATGGCATAAGCAGTACATACTAACCCATATAGCAAAGCTATAACATTTCACATTGAAAAAAGCATTACAGTGAAGTGCAACACATGATAACACAGTGAACTGCAAACAAGTTATGATTTATGGTTTTAGAATAAATGGCTTTTGGTTGAAGCATTCCAGCATGTTTTCAGTACATATTAGTTGTATAACAATATTTTGCAGTCAGTTTCATAGTGGACTGTCTATACTCTGAAAATCTAAGTATGCATGGAACATCATGGGACACAATCTACTTGAGCAGTGGTTCTCTAAAGTGACTGCCACGGTTCCTTGAGGGGGTTCCCAAATGGACCCTTACAGATCTGTAAAATGGAATGGAAGCAAGTGTAAGGGTATATTTGGTTCTTTGAAATTAAAAGGTTTGAGAACCACTGTACTAGAGATAAGTGTTGGACCTTTTCATGTTCTCTGTTTTTTCTTCACTTGGATACATGAGCTTGTTTAAATTTAGAGCACTATGACTGATTGACATACAGTACTTACACAGTGGTTCTAAACTTCTCTCTCTCTTTGCCTCTGTTTTCTCAGTCAGTGCCAGCGGTGACACTTCCCAGAATGCCGAGCTGGAGCTCTCGTCCAGTGGGCTGGCAGAGCTGGACCTGGGAACAGATGAGGTGTTCATTGTGTCATCAGCCCCTACCCCATCTCCCACCAGACCACCCTTCTCCCCCCACACCGTAAGACACATTTCTGTTTCTGGAGTGCAAGTTTTAGACCAGTGGTTCTCAAAATGGAGTCCAGAGATCCTCAGGGTTCCTTGAGGTGGGTTCCAAATGGACCATTAGAGGTACAGTATGTAACTCTCAGAGTTATGGGGGTCCATTAAATTAAAAAGTTTGAGAACCACTTGTATAGACAATGTAGGTCTTCATAGGGTTTTGTGGTGATCATATGCATCCCGATGGCAACAATATAGGATTGTATGTACAGTAAAATGGTTGGTTCGATTTAAATTCTTCATCAACAATAGCAAAATTACACATGTACAGCATACAGTATAAATGGATACATATTATCCTTGGATCAAGACTATCATAGATGTATTTTATCGAGTCTGACTTTTGCTTTCGTATTGATGATAGTCTTGGTCTCTTGGTTTATATCGAGTGTAATACAGGCTTTCAGGGGAACTTCTGACAGAATCCGACACAGGCGGGATAAAAACACATCTATTGAAAAATACGGACTAATACAGTGCACACAGGTTCCGAATGTCGAGTTGACATCCGTGGCTACAGGGTTAGAACTTTATATGTTTTGTTTGGTTGTTTGTACATGTACGAAGAAGTACAGGCTTTGCGCGCAGATTTCCAGTGACTATAGGGCGATAGAGACCAAGACTGTCATAGATACGAAAGCAAAAGTCAGACTCGATAAAATACATCTACGATAGTCTTGATCCAAGGCTAGCAAGGCTAGCAAGGGTCTGTATGGCAATGATGTAGGTCTTTTTATCCGTTATACACCTCTCTATGGCAACAATATAGTTCTGTGATGACAATACAAGGCTGCCCATTTTGCCTCAAATAAGGCTTTTCCACTTTACAATAGAACAGTTCCAATAGCATTTCCATTTGCCGATGGTTTGCCCAGTTGGCACGGTTAGTGCAACCAAACATTCTGGTGGGAGGGCTTGACGTAGTAGGTGGTATTACATTTTAGGCCCCACAGTGAGAAAGCACTCAGAGTCAACACAAAAGGCTGCTCCAAATGCATGAATATTTACTACTGTTGAGGAAAGACAATAATATACACCAGTCCCATGATTCATTATAGATTACAGTCGTTGTTATAGACCCTCAGTTGCATATTATCCCATGGTTGATTACAGGCTATTCAGGTAAGTAGGTTCTTACCAGAAGAATTGTTTTGCAAAAATACAGACCTGGATCAGCACACCCCCATTCCAATGCGAAACTAGGGTCAACACGTATTTAAATTTGGTATATTTTACCCCATTGTGCTCCACTATCATATAATACAAAGACTTTACCCACAATTTACAACAGCGAGGGAGAAATGTGTTTTCTATTCAGCAGTGGCTAAAATGTTGACCTGTACCTCATTCTATCGTTTGACCAAACTTAATCAGATGTTGCTGTTTAGAGTGCTGGTGAAGCTTGCACTGAAACTCATCTCATCTCGAAAACACAAACATGTACAGTTCCTGAACGAGCATGCTAGATTTTAAAACATTTTGGGTGATTTGATTGGGACATTCCTACTTATCTTAATGTTTCATGTTGCTTCATATTGTGTCATACACAGGTAAAGAAAGAAAGTCGTCGCCGCCTTTCATAAATAGCTGTGGAAAATTAATCCTACATGCCATTACTATGGACCTGTGGGAAGCAATTCTATAGGAGGAGGTTCTGTACAATTGGAACAATGCCAGTTTGTTTAACAAAAAAAGCCAAGCTTTTGGTCAGACGACCTTTGTCAGGGCAAAGAGAAGCCATTCTAAAAATTACGTGACAAATCCACACACAATATATCAAAAACTGATAGGAGAAGAGGTACAGGCTGAATGTATGAACATTATGGGGATATTTGTGGGAGGGCTGGGTTGGGCAATAGCGAGGAAGGTGGGGGGCAATGATGAGGATACAAAGAGTTTGACCCAGCATTTATTTTGCTGTGCTCTTTTGTCTTTTCTTGGAATAAGAGTTGGCATAAGGCAGTTCTGGCAGCTTTTAGAAGGAGAGCTTTTCACCAGCCCCGGCTAATGGCCGTATTATCTACGGAGCCAGATTCCCAGCTCCAAATGTGTGTTTGTGTGTGAGTTTGTGTGTGTGTGTGTGTGTGGGGGGGGGGGGGGTAGACAGACAGGCAAAGTAATAGAGGGTGTGAGTGAGTGTGAGAAAAAAAGCATGTGAAAGTAGACACATGCACGCGTGTCACACGTCCTTCTGTGCGCAGTGTGTGGTCCAACAGTGTGTGCCCTCTGTGCAGCAGTGCAGTCCATTTGAATAGCATTGGAGAGATATCCATTTACTGTGGAGTGGGTAAACCGTTGAAAGGGTCAATTAAAAACACTAAATTGCTCACATCTAACTCATCTCCCCGTTACCACTGCCTTGTGCCACTTCTGCACCAGCCTGGTTCTTAATCAATCTGTGTTTCAAGTGACATTGTTTAAGGAGTTCTCACCTTGTGTGTTGTCGTTTTTGGGGCTTTAATGACCAAAAGAACATTTTAATTAAACCCCTCTCCCTAATTCTTGTCTAGACTAATCTAGGCACAAGTGATTCTCTGAGAAGGATTATCTGGCCTCTCTCTCTCGCTCCGTTTTGGATGGATGCAACTCCTGAACCCTAACACCTCCCCTGATCAACAGCAGGTGACCAACCAGGAAGGATATATGACCCTAATTTGGCCCTCACACATTAAACATGTCACTTCAAATTAGTACGGAGACTCATGCTTGATTTATACTTGGTTGTGTGCCGTGTCACACACCGAAAATAGCCGTTGTGAGCTTGTCCTGTAGAACTGCTATTGTCTGTGCGTGACACTGATGGAAGTATAAATCAGGCGACAGCATCCAGCTGCTCTGGGATATGTGAACCATACATGTCCGTATCTCCTCCTCCAATGGTTAAGTCTTGGCTTGATAGAAAGAAACTTGGGTCTTCCATCATGGAAGTTCTGGGTTTGAACCATACAGTAATTTAAGGGAGAGGAATGAACTATACAGTATATGTCTATATATGGGCATATCGGTCGGATCGGCAGTTCTGGACAACCGCCTATCCGACCACTCCCTCAGGTCCTCACCGATTCGCACGTACACACACACACACACACACGCACGCACACGCACACACACACACACACACACACGATTAAGATGAATGAAAGCATTCTACAGCATCTACTGCAGTTTGTGAATGAAGCTGGTTACATGAGCCACACACACTCACAAGCTGACTGGCTCTGTGACTAAGCTTGCCAAGCTAATCAGCACCAGTTCCGTCTTTAGGGAACAATTGAGGTTGGAGTAGGAAATCAAACATGTGCCAATGATGGCTTGATGGATTATCTTTCTCGCTCTTTTGGTCAGCTGTTCACTTGTAATATTCCCCCAAGGACAGTGGGCTCGTTAGAGAGGAGCGAGAAATGAACTGAAAAACCTGTTTTCAGTGCCAATACCGATGTCAAGTACTGAACTTTAAAGTATCAATCATTCAACTGGATATCCAGTACACCTGAACATTGTACTATGATGATATGACATGCAATGTCTTGATTCATCAAAGGAGGGGGTGATTTAGGGAGTGTGAATGGATATAATAATAATAATAATAATAATAATAGCATAATGCAACCTCTGATGTGCAAGTCAATTTGATCTTTTATTACACAGATTATTTAACCTCTCAATCATATAGTGAACATTTTCCTGTGCACAGTTTTACCCAGCTTCTTTCCCATAGAGTTACACACTTGGGAGCGGCTCAGTATAACTTAAGCCTGCTACTCCTTTTAGAATGCTAGTCAAATATTTCACTTCACCATTATTCAACTGAATTCTCCATTGTTACTTAGCAACAGCCGTAGCCACTACTTCTTTGTCTTAACACTGCTAACTAAGACAGGGAGACAAAGGCCCCGACTGCTTTTAAAACATTTGTCAATTTTAGTAGTAGCAAGTAGCAGCATTGTTAGTATTTCTATTAATCAATTTGTGTGTTCCTTATGGACCAAGCAACGGGAACGGTTCTTACACCACAGTGACACCGGCACTGGCCCAGTGAGCGACTGGCCCTACCCAGACCCCGACACCGCTTCTTCTACAGGGGCCAGGTCCTCTAAGGATGGCAGCTGTGCCCAAAGACCAAGAGCCTGGAGTGTACGCACCTTCCAGGACTTTCTGCCTCCTCTCCCACAGCTCCATAAGAAGTGGTGCAGCTGGAACTCCACCAGCCCATTCACCAAGCTGGTGGACAGCGTTAGTATTACCTGTTCATGTCTCTCTCTCTCTGCAGCACAATATGTCCTATCTAAAATAATCTGTTCTATTCCTTCGAACTCAAGGCATTTATGTTCAAATGTACACATTATGCATAGAGTTGTCATATCTAGAGTTACTTTGAACCAAATAAGACTAGTACACATGCTTTCCTTGGAGGCAACAAGTACAAGCTCATGATCTTAGGGCCTATATAAACTATCTATAGGACATAGGTCTCTAAAGTGCATCGCTGTTGAGAGGAAACCTTTTTATGCCCATGTGATCGCTGATGTTATCAGCATATCTACTGTATATGCATTCCCCTTTTGTGCCCATATATGCCCATATATGCTCCTCAGAATCAATCAATTATCCACAATAAAACAGACCAACAGTTATTCAATTCAAACAGTGGTCTCAAGAAAAACGACCATGTCTCCATCAGCACTTCCTTTATGATGCTTACACATTGTAGGAGCTGGGCGTGAAAATTACAACAGCGTCGGTTGTAAACCAGCAATGACACTTGAGCAAAGTTGTGTTTTGCGCCGGCTATAAGATATGGCCCTTAATGTCAGATATGTTTGATTGAGGTATTGCAGAAGCAAGACTAAAGTTAAACAGTTTTTTAAATGTACAGAAAATATTTGACACATAATAAACGATATGAATTGCAAAAAATGACCAAGAAATTGGCAGAACATGAATCATGTAGTTGAGCAGGTTCATGGCATTTGATTAATGAGAACTTCAGACTGTGTGATGTAGGCTGTGGTTGCCAGAACTGGCAACCTGAAGGCAGTAGCTTAAAATTTGTCCTAATACGTTTAGCTTGACTACATTATTGTACAGCTAAATTGATAGTCTTTGATATTGAGATAATGATCTTCACAATTATTAATTCTAATAATTTGGAGGACAACATAATTGTACTGCAAGTTTTGATTCTTATATGAACACAGTGTAAGAGAATAGGAATTCCCTGCTCAAAAGAACTAGAGAAGAGCTGCAGTCTAAATCAAAAGGTAAAACATTACACTCTCTCAAGGCCAAGTACATTTATTGATGTTTCGGTCTCTCAATCTTCTATCAACAATGTGAACATTTAAAATACAGCAAAATTAAACTAGTAAATGAAATCACTGAACATTGTGAATATTGTGTGATTATTCAGTGAGAAAGCACAAATTGTTAGAGAAAAGTATCATAGTTTCTCACTATCAGCAAAAGCAAACACATTTACAGGTACAGGGATATATATTACATACAATATCTTACTAAATAATCAAGCTGTGTCTGCTATATTTCAGAGCATAAAACATCTGTGTCATTCCAGGCTCCAGCCAGCCTTGCGGCCAACATCCAAGGAGACACCAGAAGGGTGTTTTCTGATGTCCACCTGGAGGCTGGCCCCAGCACAGTCTCAGACTGTTCTGTTAGCAACGCCTCCTACCCCCTGACCCAGCCCGCACACAGGCAGCGCCGCCTCAACTCCACCAGCAACCTGCGACGCACTCGATTCACAGGTAACTGCTTCGGCCTTCTCTCTGGGGCTGCCGAATCCAGCTCTGGGGGTCCCCACGCCATGGCCTCCCCCTCGGCGTCCGTCAGCCCTACGTCGACTTCGTCTTCCAATCCTTCCTGTCAGCTTCAGGGGGAGGGCTCCCTCCTAGCTGGGAAGCGACGTGATTTCCCGGCCGACTGCGATCACGTCAGCGTACAGGTGTTTGCCATCTCCGAAGAGGAGGACCGACAGCCTCTGGTCCTGGCCGAGCACGTCGGGCCGGCCTCCTCCACCGCCATGCTGAATGGACTGGTCAGGGGCGTGTATGAGGGGAAAGGTCTCGTCGTGGGAAGCACTGGGCTCGGCTCCCAGAGCCAGGCCAACGGGCCCCTGCCCCAGAGGGCCTGATCAAGAGTGGAGGCCATGGGGGGGGGGAAGTCAGACATCGGGAGGATCAAGTACTGCTCTCCCTTCCCGCTCCTCTAACGCTACCAGCGATGAGTCAAAGCCTGCCTTTGTGCACAGCACTGTCAATGACGCCTAATATTCCCGCAGCCAATCAGCCTAGCCGTGCAGCTTTGTCTGGAAAGGACTGAGCGTTGGGACTCTTTGGCGGGGCATTAAGCCTTTATGAACTCAAGTTAGCGCCACTTTGTCAAACAAATATCACCTACTCTTGATTTCCGAAATAACTTTTTTTATGATATTACATGTATAGCTTTCCATCGGCAAATGTTCTTGTCCTCACTGTAGTCAGTCTATTTTTTATAACATGCAAGATGAGATGTATTCAAAGAAGGTATATCATGCTGCTTACTATGCCAAGGCACTGACTGCTGTGGTATTGTATTAGAAAAAAATGAACAAAAAAATAAACATATGTATTTGTAAAGTAAATAGGCCTACATGACTCCCCAACACGAGCACTTTTTTGTGAACCGGTATGGTACTTTTCAATGAGCTGCGAGGTCCCAACACGTGCACTTTGCCATTCAGTAGCTCATTCTTTGGACTCTGTGCTCCCCTGTGACAACTTCTGCCTTTTGTCTTATGTGGGTCCTGATGCAGCGCTATTCAGCACAGGCTAAGACATGCTTATACAATTGCTAAATACCCGAGAAAGTGTTTCACAGAGCATAGATCGTATAGATTTTAATGCTGTGATAATGTATACATATGTATTCCTGAAGCCAATAACTGGATTATAAAAGGGAATTGATCATTGTATAAAGCATTTACTAATATACAGTATTAGATACAATAGTATAAAAAGAGAAGTAGTGATCACTATTAATGAGTCAACTTGTTGGTTGGGAATTAATGTCAAACTTTAATAAAGGCTGTGTCATCAATGCTTTTGATTACTGTTTTTACGTAATGACAGTATTGCACCATAATGTTGAAAATAAAGACTTGATGCAAAAGTGGTTCTGAAAGTTGAGACATTTTAAAACTGTTTTAAACCCACTACATCAGTTCATGGGGAAAAAATCCCAGGATAGAAGAATTAACTTCCTACTCCACATCATCACTCCATCACCTGAACACACTAAAAGCAGGGCAATCATTTACACAGACAAAGCTATATCAATCTTTTATTAGTGCACGTTACCAGGCATGTTAAAACCATATGCATTTAGAAGACATTTTAGCATGGCTAATACAATGTACAGGGACCAGGCATCGAACCAGTGCCAATGTCCATTCCTTCAAAAAGTCTGCATTTCTACTTTGTCTCTAGTGCTATTCTAGACTATAGCGATAAAACGATATTAAAAGTTGATTTGAGTGACTAATTGCTCAAATAGTGCAGTGCATAAACCATGCTATCCCCAGACATCAATAGGTGAAGACTTGGGAGTCTTGTGAGAGCGCTGTGCCCGGCCTTGAATTACAGTCAATGCTGCTCTACGTGCCCAATCTTTCCCCGACTCACGCACGTCTATGGAACAGAAAGTTCAAATCGGATTGTTCTCCATCTTCCTCAAGGAGCTAAAATGAGGTAGAATTTCAAACTACTGTTAGGAGCAGAGCTCAGTCCAGATTTTCTCACACAAAAGTGAGTAAATATTTGCCCCAGGATGCGGTGTATTTCCCCTCTGGGCGGGGCAGGGGAAGAATGCAATGAACCCCTTCCAAAGCCTCCTAACACCCATTCCTGATCGAGGCGGCTTGGGGACTGCTGTTGGCTTAGGGTGCCCAGATCTCCTCCTGTAGGGAGTAATTAAAACTCAGCTGCTTCCAAGTAAGGGGAGGGAGGAGGCAGTGAGAGGAAGGGGGCAGAGCAAAAGCTGCTGGGCTTGTGTTGATGAAGGCCTGAGCTGCTAAGGAATGCCAGTGTGAACCCACCACGAACTTGGGGGGGTGGGGGGGACACTACCACCTCACAAATTAACTCAGGAACTCACGCTGAGGGACAGGAAAGAAGTGCCCATTCTTAGCCCCCACCGCACTCTACTTCACCTTGCCTCACCCTTACATCCCACCTCTTTTTACCCACCCCAGAGAGAAATCGGGTTGTGATTATTTCCACAAGCAGGAAAGGACTTTAGGGGCTCCATTTCAAAAATGCTATATTATCCCTTTTTGTGAGAGGGGTAGAAAAATTACCTTAAGTCTCATGACATTTTTCTGAAGTTGAGGGGACCCTGTCTTATCAAGCAAGGACTTGAGTTACCTTCTACCCCTTTGTTACGATGCCATCAATTCCTCCACCCACATTGGCCACAAAGATGGATCCAATTACAGAATTAAACTCTTTGCATTCTGTTACAAACTAGAAAACGGAGAGCTTCAGCTCGAGTATAAGGTTCACATATACTGCAAAAGGAGCTCTCCTTGTAATTGTTGACACACAGTCAAACAAATCTCTACCATGCTTTTTACAAAAAAGATCATATTAGGACGTTGAAGACATGAATGGAGAATCCCAGATGGTATGTGAGCTGAGTTATGCACAAATGCCCTCATTGTATGTAAACACGCATCTTGCGAACAATTTAGACATCTTGATCTTAACTACATCTTCCCCATCTAAAAATAATTACGTAATGACTCACAATAAAGAAAATCAAGATATTTAAAAAGCCTTGCTATAACATATGACATGTGGTACATATACAGCTATACAAAATGTACTACATCCCATTTAAGACATCTATTTTTGTTCCAACATGAGTTTTTTCCTGATCCCAACAGCTATCAGAGACTTGCATATATAAACACTCCAGTATCATCTACCTGCTTTCACTAATAATTTACCGGGAAGAACCATATTTTATTGTAAATATCCTTTTCCACCCCTCATAAAAAGAAAGTATCTTTAAAACATCTTGCCATTCTAGCTAGCCCAGAATAGTCCAGAAACAATAGGCTGATTTTATAAAACAAGTCCAAATCAGCAGGACACAGGTTTAATAACAAGGGTTTTGGAGGTATGAACACGCTCGGAAAATTGGAAATTGTGTCATACAGATAAATCCAGAGGAGAAAGAAATGTATGCCATGAGAACAGTGTTCGTTAACATAGAATTTGGAACACTGACACGTGGAAGAACCACCAGCAAACATCACCCAGTAGAATACAGTTATACAAGACCCATGGAAAATGGATTTGTTTTAAGTTAGCATTTGACCTCTGACAAAACCCATCAAAATCATTACATCCACTAATACCATACAATCCAATATTCCAGTACAGTGTTTCTCAACCAGTGGATTGGAACTCAAAAGTGGGTCACAAGACATTCCCACAGGGTCACAGACTAATCCTGCGTTCATGTGGTGTCGGGTATATCATACGAACACATTTCCAGGAACCAGGAAATGACACATAAACGGGCTTACAAATTAGATCAACGGTGTTAGAAAGACAGAGAAATCTTTGATACACGAGTTGCAAAGTTATGACACAAGTTGTAATCTTTCACCTCTGTTGGACATAAGAAATGTGGAGGAAAACAAACAATTGCAAACATTGCAAAGGAGCCGTGGACATCAGCTTTTTAAATAAGGTCCATCTTTTTTCTCTCCTCCCGACCAACTGCAAACAACCACTAGTGCCAAGTCAGAATAAAAACATCAGTTCAAACATCAGGCCTAAAACCTCAAACAGAGTTCACGTAGTGTACCATAGGGTTTATGCAGAAAATAATGTCTGTGGTCCCCAGGACTTTTTCGTGTTATCCTTTTAGCCCATGTGTTTTACTGTACATCCATTCCGTTTACATTTTTTTACTAATAAAGTATTCAATCAATCGATCAATGGTTAACCACTTGAGCCCCAGCATCCCTATTGTGCGGTGTGTGAACCCATGGCAGAAGCAACTTGTGTGTTGGCCAACGAAAAGACATTTTGCCACAGTTGGAACTTCTGAGTTCCCGAGGACCACATGAACGCAGCATAAGAGCAATTTACACACTGGGTCATGTACTATAACGTTAGAATTTGGGGCATGACATCATCGAGAGGGTAAAATGTGGGTCCCAAGCAAAACTTGTAGAGACCCACCCTCCTACTTAAAAAAAATAAAATATATACACACTGGAAACATAGAAATACCCCTGAACATAATTTTACCTTAGAACAAAAAGCACACCAACTGTGCTGAGAACACCATTATTTGCTTATCATATTGGCACATACGAATTCCTGAACTGGAGTTTCAGCAAGACAACCTGCCATTGCAAAACAACCTTCCATTCCTTGTAGTCTATGCAACTACAACTAGAATCATCAGATCAGCTGAAAAATCAACATATTCAACCAATAATTTCCTCCCAATAAGAGCCTAGTTCAGTTACCTCATAACTATTCTATGCTCTTTAAACAAAACTGTACATTCTAAACAGCCCTGGCCCTTACTACTACTACTGGGGTGTGAGAAAGTGACTCTTTTTAATGCGCTACTCTAATCAGCTTGCAGTTGATTATCCCGAGCAAAGCATACAAGCGAGGGCCTCCCAATGCTCTCAGATATGACTGCAGCCATTTCAACACATTACTCTGATCCCTCTTCTCAGACACAAAATCCTACACAACTATCACATGGGATTGCCTGTCTATACCCTATTATGTATGTTTGTGGGGGGGCTTTGAGCTTCGACATGGATTTTCTCCCCTTGTCTGGGAAAGCCCATGTCCCTCAAGGGAACCTCACCACCACCAATAAAACAGGTGAACTCCATAAAAAGTCAAGACATCCTTTTCCTTGTTAATAGATTGTTTTAAGTGAGCAATACTGGTGATGTTAGCAGCTTGTGTCTTCAGAAATAATATGGAGTTACTGCTCTTCACATTTGAATTGCAAACATCCTCCAATCCGCCTAAATGCATAGAAAAAAAGATGTGCTTGAACTCCTCGTTATGTCCTCAGGAATATGTCTGTTGTAGGAAGCCCTAGATTATTGTTCCAAATGAAAAATTCTAATACACTTATTATAACATCACAAGTACAATATAATTACTAGATTGTTCATTTTCATAATCTCAACTACTCAGGCACAGGAAGACAGAAAAGTATATAAAACAGCTCAGTAGCATGCCTTTCAATACACATAAGATGGCCTTAGTCCATACAGATTGCTTTTCTCGCTTCTTGATAAGTTTTGATTTAAAACTTACAGTACTTGTCTTTTGCGACCAGGTGGTTAAGGTGTTGAAATTAAAAAGGTGATAGGCCACAGTCTCAGCCAAACAAATTTCCATCAAAAATTCTTTGCTGGTTACCTGCCAAAGTGAGGGACAGTGCACAAAAATATATACATGCCACTGCAAAAAATGACTAGCCTTTGGGGCTGATGGCTGGTGTTAATTCCCCACACCTGGTCTCAATCATGAGCAGCTTTAACTGTTTAGGGTCCATAGCATTAATTGACATGCCCCAAATTGTATGCACATTGGTTGTAAGTGATTGTAATTGTTGCAACAGGTCAATGCATAACAGGCAAAACGCCCTTGGAGGCATTTTGCCATTAAGTATAGTACAAATCTATTAGATTTAATAAAGAAAGAAAAACTATTTTCTCATTGCTCTGCAGCAGATATGGACTACGGGAAATATATGTACATGTAGGTAGGCCGTTGTGCTTCGATTTGTTGGTGCACAGTCCTTGCATTACAGTTTAGTCGGAAGAGTGGGTTCACATTAGACACTGACACCACTTTAACAAGTGCTTAATATATATTTTATAGCACTGATGAAAGCTTGGGCCAAAATGGAACTACATTTGTAAAAAATATTCTCGCTGTTGAATGACGTCCCTTTCTTCTGACTACATGAAATATCTCTTCCAATGATTAGTGGGTAATACTGGAGATTTGTCTCCTTCAGGCACGGTCACACATGTGCTACATATGCATCAAAAGTGTCAGCTTCCCCGTTCACTTCAATCAGGAAAGAAGTGCCATTGTTGACCCCACTTGGCAGACATTTCGCTTGTAGTTTTCTTTCAGTGAGCCAACCACTCCAATGTGTAAGTCAAAGGAACTACGGTACACACCCGAAAACTGACACTTCTGCAAGACTGACACATCTTAAGCCTTGGCTTGTGTTGGCCACAACGCATATGAAGCACATGTGTAACCGTGCCCTAAAGCTGCAGAGATGTATTGAATGAGTTGTCCTGTCCCTTCAGCTCTTGAAGCGAGTCTGCTCACATATATGGTTGAATTTCCTGAAATCAAACCGAAGAAAAGGAAATATTTTAGAGCCTTGCACGTCACAAATCAAAACACAAAAGCAACAGAGAAACAGTTATTCTCACCATTATACACTCTTTTTTTTTTTTACTGATTTAGACAACAATGGCAGACACTCAAGTAAAGCACATTACAGGTTTGAAGTGATTATGCTTTTGAACACTGCTATATTCTCTCCAAAATACACACATATTGTTTTGGGATTTCGTATTGAAATGCAAGTAGCAGCTTCAATACTCCTCTACCACAAGGTTAGGTTTGAGGTTACTGGAACACAGGTGGAATGTACCTGACCCGGGGGAAAGAGTATGGAAAACTAAGATGAGAAGCACTTCAGTGCTTATGGTGACAGCGCTGCCACCATATTAGTGTGAAAACCTGAATCTACATAAACAAAATTTCAGAGAATTTCTGCTTTGATTCATTCGTACATTTGATTTTAGTGAGTAAATAATTATAGTAGTATGCATTATTTACAATATGTTTTCCTTGTTCAATACAGACCATTTCAGTAGAGGCATTAAACATGAGGAGCTCTACTGCCGTGTGCTGTGTTGTCACAGAACGACCAATTTTGTGTCGTCTCTTGGGGTTCTATACTTTGTTCCCGGGTAACAAACCAACAGTAGCATCTACTTGAGCCCACATAACTAGCTTGCAGGTATGGAGGAAGCAGGACCAATTGATGCAATGCCTCCCTCTACTGGGGAAATGGTTTAACGACCTGCAACATTCTGAAGGTACCCATTTAAACTAAAATAATGTATTAACCTTTTTATGGTGTGGCCTGTGTGTCCATGGCTGTCTGCACAGTATTGTATATCCGACTGTCCCTTACAAATTAGACAAATCACTGCTCATGCTGCACTTTTGTACATATAGATTAAGTATTTATAAAGATCACCATTTCCACTAATGGACATGCTCACAGGCAGCCAGGCTGTATAGTGCGTCTTGGCCACTCAACACTTTTATAGTGTGGTGTAGGATGTGAGCCAACTACTAGAGCATCTGTGTGTGTGTGTGTGTGTGTGTGTGTGTGTGTGTGTGTGTGTGTGTGTGTGTGTGTGTGTGTGTGTGTGTGTGTGTGTGTCTGTCAAATGTATTGTGCAAGCTGCTAGTAGGCCAAGGAAGTACCTCCATGCATTTCTTTTCACATGTTCAATATATTTTTTGAAATATTAAATTAAAATCATATAATGTAGGTCTTGTCAATGATGGTCAGATCGGGCTGAAACCTTGCCAAAATATGGAGTCATACGTGTCTGACGTCTCAGACTGGAACAATCTGGAATTGAACTTACGTGGCGTGATGCGCCTTCACCTGTGTGCGACAGTTCCGTCCCCAGTAACAGTCAGGACGAGATGTTACAGATGCTGGCAATCAAATATTAAATCAAGTCATTACTCAAATTCTAATCTAAATCAGACACATTTAAAGTGTATGGCTCACGACACACCTAGGGTATATTACAGCCTTTACAGCCAAGTGAAGGCTAACAATGTTTTCACCTGAGCTCAAGCAATTTATAGTGATACAAAAAAAAATATATATATATAGTGTACACCCTACACCAGGATGGTGTCATCCTCTGCGCTGGACTATTGGTTGTTGTTCATTTTGGTTTAACCCTGTACATAGGGAATCTTCTACTTACACTTTATAGGCATAAGCCTTTGTTTGAGGGGGTGTATTTCAAGACTTTTCAATCTTTCTCTTATATTTAAAATACCTGGATATTATTAAAATTTTCATTTGTAGTTTAAAAGGAAGTACCACAGGCTTGTAATGTGGCAAATTCAAATTCAAAACTTGGCATAATAACTGAACCACTAAAAATATCTTCAAAGCATTTTAGGAGAGCAGGCTCAACCAGTTACTGTAGTGTGCCGACTATTACTGTGGACAGTGTAAACTCTGACTTTGATCTGTATGACATGTCACTCTGCTTCTCTACCAACTCTGTCCTGTCTCACTCCACTGTACGATCTAAAAGAAATACATGCATGCCTTAATTAGAACACAATACTATGGTGTCTCCTACCTGGCAAGTCAGAAGCAGGGATGTTCTGTCTGTATTTGTAGGCCAGTTCCTTGAAGCCCCGCAGGCCACAGCAGAAGCAGACGGTGACATTTGCATTAATGCGATAATCTGAAAGATCCGAGGTCACTTAAGTGAGTATTTTACAACATAAAATGAGAAGACTTACTGTTTTAAGGGTGCAACAATTATCGAACAAATCCATTTAATAAATTATAAAAAACGAATCAATTTAAATAAAATAAATACAAAATAGCACATCTACAAACTCACAATGTATTATGATACAATACAAAAACAATTAAAATTGTATGTTGATTCATTGATATAAATGTTTTTATTGTAAACAACATTAATCAAAAAAGTTATTGATAGAATAATCACTAATAAAATAATCAATAGTTGCAGCCCTAAACATTATACAGTACACAAAAGGGGGGGGTTGAAGGCTGTGAATGCCATCACCTTTCTATGGGAGAAGTGAGATTTACCTCCCCCTTTGGCCTCCAGAAAGGTGGATTTTCAGGCCTGTTTTAAATGAAACTATACTCCATTAATTCACTCCTTTTTCTAATAGGGTACATCAGTATACAGCTTTGTAAAAGTATAGCGGATCTCTGTTAAATATCAATACGATCTTAAAATGCCACCAGGACTCCTACACGTTATTTGATTAAGAAATAAAGATTTGTTACTTTCTTACCAGACAGATAGTAGATTCCTTGTTGTAAACCCTGTAGGGCCTCCTTGAGCATGTCCTTCCAAGACATCCCTCTGGAAGACAGGTAGTTCTACAAGGACATACATTTGTTTTTTTTCCTTATACACAGTATCTGAATAATAATATAATCGCAATATATAACAACCTGTCATGACTCATGAGTTATTGCTTAGCTCAGACAGTGGCATTGTTAGCAGTGCTCTAGCCACTGACAGTGGTAACTGTCAGTGGCAGTAACTCTGACAGTGACAATATTAGCCCCATGCTCTCTACCCATTCAGCTAGACAGGATCACGATAACAATCAGAAAGAAGGTCCGACTCACCCGGAGGATCTCAGACTCGTAGTTATTGCTGTTCAGAACACCATCTAGGCATTTATCTGTTAGATTGAGCTCTGTAAAAGAAATAATGGGTTAGTTGCATCATAAGACTGTAATTATAATCAACATGGATTCCATGTATAATCAACAGGACCCTCATGTTGAGAGGCCACTATAGAGCACACCTCCAAAAGCCCTTTCACTTCTGCCCATAACGGGCACCACAAATGCAAACGTACAACGTCTGTTGTACAACAAACTATTCCCACCCGCAGCTTCCTCATGTTCACAGCAGCACCCCACGACTGACACAGCCCTGGGTAGGTAACCTGGCATGGCACAGATCTGCGCTCTGTGCGCAGTCATTTAGATTTGGAGGGGGGGGGGGGGGGGGGGGGGTAGACTTACCGCTAAAAAGGGCCAGGCAACCTTGACAGCCAATCCTCTGGCAGCCCCAGTAGATATGACAGAATGGCCGCTGGCACAACATACCTACAGAGTACAGACACACACAAAACATCGAAATGAGGGTAATGACAACTATGTACTGTAGGTTTGTTCGTCAGGGAATGCAACAGGCAGGAATACATAAGTAGAAATGGATACAGACAAAATTTGACCAATCAATGTCAGATTTCTTTTTAACACTGCCAGTAGGTCAAGAAGTTTAACTGAATAGTTATAGCTGTTTTGTTATAGTCTTCACAGACAAGCTGTCAGAATACTTTTCAGTCATGCCCAAATATGGAGTCCCACTCTGGTGACATCAATATGACCTCATCAATATGATGTCAGAGATCCACAGGGAAGCTATATGCCGTTAGACCCCAGTCAAATTCTTTATCTCAATGTTGCTACCAGCTGTATTGTATGTGCATGTGACAATAAACGCCTTGAACCACACGCACACATTCAGTCAACACAATCGGCCCAGACACTCACATTGCTGAGCAGGGACCTGCTGGCTGCCGAGTTCACCACGTCTGTCTGGCATCGGCTGAAGGCAGCAGGTGCAGATGACGTGGCAGCCCTGAGGAGGACACCTGTACTCCTGAGGAGCAGTGTCTGAGGCACACAAGAAACAGGCTTCAAAATACATGTCATAATGCAAAAGGTGGAGGGGAGTAATTTTCCACCTCAAAACTATGCGCCGAGACGTCGCTGTTCTATGATTTCCCTTGCGAGACAATCAAGATTTGACCTTGAATTTCAACGTCACCTTTGTGTCCCTGTGAGAATCAAATCAGACCATTTGTCAGACAAATAATTGCAATTAACGATTTAATTGCGTTTTTGGCAGTGGTTGAACATATTAATAAATATTATATTTCTGATTGGCTTTTAGGCTTCGTAAACACAAATTGCACAGGGCAGATATGACAAATAAACAATATTAAAAACAATGACCGATATATTTAATAACTTTACACATTCCCCAAAAAAATTGTCTATCTACAAGCTTACAATGCCTTGCATTGAGCTAGCCTAGTAGAGCTGCTATTTCCGCTATTCTTTTTTAAATATTTGAAACAAACAATATCTTGATGGAACGATAATGCAAAATTGTAATAATCTCAAATCATTGTGATCATATTATATGTAATAATTGTGACAGGCCTAGTTGCCATAGCAGCATGAAGTATGATTTGGTGAGAATTAAAC
The DNA here is from genome assembly GCF_963454915.1 of Gymnoscopelus microlampas. Taxonomy (NCBI): domain Eukaryota; kingdom Metazoa; phylum Chordata; class Actinopteri; order Myctophiformes; family Myctophidae; genus Gymnoscopelus; species Gymnoscopelus microlampas. The sequence goes on from NC_139941.1 coordinate 36,873,958, forward strand.
GGGCAACAGGAAGTAAAATTGCATGGAGGGTGACTTTAGTTTTACTTATTTTTCTACTGGAATAACCTACATATATTGTCTGTCAACTGAGTAACATGTTGGTTGTAGTCAAACGCCTGCACAAGTGTAAAATGCAAAAACAGACTTAATGTATTGAGTGGATAAGTAGAGGAGCTGGAGGATGCAGGAGATTCTCTGGATTACTGCAACAAACTAAGTCCCATGTCTTTTGGCCTGAAATCAAATATTTTTCTACCGTCAACCCCAATGTGGTCTTCTCTCTGATTTCATATCTTCCAAGTGAATAAAATCCCCAATCGAATGTTTGTACTTTCAAACTGTTGTTGGCACATTTTATAGTCTTCCATATTTTGTATGCTTACGGTACTTTTTATGTTACTGCGCCATCGTGTCTTTATGCTCTAGTCTTTGTGGAACACATTCCCTTCAAGGCAATAATGGTACGTTAGATATTATAATGGGCATATTATAATAATATATAAATAGTGTGGTACATTGCCCTTGTCATCTTACAAAAAATACAGCCTTTGCATGTCCGACTCCTGACTCTCGTTTCCACGATAAATCATTGTCGAAAACCAAGCACATCAGCAATAAGGGAAACACTTCATTTGGAATCGTTGCTGTTTTTACAAATAGCCTGGATGTTAAAATAAAACTGCAGTGAATGCAATAAAAATAATTCTTACAGGCAAATTCATCAAAACCAAATAAATACATTATATCTTGCATAATAATGTGTTTATTTTAATGTTTATTATTTTAGAACACATTTTACAACAGCAAATAAGGAAAATATGAAAGAAACAACTGGTATCCAGCAGGCCTTCAACAGGAAACATACCTGCAGTGACCTCGGAGGAGGTTGACGGCTCTTCTCCAGTTCGTTTCCCAGGGCTCTCTTCGGGGCCTTGTGTGGCGGCTGTGGCCGTCATGGTGGGTGGAAATGAGAGAGCTGGCGGGACAGGAGAATCAGCGAGCCAGGGGAACAGCAGTTGATGGCTGTCCTTCTTGTAGCCAGGACACTGTCTGCATATCATAAATTGCTGACTGGGGTCAAGACATACACAGAGATTATCAGGAGAGAGCTTATCAGGAGACCTCGGTCACTGAAAAAGGTAGTTTGCTTTAGTTGGAGAATACAATAGTTTATCAGTGCAGAAACCAAAGTGATCAAATGCTAGGGCTGGGTATTGGCAAAGACCTCATGATTTTATTCTTCTGTATTGCTTTACTAAACTTCTAGTCAAATGTAAGATGTTTTTGTGAATTTAAATACCAATACCATAGAGTTAAATATTATCATGAGACTCAACTCATTTTATTTGCAAAGCCATAAAACACAGCATAATGGGGCAATCACATAGAAATACTCTAGCGGCTGCTGTTTTAATTGTCATGGTGTACCTGATCTAGTGTGCATAAAATTAACCAGTGGCATTAAATAAATAATGAGCTGGTCTCTGTCCACAACAGTCGCAGATGGCGTATGTCACACAACAATTGTTGACCTATCAACAAATGTACCGCTAGCAGGGTAGCACTTGCTATGCATCCCATGTGTATAACGCATTATACACATACTTATAAGGCATTGTAATGCTGATCATAATCCTTTATAATCATATTTATAAGAGCTTATAAATAATCATAATGCTTTACAAGCATAACCATAACACATTATAAAGCTTGTTATAATGACTTATACGTTCAAGTATAAATGCATTGTATTATGCTTATAACACGTGATGATTACAGTTATAAATATTCATAACAACGTATAATGCAATCATAACACACTATACAGCATGTTATAATGACTTATAATGTCAAGTATTATAATACTTCATAATTGCTACCAATATATTTTTTTGGCTTTTGCTTCCTTTATTGATAGTACACAGTAGACTAACAGGAAACGGGGAGAGAGAGAGAGATGGCGAGTGACACGCAGTAAAGGTCAGGATTCGAACCTGTGACACGCGGTCAGGCTGCATTAGCAGCCTGGGTCACCACTTTTGATGTAACAGTGTAAACACAGCGTTTGGTATTACTGGTTTGTTTTGGTATTTAATTCAATACATTGGTTTCTATTTACACTTAGGGATTTTGGTTGCACATGTGGCCAAAGATCCATCAAGATGAGACTGTTAACTGCATGTGCATGTACATGTATGTGTGCATGTATGTACGTACGTACACACACACACACACACACACACAAGAATCAATCTTTATCGTCACATCACATTACAAGTAAGGTGGATGAAATTCTTAGTTGTGCAGGGCAGGCTCATCATTGCAGTTAAAATATATAGTTAATAGTCATCTCATAAAAAGAGAGAGGCATAAAGTGCATAATATATGACTAATCTGCATAATACAATTAATATGACTAAAGTCTCACACACACACAGACAGTATACTCTGTGTGTGTGTATATAAATAGATGAGAGATTTTGATTTGTTTCTTTTAGTACAGTTTCTTCACTCCGCACCAACAGATAGTGTTTACCTGATGTCTGAGGCGTCACTGTCGTTGTCAGAGAGCTCAAAGAGATAGTCAGAGCTCCCCTCCTCATCAGAGAGAGAGCGCTCCACCTTCGGCTGCAGCATGTCCTGAGTGATCTTATTCCTGCTGTCCATGCTCTTCAGGTCCTCCTTACTGCGACACTTCTCTGTGACCGGACATACACACAGCTAATAATTGTCCACATCCAAACAATACAGATGCAATCAGAAAATAAATGTCTTATTTGTAGCACACTAACCTTCACCGTTTTTAAATGTGCTCTATAAATACAGTTGGAATGGATAACATGCATGGCTTCATGTCGAACTTGCAGCTACTTAGTCCATGAGCCAGAGCCCCAAAATTGAGCAATGATTATCGAAAGAGTGGGCAAAACCAAACCTATATTAAATTGTTCATAGGGTCAATACGAGTAAGTAAATATATGATAACCTTTCCACAGGAGTAGCTTTTTCATGGTTATCACACATTTTGTTATTTTCCCCATACGTACATGACAGGTGAAAAAATGACAACATTTTAAAAAGAGTTATCATAATGAAACTTCCTGAGTTGATTACTTACATGAAGACAATGATTTATCGTATTACAAGTTTTCTGAAATTGTATATTTAAATATGAAAATCACACATTAGGAAAATATGCCCACATTTGCATAACTTTCCAGAATCAACATTGGAAAATTGGACAAAGCCAGAGTCAACATACTTATTTCATTTTGTTAAGATGTTGGAGTCAAAGGCTTTTAACACTTAACCTGCCAGAGTTATTTCAGATTTTTTGCAGTTTTCTGCCAGAGATTTTTCATTGAAATTAAAAAGTACTCAGGAGCCGAGATACAGAATTTTTAAGTTTTAAGTTAACAAGGAAGTGGATAGGAGTCTAGATCTTAGAAAAATCATATCTCCTTGGTCTTTGGGTCAATTTTTTTTCTAAAAACGCATATATGCGTTATTGGCAGGCAAGTGATGGATTCCAAAGAACGCATATATGCATTATTGGCAGAAAATGAGTTAACGAGGGAATATTCAATTCAATATCTGGCTCAATTTTGGGGCTCTGGCTCATGAACTAAATGCCTAATTTGCATATTTAAATATACAATTTCAGAAAACTTGTAATACGATAAATCATTGTCTTCATGTAAGTAATCAACTCAGGAAGTTTCATATAACTCTTTTTTAAATTTTGTCACTTTTTCAGCTGTCATGTACGTATGGGGAAATAACAAAATGTGTGATAACCATGAAAAAGCTACTCCTGTGGAAAGGTTATCATATATTTATTTACTCGTATTGACCCTATGAACAATTTAATATAGGTATGGTTTTGCCCACTCTTTCGAAAATGAAATCTTGTCTGGCTCATGGACTATACTCTACATAAATATGTACATATATGCAGAACATCAATCCCTCAAATTATATATTCAATTGGATGTTGGCCCATGTCAACATAGTCATAGACAAATAACATGAACGTAGTACACTATGAATTTCAGGTTTCTCTTCTACTTTATGTCGGTTTGCTTAAAAAAAGAAAAAGAGAAAAAAGAAATGGAAGCATTCATTAAAACATTTGAAACATGTCTTTGTCCTTGACAGTTTAGTATATCTTCACTAATTACACAAAGTAATGTTATGTCATAGCCTATTGTAGGGATAACGATAGACCCAACATATTTTTATTAATATTGTCGCGACACGTAAACACGTTGCAACCTATTGTGAGCTTGTAGATTGTGTATTTGTGCCGGACAATATTTAATGTAGAACAAAAACAGGAGGGGCCCCTAGTACAGAGCCCTAGGGGAGTCTGGTCAACTAATAAGGGTGGTTAAAGAGTACAGAATCTATATTAACCAGGGTGCTGGATGAGGTAGGCCTCCACCAGGTTGTTGAGGATGTGGTTCTTGCGTATCCTCTCCACAGGGCAGCGGCAGGTGGGGCACAGAGACGAGCGCTCCATCCAGCCTGAGTAACAGGCTGCACAGAAGGTATGCATGCAGGGCTGCAGGCTGGGGGACAACAGTAGACAATTACAACTTAACCTATTAAGACCGGTAAGGGAACGCATCTGTGTCATTTTAAGATGTCTTTGGCTATTTATTTATTTTTAATCGTGAAAATCTTTGAATAAATACATTTTTTAACTCAAATCTTTGCCTCTGGGGGTCCCTGGAACATCATATTTTGAGATGGGGGTCCGTGGCCAAACACATATAATTTTGGGGGTCCTTGACATGAAAAAGTTTCAGAACTACTTATATAGAAACATAGGTTTAAAAAAAATAAAAATGTTAGGATTTAGAAGACATCTGTAGAATCCCCAGAAGCAATCGCTTATATAAAAAAATAAAATAAAAATAAAAAAAAAAATATATATATATATATATATATATATATATATATATATTCAAAAGATTTGCACAAACTTTCACGATTTAAAAATAAATTGCTATTGCTAAAAAACAGGATCTGTCTGGGAAAGTGTGTAAGTGCATCCATCTACACATATTCTATAATACATATCCATCTACCTACATATTCTATAGTAATCCATCTTTCATTTCTCTTTTTACAGAGAAACAAGCATGCATAACTGAAAAGAAATATTGTCAGTGATTATGAAATGAGATATTTCAATATTCCAGTCATACCAACATTCTTCAACTGAACTAGGAAAACCATAGTTTCAGTATATATATTTCAGCCTGGTGTAATTTTGCAGTCATACCTGACACAGTCGTACAGTAGATCCTGACAGATGATACATGTTAAAGACTCCTCCATCTTGTCTGTCTTGGTGCCTTCCACTGGAGCCTTACCCAGCAGGTCCTGAAGGCTTCCCTTGGGTGGACCTACAGCTTCAGTACTGGATGAGTGTGGGAGGCTCAAATCACAACCCTTGTCTGGAAAAAACAACAACAGAATTTAGTTATGTTGGAAGAGCGGATATTAACTGTGTATTTTGTAACAGTATTATTTGTCACTTCTTTTTTCTCTGTTTTTTTAAAAGACATTTTAACTCATTCACTGCCTGAATTATTTCTGGCCGCGTTTGCCCACTGCCAGAGATTTTTCATTGAAAAAAAAAAAGTACTCAGGAGCCGAGATACAGAATTTTTAAGTTTTAAGTTAACAAGGAAGTGGATGGGAGTCTAGATCTTCGAAAAATCATATCTCCTTGGTCTTTGGGTCAAATTTAAAAAAGAAAAAGAAAAGTCGTTTTAGTCGTTCTAGGCAGGCAGGGCTTAGGGGACAAAAGTCGTTTTAGTCGTTCTAGGCAGTGAATGAGTTAAATGGTTTACAAACAAACAAACAATACAGAACGGCAAAAAGAATCTGGTGGGTGAATAGCCACCACGTATCCCTCCCCCAACACCACTGAAGTTGACTGAACCCTCAAACTGCTCCAGTGGAGCTGCTCAGTGGCCAACAGAGTAAGACTGTGGTTGTACTGGGCAGTTCACGGGTTTCATGCGTGTGTGTCTGTGTGAATGTGAAGCATGGCGTTTAAAAAATATATAATTAACATACACCTTAATCTTCAGACGTAATAAACTGACCGTTGCTTGTTTTCCTCCTCTTCCTCTCTGGCTCCTGGATATCAGTGTATTTCTCTTGTGCAGGGACAGGTTCTTTAGCTTGGGGAGACAAATTGAATATTAATCCAAATTCAAAAGTGACTAAAATTTTAAGCAGTTAACTGAAGCTTTAATCCACACTGACTTTAACCAAGTGAACAGATAATAAAGTTCAAGGTCTTGTTCAATGACAATTGTATGATCATCTGTAGCAGGATTTGAACATCTAACCTTATGTTTAAAAGATGACATCTCTAACACTTTTAATATTTTTTTGCCAACTTAGATGCACAGTAATGGAACCGTAACGGTCCACTTGGCTACATTTACACTCTTTGAGTTGAATTAAAACTGATTCAGTGAGTGAACCTACCCGAGGCAAAGGAGACAGTGTGTACAACAGGGCCAGCTGCAGCAGGGCAACTCATGTGCAGATGGGTAGAGGACGAGGTGGAGGGCTGGGGTTCCTCCTGAGTCTGTTGCCTGGGGGGTCCTGCCAAAACCACCGGCTCCACTGAGAAAGACAGGTCTGGTGATGGAACAGTATGTCTGTGGGACGACCTCTCGTCCATAATGTCTGCAGCATTTGGTCCAACACCTGCTAAATACAGATTACAGTGTGCATTTGGTCTTTTGACTTGTGGCTGATTCCATTTTCATTACTACTTCTCATTCATCAATTTTGTCTTTCTTCCACCACTCGCTTAAAGCTACCCTCTGTAACTTTCCCGGGGTTTTAACCCAGGTCTCCAGTGCTAATAGAGCCTGCCTCCTTGCTCAGAGGAGAAATAAAAATTTGACCTGCAGGTAGTACCACTTGTCAACCACAGGTAGACCAAAAACAACCACCCCAAAAGTATTTTGTATTAACATACTCCACCATACAGAATAAATTGGACAAAATAACATTGAAATCTCACAAAAAGTGTTGTTAAGAGTGAAAAAAAGAAAAGTAAGTTTTAACTAATAAGTAAAACTGAATTAGAGGTGCTTTCTGTTTGGAGTTTGCATGTTCTCACAAAAAACATGCAGTAATCCTGGTCTCTATACTGCCTCAGCCGGGGCGCCTGATGGAGGGGAAAGGAACTGGTTGGAATAACGTGTTCCTTCCACGCGCTACGTCCAACCGGGGAAACTTCCCCCTGTCAGGTGATAAGCGGCTTGCTAGCACCTCATGCATTGAAAGAGGCATGAGCTCAGTTCTGGTCTCTCCCTAGGCTGGCAGAGGGAGAGTAGCGCCCAGGATTACATAGGCAATTGGCACTGGCTGAAAAAATGGGTTACAAAATCGTGGGATAAAAACATTTTTGAAAAAAAATAAAGAGGTGCTTTGTTTTGTCATCTCAATATATTAGACCAGACAAGCCAAAATAACTGTTGAATAATAGTTATACCCTGGCTGTTGAGCGAAGTTAAGATGAATGGCTACTTACGTCCACTATCTTGTGAATCAGGTTGCTCCGGTTTAATGGAATGGTAAACATAGGCGATATCTAAGGAAAAAATATATTTTCATTGATTATGAAGAGCTGTGTTTTTATGCAAGATATAAAATCATAAAGATATCAATAATATAACCTAATCATAATCCCATTTTTCTTTACATAGTTTTATTCTGTTTATTCTGTTTGCGTAAAGCGACTTTGAGTACCTAGAAAAGCGCCATTATAAATTGTTTGTATGCATCATTATCATTATACAAAACAATGGGGATACAAAACACATCGTTTCATTTATCTCAAGATTAAATTATATTATTCATGAGTGATGAGTGAATTTAACTAACAATATAAATATTTTATAATTAGCCATAACGTTATGGCGGGAGTCAAATTACGTGAAAGCATTTAGCTTTAGTGTCTGCAGTTTAGAACTGATATAGACAATGCCTTCCCATAAATCTACAGCACAGTTTATACACTGACACTGAGGTGGTTTTATTTAACATTACATGTTAAAGGTAGGGGGGTAAGTGATATTTTTTGGTTAAAACAAAAAGTATTTTGTTAAAAGGTTAAAGCACTATATTCTGATAGTAATCATTGCTATAGTGTGTTTGTTCAGTAACAGGAGTCTCCCCGTCTCTCCAGCTCTTAAACATAATAAACAGAAAATACATTTTATGGTAGGTGTCAAAATCTCAGCCAATCAGGAGAAAGTACCAATTTTTAAGCTTAATTTTTATAGTGTTCCAGTTCCAATTTTGCCTGCTGATTTCTTAGTGTCATCACTTCCAATTTCACTTGTTTATTCTATATCCTGATTGAGTTCTCTATCCTGATTGGATAAAATTGGAAATGAAACTGAAACTGAAATGAAAATGCATTTTCTGTTTTATAAAGAGCTGGAGAGACAAGGAGACACCTTTTACTGAACAAACACTCTATAGCAATGAGTACTATCAGAATATAGAGCTATTTAACACTTATTTTAATCAAAGAAAATCACTTACCCTACCTTTAAATACATTAAAAGCTGTGACTTTACAGTTAAATATTTAGTGTGAATACTGTATCATTAAGCTTTTCTCAGGATATGTATGGTATTGTGGTCTATCGTGCCTAGAGGCTGTGGTACTACACAGTCAAAGTTAATAAAAAAGACAGAAAAAAAAGAATATCACAATCTAACTTCAGGCATCTACAAGAGTGGGTACAGTCACCAATAATGAACAACTCTTCTCTTTATAGGAGTTATCAGCAAAAAAAGAGAGTTTTTTGCCAATAGCAATTGGCTAAGGTGCAAATGCCACTAAAACACAAAATGCACTCACTTTGTTCTGGCTCATTTTTCCTGTACACAAAGTAGATGACATCTCCATTCTGCAGCACGTGGGTCTGCTTCTTCACCAGCTGGGACATGTTGATAACAGTGCCATTGGTGCTAAAGAAAGACACACAAACAGTTCCATATATCATAGGCTAACAGCATTTAAGAACAAATTACAGAATGATGTCTAAGGTAAAGGTAATTCATTAACAACTAGAAAAAGTGCTCCTCCGAGCACAGGTCTCCGCCAGGTGAGGTAGGTTATTATGGCCTTCTGGTGGCACTATAATAGGCCAATGGGAAAAGAGTGCCATTTCTTCTTTGGCCTTTCACGGCAATCGGATACTGCATTGAGGCATTTTGTTCAAAACGCACCTATCCTGCAAACTTTGGAAAGCAATGTTGGCCAATAAAGATGCAATATGAAATATCTGACACATCCATCTTGATCACATGACTATAGAGACACTGTGTACCGATTTGCGTGATTTTTTGACAGAATCTGAAGGAGTAATAGCAAAAAATGTGTTTTACAAAAGCCAGCCTCCTGGTGGCGCTATAACAAGCCAATCTGAAACATTTGGGGCAGAGGTTTGGGTTTGGCATCCAGGGAGTGTTTGTGCATAGTTTTGCAGCGCCGGGCCAATAGTGCCAGAGATTAGCTATTCACACACACACACACACAGGGTGCAAAACATAGTCTCGGCCATGCCTTTCGGCCTGGCGGAGACAATAATAGTTTGGAACTATTCCGGGAATAATACACAACTTGTTCAAATTGATTAAACAGCATGTGTAAACTCAATAATAATCATTAGGAAGCATGAAACGATTTGTTACCAACAAAAGGTGGGCCAGCAACAATAAACAAAGAGTAAATTCTATACCAAGGTGTGGATTGCGTGTATTTTGAATGTGCATTTGCATGCATCTCATGTGAAGCACATCACTTTTTCTTGCGTCTGAAATGTGTTATACCAATAAAGTTTGATTTTAATAACAGGCCTAAAACAGAGTATTGTACAGTCATAATTTGTACCACATGTGGAGTTAACTGTGGAGTACAGATTTCAACATACCTCATGTCCTCGAGCCACACCTGCCCTGAGCGCTCATCTTGTATAATTTTGCAGTGATCCCCTGAGACCAGTTTGTTAGCAGGAAAAGATAGATCACATCCTGGCAAAGATACAAAATGTCCTTCAGTTCTTGCACATACTGAGAACATATGCAATAATGTTGTATACTGTATCTGATCTAAAAACCTTTCTTCTTCCTGTACATGGTTATTTTTTTATAACGTATTGTATTTTATCCATTCCATTTCCTTGATGCTGCAATAATGTTCCATTTATTTAACATACAGGCAAATGTGTATATGTACACTAGATGTCAATTTTTAACCTAAGTACGCCCAGACAAAATACTAAAGACTACTAGTACACTAGTTTGTACGACAAATAATACATTATTGCATATTGAAACATTTTGAAAGCTGCTTGTTTTTAATCATACGTCAAAAATAATTATATGTCAAAGCTCATTAATAAATGTTTCATTCATGTCATTTTCAACTACCCAGAGATAGCCTACTAGGCTACTTAACTATGGCCAGTTACTTTGTAGTGTGGTAGCCTCCTGAAACTGAATACAACAGAGCAGACAAAACCAATGGAGATATAAGCCTAACCTTACCATGGGTAAAAATCCATACAAAAAAAAACTACTTAATATTCGGCACACATGATCGCAATAGACTCCTTTGTTATCCTCAGAAGGGGGTGTCTAAGTTTGGTGAATTAAGAAGGCTTTGTGTCTTGAATGCGTGTGTGTGTGTGTGTGGGGGGGGGGGGGGGGGGGGGGGCTGTTAAATGGTCCAGACACTGGCAGACTAGACTAGCTATGTCTGTGATGCAGTAGTAGGACAGTGCTGTCCAGACTTTTATGGAGCTTTTATGAGAAAAACAGGTTGAAAACAAATAAAACATTCCAACGGTCAACACTTTTTTAGGCTATTTATTTTCTGTAGTTGTGTTTGCATCTGATTATTAAAAAAATTGCTTCAAATATTTCCCACACCGGGAAAGCATCTGTGTCATTTTAGATTTTAGCATTGGCTATTCAGAAATATCAGATGTACAAGCTCGCAGCGCAGCACAAAGTGAAGCGCTGTGAGCTTGTATATCTGCTATTTTTGCTATTATAGCCTATGCTATTTTTAAAAAATCTTGAAAGTGTTTGAAAAATGTGTGCGGCCAAATACAATTCATTTTGGGGCTCCTTGGCACGAAAAAGTTTGAGAACCAGAACCACTGATTTAGAAGGCATTTGTAGAACCGGCCTCAGGTCTTAATGGGTTAAAGAGAATACAAATATTCTTTAACCCAGAAAACAGATTTACCTTTCCTACGGCCAACCGTGCATTCCCTGTTGACCAGCAACACCTGGCTCTCACAGGAGTCCACTCTGACCAGCTTTCCCCACGGTCGGCCTCTTCCAACACCTTCCATGTTCCAAATAAAATCTGATGTTCTGAAAGAGTGACAACAAACAACAGAAAACAAAACAAAACAACAAAAAACGTTGTAGTCATTGTTTACAGTACAACCAATAGAATGACTGATATTCCAATACATAGGCTATAATTCCATGCATGCAATACTATGTAATATCAGTCATTGTAGGGCTTCACTACATCATTATCAGACTTAATTTTATCCTTCAACTTCTTGTTTATGCCCCAAACTGATTGGATATACAGGTATTGAGAGATTGTAGAAATATTTGACCTTATTTGTCTAATGTTTAAGCATGTTCTAATCATGTATACTTTAATTTACTCAAAAACATTTTCCAAATATGTTATGTTTTTACATTTTGGACAAAATAGCCCATTTTACATTGGAGGTGCCCAGATGTCCCTATAAGTGCCCACCTAGCCTGTTACCCCTCAGCCACACGTAAAACAAATTAACTTGAGTGTTTTAAAAAACACAGTGACATGTTATTTAGTAACAGCTAGTGATTATGCCTAAAACAATTAATTCATATTTGCGCGACGACACTTTTTTCAGTTGAAAATATGCTGTTTATTTTCAAGAAGGAGGGGACGTCGCGCGACGATGTACATAACCACCGTTATCAATGTATTATCTTCTTTACAACAATGAAACAACCATCCCATGAAGAAGCTAACGATAGCTGCATAGCTACAGATAGCGAGGTTAGCTAACGTTACACCATGTCAAGCTGGAAAAACACGACATGGAATCGTAGATCTATCAAAGCTATCGATCTCAGGAGCTAAATAACACACACACACTTATATCACCACCACTTAAGCTGGTGATCAACACGCTGTAACGCAGCCGCCAAACAACAAACACAACAACTTTATTTACTAATAATAACGCAACGCTACTTAACGCTATCTTGAACACTTTGTGTTGGTATAGTACCCGCTCACGTTAAGGATATACACAATAACATTATGCCAATAGCAACATTTGTCATACCATTACATAATACAACATGTATTATTACCATCAACAGTGCAGGTTGCTTTGTGCCAGACCGTGTTGTTGGTTCCACATTCTGCTCTATGGGTCCAATCCGTGCACTGATGTCTGCTTCACTTCCTGACGAGCAGCTCAGGCATTTATTTACCCACATCAGCTGATGGAGGAGGGGCGAGCAGTGAGGGTATATAAAGCAGCGGTTCTCGAACTTTTTCATGTCAAGGACCCCCAAAATGATTTGGCCGCGGACCCCAATCTCAAAATATTTTGTTCCAGGGACCCCTGCAGAAGCAAACATTTGAGTTACAAATGGTTGCTTTAAATATATATATATTCAAAGGTTTGCACAAATTTTCAAGATTTTTCAAAAATAGCAGATCTACAATCTCATAGCACTGGGCTCGGTGCCGCGCTATAAGCTTGTACATCTGTTGCTTTTGAATGCCAAAGTATAAAAAGGTTAAAGTAGTTAAAATGATTGTGATGCTATATTAACACATTTTGCTGGGACCCCCTGGAACCTGGAGACAGGGAGACCACTGTTACTGGACAAACAGTATAGTAATGATTACTATCAGAATATAGAGCTATTTAACACTTATTATTTTAACAAAATAAATCACTTACCCTACCTATAAGTAGGAAATGGAACCAAATGGACCCATAAAAAGCTAGACAGTTTTGTGTCCCAGGCTTTGCCCTTTACCTCCAGAAAGATCTCTGAGTTACACCACTTTTGCCTTACAATAAAGTGCCATCCACAGTCCATTTCAAAAAGGGAGACTGAAGATAATAATAGTAGTAGTAATCATAATAATAAAAATAATCATGCAAATAATAATAATAATAATAATAGTAATAATACTATTATTACACTGTTGAAATCAGGGGACTTTGCACATGTCACATGAGAGTGTTGAGAGAGTTGATTGATTAGATCAGATAAGTAGCCACTGTTATAGAACAGTGCTGGAGCCTGAGTTTCATCATTTAGGACAATACACAGATCACATGTCTAATCAACAGATTAGAAGGTACACCCACATGGGTAGACCAAACCCATATAGATAGAGTGGATGCTCCCTGATCAGTACGAAGTGTCCTGCAGGCATCAGTGTTACTAGTTACCCAGGGTGTTATTGCTACGTTTGTCATTTTCCATTGCGAGCTCCGAGAGACTGGCGGTAAGAATTGAGAGTGTTTACATGACGATAAATGTATGTATTTCTGATATGTTTAACAGTTTTGTGTGTATATCGCATGTCAGTAATTTGTTGTTGTGTTGTTGTTTGAGTTCACATTCCTAGGTTTATAAAACCTACAAGCTCACAACGCATCGCAGAGCTTGTAGCTTGTGAGTTTGTGTCAATTATGTTGCAAGGGTTGACTGGGAACACAAATCAACCTGGGAATACGCTGTCATTATATATATATATATATATATATATATATATATATATATATATATATATATATATATATATATATATATATATATATATATATATATATATATATATATATATATATATATATATAATGACAGCTGCCCCATATCTGTCCAAATTGACATAATATTGATGGCACAGTTTTGCACTGTCTGGCAGAAAGAGAAACTGAGGACAAAAAAGATCACAAAGAATGTCTAAGTGACCGTAACATTTACATTTGATAATTTTATAAATATTTTAATAATCAAGTATTAGTGCATAAAATCAAAGCAATAGTGCACAGGAATTTAGTAAATGTAGGCTATTTAACTAAAGTGCACAATGCAAGGTGTAACTTAACCATAAAGTCACAGTGTGCTGCTTGTGCAAAGAGATGTACAAAGATGTTTGGGAAAGTGAAAAAGTAAAGTGTGCTCTGTTGGTGAGTGGGTATATATAGGTTAAAGACAGTTATCCTGGCAGTTGCGACATTGTTCAGAGCTCCGATAGCCTGAGGGAAAAGCCCTTTCCGTGTCTCTCTGTAGTGGGTTTGTGACCATGCAGGCTTTTGCCTCACTGCTGTGGCACAAACAGTCTATTGCTATGGTGTGATGGGAGTCCTTCAAGGGGATCCTTTTAGCTCTACTTAGGAAACTCCTAGAATACTAGTCCTACAGGGAGGAAAGTAAAATCCCCATGGTGTGCTCGGCCGAGCGCACTACCCTCTGCAGGGCTCACTGGTCCCGAGAGGAGCTATTTCCATACCAGTCAGAATGCTCAGGCTGTGCAGTAGCAGAATAGAAGGATGTCAGGATCTTCTGGGATACTTTGAATTTCCTCAGCTGTCTAAGGTGGTACAGGCACTGCCTAGCCTTCCTCGCCACGGTGTCTGTGTGCATTGTCCATGACAAGTCATCAATGATGTAAATACCAAATACTTGAAACTTACAGTAGGCTACTGCTCATCCTCTTCACTGGTGTCCTGTTTATCGTAGGTCCTCTGCCATTGTGTACAAAACTCCACAACCATCACTCACGTTGGTTTTATCAACGTTCAAGAAAAAGAGTTGTTGTCCTGGCACGATAGCGACAGTTCTGCCATCTCCTCCAGATAGGCCTTCTTGTCACATGTGATAGAGCCCACCACCGTGTCGTCGGCAAACTTAATTTTGGTAGAGTGAAGCAGAGAGCTCAACAAAGCACTGTATGGGGGGCTGTGTTGAGGTTGAGTCTTTTAGAGTTGTGTACTCATCTTGACAACCTGGGGTATGGAAGTCAGGAAATCCAGGATCCAGGCACACAGTGACATTCTGTCCCAGGTTAGACAGTTTAACAGTCAGCCTAGTGGTGCCCTGTTGTCAAGGTGGGAGAGGATGGCATGCATAGCCTGGGACATGGTGTCACCACTGGATCTGTTGGGACAGCAAACTGCAGTGGATCTCAAATTTTACAGAATTTACAGAATTGATTATTTATGAAATTCTTGAAAAATGGTTGAATTTGTTTTTAATTTTGATAAGTTCAGTCACCCGAGAGAGATACTCGGAGTAGAGCCGCTGCTCCTTCACTTGGAAAGGAGCCAGCTTAGGTGGCAGACCAAGGACCAGATGGGGGGATTGCATCTCCACACTGGCCTGGGAACGCCTCGGGATCCCCCAGGAGGAAGTGGCTAATGTTGTTCAGGAAAGGGAAGTATGGAGCTCTATGCTGAAACTGTTAGCCCGCTAATCTAAATGCTTATTGTAGCACTTTGAGATTTACACAAATGTGAAGTGCATTATAAATACAATCTATTATTATTATTATTATTATTATTATTATTATTATTATTATTACTTGCTCTGTGTCTCAGAGGTGGGCTGTGGACAGTTCAGAAACCTTCTTCCAATGACATCATCAGTGGGGATTCCAAGCTATATGAAACAGTCCTTCTATTCCTGGAAAGTTAACAAACTGAAATAGAATAAAGAGGCCTCCGTTGTCTTTTACAAAATATTCGATCTCTGGCCAGGTAATACCAAAGACTATAAAAATGGGACCCAATGCCTCCCTGCTTGGCACTCGGCATCAAGGGATGGACACGTCATGTGCAGGTGGTTACATCAGGCTATATATATATATATATATAGTAAGTAGTATATATAAGTACTATATAAATACAAATATTATTTGTATATTATCGTGACAACCAGGAATAGTTTGGTAACCACTGGAGAGACGGTTGACAGCCGGAATGTAGACGGCACCCAGGAGCAGTATGGGTTAGCGATCCAGCCTGTGTCTTCCGTGAGGAAGAAGCCCAACAAATCCACTGTGAGGCCTTTAAGGAGGGCCATTCAAGCAAGCCGCAAGTGGAGCCTGCAGTACCACCAAGGCCCAAGAAACCATCACGCCAGAATGAAATGTTTGGAATGGGGGAGTCTGGTGCAACCCTCAGGTGCATCCATGTGATGTTTTTCTTTATAACTTGTAATGTTTCTGTTTATGTTACCTGCCTGGGGGCTATACGGATGTAAATTAGCATTCTTGCCAAAATACAGCATGTTTACAGCTAATATTATTTTTATGCTATGCAACATATTCTCTACTTTTAATTAAATAAATGGAAAATATCAGATAGCCAGTATACAGCACGTGTAGACTACACTTTCTACACCACCCATACACTTGAAATAAATACAAATCTTCGATATATGTTTTTATAATTCCTTAATGCTACAACTGCCTACGCATTCCTGTGCACTGCAGAGTGCAGACCCATTCTCAGTTTCCCAGATCAGGTGATAGCATGAAAGGCCACAACAACGATCATGTCAACAAGAGCCACCTGTTTCAGTTCAGAAACAGGGGTTAATCTGTGTTAGCTGCTTCAGTGCTTGGCTCCCTGCACTGGCTCTCAAATTGGATGAAGGGTCCCAGAGGGTCTGTGGAAGTCTCTCATTCCCTCTCTCTCTTCCCTGTCTGGCCTAGATAAGGCCATGAGTGACAGGCTCTTTAATCTCCCTGCCTGTGTGTTTGTGCTGGCTATCGGCTGCTAGGGGCTGGGTGTCATCACCATGGATGGCCCCGACTGACAAATGGAGGGATAGGGAATGGGACAGGGGAATGACAGAACAGGAGTGAAATAAGAGTAATCATACATAAATGGATAATAAATGGAGGACTCAATGACAAATAATAAAACATTGTAGTTCCAAACTACAAATCTTAGGTATATTGATATAAATGTAATCTATATAGTAAATATGAATAATAAGGAATATATATATATATATATATATATATATATATATATATATATATATATATATATATATATATATATATATATGTGTTGCCAGGGTTATTCCGTGGACAATGCGTCACAAAGCGTGTTCAGATTCTTATACAGGTTATTATACCCAGCATTGGCCATCTGTGTGCGTCAAATACGCTCTCTCGCCCTCTCTCTCCCTCCCTCCCTCCCCTCTCGCTCCCTCCCCTCTCACTTCCTCTCCCTCTCCTAATTGGTGTGCAAATGCTGTTCATAGCAGTAAAGTTATACCCCGCTGTATTTTGGACATCATCCTCAGCAATTGGCCTGGGATTACGATTCACATCCCTCGCAAATAGGAGTGTGACAATAAGGGATCCAAAACGTTTCCCCAGCATTTTAGAAGGCTTAATGTGTCTGTTTCTTGTTGGAAGTAGCGTTTGCAAATTAGTTCAGTGTTATGCCAACCAACCAACCAATGGTGTAACTTCATCGGCACCTCAGTCAATAACAGACAGTCATGTTTATACTAGGGCTGGGCCCGCACTGGAGTCAAGCTAACGATTACGAACAACAAAACATGTTTTTTATAGAGTCCCTCTAAAGTCCCTCTAAAGTTTAGAGAGGAATGGGGACAGTATAAAATGTGTTTTTTTTGGTCTAAACATAGTGTAGCGACCACAGTAATTGCGCCAAGGGAGCTAGCTTGCTTGGCGTGGCTTGTTGTGCGCCTGGCTGGTAGACGGGGTCGTCGGGTCAATCTCAGGGCGCTGCACTTGTTCGCTACACTGGTGTCAGAAGTGGCACGTTTCTCTGTCGCATGGCATGAGGGCTAAGCTAAAGCCGAACAGCACTTAGCCACTATAAGCACGAGGATGCGCTTGGATTCGAGGGGGAGAGTGTAGCGACCCCAGAAAAAGACCCAGGCCGCAAATAATTCGCACCCCCAAGGAAGCTAGCTCTTTTGGTGTGGATTGTTGTGTGCCGGGCTGGTAGATACAGGGTTGTGGGGTCTATCCACTGTACTGTTAATACATCACAGAACCATTCTTATTTGGGCTGCCCGAATCTTAGTGAAAATTTGGCTGCAGGTATTTTGCAGAGTCTGTGGGCCAAGAGGAGCTACTGAAAACTTTGATATAGGATCTTATAAACTTCAATTACAAGTGCTCTGATCTATCTTATTTGAGAAACACCACCATGCTTCTGTAATAGAAATAGCAAACGAGTCCTTAATGGAGGACTAATCTCTGCAATTCCCCCCTATTCCCTGGCAGTGCATTATTAATGGAGAGCCATGGAGGCTGATGAGTGCAGGGCCTCTCCTTCACTAATGCATTCATTCCTCATGGCTAGATGTACCAGGCTAGTCTGTCTCTGGACTCTGGAGCAAAGAATGAATGCACATGCGTTGCGCGTGCACACAAGCAAGCACGCACACGCGCACGCACACACGCCCACTCACCAACTTAAATGTAGACAAAACATGTGCATCTATGTAAGCTATGCATATATTTATGCTTACTCTGTCTGTCTCTGTCTGTGTCTGTGTCTGTGTCTGTGTCTGTGTCTCTCTCTCTCTCTCTCTCTCTCTCTCTCTCTCTCTCTCTCTCTCTCTCTCTCTCTCTCTCTCTCTCTCTCTCTCTCTCTCTCTCTCTCTCTCTCTCTCACACACACACACGCTATGACGTTCACTCTACACAGTACATATTGCCTAGAGAAATAATATTATTTTCATAATAATCAGTAGTGAGTACTAAGTGCTCAGTAGATCATGTTGATAAGGTCATGACTCCAAATTGAATGCTGCAGAACGAATCCCACGCACATGCTGTCAATCAGCGTTTAAATTGGATCAAACATTCTACTTGTGGCAGCTGTACAAAACATCAAACGAGTAATTAAATGAAATAATGAGAAAATAAACTGTTAATGTTGCCAAATGGGAACGGAGGGGAGCTCGGGAACGTGGATCTGTTGTGCTTTCGGAAATTATCTTTCCCCCTGCTCGGGCTTAATTGCTGGAGGATGTCCTCTTAACTGAGTGTGAAAAGCTGTGTCTAATTAGTGCAACATTAATCAGGCATTAGCATTAGCATGTTATCACAAGGTTAACTTATCAGGAGGGGCCCAGAGAGAAGGAGCTGGAGGAGAGGAGGCACATTATCAGTGGTCTGTGGTGCAAAGTAAAAGTACATTTACTCAAGTACTGTACTAAGTGCACTTATAAGTACATTTTTTAGGTATTTTTTTTTACTTTACTGGAGTATTTCCAATTGTCAGTACTTTTACTTAACTCCAGTCCACTGCATCTCGAGGCAAATATTGTAGCCTACTTTAAATTACTCCATTACAATTCTTTGAAACTTTAGTTAGGCCTTACTTTGTATATTTTTATTACAATTACAAAACATACAGTAACCACTTTAGTCCTATATACATTTCGGCTATTTGAAAATAGCCGATCTACAAGCTCATGTGTCTGCTATTTTCAAAAGATATTTATACATTAGAAAACGTGTGAAACGGGACATTCCGCATAATGAGTAGCTTTCTACCTTTGGTACATTTTGATACCAATACTTTTGTACTTCTACTCGAGTATTTTTTTTTATTCCGGACTTTTACTTGTAAGGGCGCGCTCTCACCAAAAGTTGGCTGGCCGCTGTTAAACGCAGGTTGTGCGCGGCCACAGTTTTTTGCAGCCAGCGGATTCTAAAAAAACGCTGTGACGCACCTGTCACTCTCACTCAAGACCGCGCCCGTAGCCCGCACCGCCACTAGACACTAGCCACTAGACAAAAAATGTCTTTGCACTTTCACACTTGGGGTTCGTACATCTAAATACACACTCAGATTTCAAATATAAAGTACTTACCCCATGGCCACGGATGTTACAATAATGTACGGGCCCTCATAAGTATCCGTATCTTCCGTATTGTTCAATAAAAAGAATTTTAGTCCAATCAGTGGTCATTTTCTCCGTATGCTTTCAACTGCGCGACCCTAGCGGTTGAGAGGTGTATTGCACTGTTGGTACATTATAACTCTATGGGGAAATGGCCACCAATCGGATTAAAATGCTTTTTATTGAACAATACGGAAGATACGGGTACTTCTGAGGGCCCGTAAATGATTGTAAAATCCGTGGCCATGGGGTAAGCACTTTATATTTGAAATCTGAATGTGTATGTAGATGTACGAGCCCCAAGTGCACAAATCATAAAGTACTGGGTGAGATGCAACAGCTACAACCAGTTGGTCCACTGAGAGCACCATGTTGCTTCCTGAGTCTTGGGACGGTCCGCCTTCGACTCACCCGATTGGACAGAGGGGGAAAATCAGCTCCTGCCTCCAGCAGTTTTATGCTTCTTCGTGTAGAGCGGATAAACGCAAGGTCTGCGCGACAAGCGGAAAAATCTGCTCTTGCGTGAATCAACGCATTTGCATTGACAAAGCATTGGCAGATTCTGCCCCAGAGGTAAAATAAAAGTGCGGTGGGAGCGCGCCCTTAACAGAGTATTTCTACAATAGGGAGGTACTGATACTTTTACTTCAGTAAACCACTGCACATCATCCATGCTGTATTGGGCCAACCAGGCCACAAGGGGTAGCGCTTGTTCTTCAATTGAACGCGCTACTCCGTTCCCATAGTAGCCACGAGCTGAATAGAAGCTCAAGGACGACGACGACCATGTTGTCTACCACACTGTTTCCCAAACAGTGGGTCGGGACCCATGGGTGGGTTCCGGCTAAATTTGTATGGGTCGCGAGTAAATGTCCCCTTTTTTTGTTTCCTACATTTAGTTTTTAATTATTATTTTTTCTAAAATGTTTTAAACAAATTAAAACAAGAAAAACAATTATTTATTTATTTGTAAACGCCATATGTGTTGTGAGCTTGTAGATCAGCTATTTTCACTAGTTTGGGTCCCGGGGAGACATCAAATTTGAGATAAATGTTTTAGATGCCTGGACTTTGGAGTAGAAAAAACCCGAATCGATTTCCCAGTGATTGCAGAATTCGAATTCGAACTTCCATTCGAGTCCCGAATTTTCTTTCATTGTATCAATCTACATTTCCTCCTATCCACCTGCCTCAGATGATCTACCAAACATGACATTGATCAGTTCTATGGTTGATTCAAGTTGAAATCAAATGTAGCCAAATAGTGATTGATTGCATCCTAAATTGCTCCACCAGTGAAATAGTGTTAGTGTAGCTGAACCATGAATGAACTTAAAAACGCTACAAATGCTTATATCACATCAATGGTTACAATTTCACTTAGCAATACGGAACATTTGCAATCATTTAAACGTGCTTTTCTTGGGGGCAATTACAGTAAATTGCTGGGTTTATTTGTATTCTTTTGTAGCTCTTTTCTCATTGTCTATATATTATAACAATAACAACAGCAATCATAATAAACAGCAATATAACATTTAAGATAGGCCTATTTGTGTCTCTTGTTTGTGTTTTGTTTTGTAGCAGCTTGCTACCATAATGAGGAAACAGTTTCATTCAACACAGCTATTTGGCCTGACTTGTTTTTAGTTTTTTGCACACACACACACACACACACACACACACACACACACACACACACACACACACACACACACACACACACACACACACACACACACACACACACACACACACACACACTTTGCTAGTGGTCATGATCATGTGCAGTTTTCAGTCATTGCCCGTATAATGACCTGCCTGTGTGTACATAGATTAAAGGTCTGTTTCTGGCAGCAGGTTAGCCCTGTGCTCCTGACTTTATTACTGGCAGCTCCACAGTCTCTCATCAGGATTCCAGCAGGGCAGAGGAGCGCTACCTCCAGCAGCCCTGCCAAAGGCACTCATTTGTCAGAGAGGCAGGGAGATCACAGGCCGACAAATCTCCCGTGTCTCCCAGGCTGTCAAGCTCTCAGCCTGCATATCAAAGACAAAAGAACAGAGCCAGGGAGCAGAGAGAGGGAGCAGAGCAGCTATTCTCATTTAGAGATGCTATGCCATTTAAAGCCCCCGAGCGTGCCCTTTGAAAACGCCTATTAGCCTGGGTGAGTGAGATTACAAGCAAATAAAATTATGTTCATTGTGATATTCGATTTCATAATGCCCTTGGAATTATAATTACACCACGCTCACACTTTTCATTTAAAACCCATTCTGCCATGACAAAGGATCAAGAGATGGGAATGAGCAGGTTGTGCATCCAGCGAGTGAGGAGACATTATCAGGCCTGTTTCACCAGAAGTAGCAATAATGGGAGAAAAATGAGAGTACTAATCAGAATATAATCAGGTGAGAGAACAGGGTCTAATCATATGGAAAACAGGGTATAATTTTGATCTGTCATTCCCCTGGTAGAACAACACCAGAGCAGGTTAGGAAAGAAAACACAATGTTTTGGAAGTATCATGTTCTCCCCAGGTGTTGCATTATAGAGGAAGAACCAATTAAAGCAGAGTTTGAGATGTAGGAGACCTTTGTTTCTGGGGGGTTGTTTATCCCTTGCTCCACACTATCAGCCCCAAGACTAAAGCATAACGACAGGACTCTGACAGGTCACTTTACAACTATACACACACATAAATAAATGTTTTAGAACTAGGTACCTTATGCAGCACCTTCAATCACCTTAAATGCAAGGACCATTGGACAAACTGTATAATGCTTCTATTCTTTGATCATTCCTTTTTAAATGTCCTTGTTGTATTATTATTATTATTATTATTGCTGCTACAATGTCTGAGGAACCAGAACTGAAATTATTGTAACAATAAAACAATAAAATGGACCTTGAACATTGAACCTTGAACGTTGTCACTGGCTGAATACCTCAGTAAACCAAGCAAGGGTTAAATTGCCCCCACTCATTCCTCAAATGTTACCTATCTGTCAGGGCTGTTCCAAAGTCACAATGCTGTATTATATGGGGAATGTGGGCATATGCTGTCTGGGCTTAAACCAACAAGCAGAGGGGGGAGATAAGATACATTCTTGGGCGGCACAGAAACGAGGCTTGAGAAGGGCCTGCCTGATAGCAGTACTTGTTGTTCTGATGTGTTAAATAGCTGGCCTTCAACACCCCAATCAATTGCTGAGTGAGCCACTGTGTAGCCAAGGGTTGTGAGAGATAGCCAGATGGCCGAAGTCAATGGAGCTTTGCCTGGCCTCTTTTGTGTCACAGAGCGATAATTATAAATTTGGCTGCATGCACAGACTGGACGGAATGCATGAAATATTGCTGTCTGAATATTTTCCTAGCTTGATAAACTCCATTAGATAACAAAATTGGTCACTAATGCACCATCAATTGACGCTCAGCACTAATCAGCCACCACAATAATAACATTTTATCCCCAAAATATTCAGTACATCAACAATAACATGGCCTGGCTTTGGTAGCTATCATGCCGCTTTTTGTTTTGGCTCATAACATTGGCTTGTCTGATGTGATAAGTGCTACTGTAAATCCCGCTGTGTGTAATCATGCCCAAAAGCCATCATCGTGTTGTGTTCGTGCCATTTGACACAGGCACAGGGGAGGCAGCCAATACGCTTACGTGTGCACACAAGAACGTCTGCGGGACAAGGCAAGGCATTTTGAACACACTCCAAAGACCTCCAGAGGCCTGTGTTGACTAATCTGCAAACAATCCACTCTGCAAGCCCCATTGCAAGTGGAAGAGCTAACCCCTTAAGCTGTGACATTAACGAACAGAGCAAGATAAGATAGGGATTGTTATCTTTGGTGCATGAAAACCCCTGCCCAGATAGGAGATAAGGGCCTTTTCAAAGGGTGTTTGCTGCCAGATAGATTTCCACAGACGCCGGGAGAGGCAGGCAGTTGTTTCTCGGGCTGGGGATGGAATCTTGGATCACCCTATTGCTACCCTATTGCTCACTATTTTTAGAGTATACACTAAATTGGCTTATAAGGCTTTTGATAACACATATATGTTTTCAAGCTAGAACAACAAATGAAACTCATCATGTTGTAACACCTAAGAGATTCCTAATACCACTGTATTGTTTTTAATATAACATGTTCCCTTGCACAATGTGAGTGAGTGAGCAATATGTGGTTTGTTGTGAAGGCATAGTCAAACACTACACACAACTGTTTCTTGCAGCCTTGCTAAAATTGTTGTTGTTGGGCTGTGCTGGCAGCTAAACTAATTGATTTCACACTCACAATGTTTGGTTCTGGTTTGGCTTGGGGTCATTCCTCCTCTAGCGTCATAATGAAGGAAAACTCCCCCAAAAAGATACATCTTAAATATTATTGGTTATAAATCCTGATGTTGTGTTGACGTACTTGGGCAGAAATGGGAGACAGATGGACCCGCAGATAGACAGACACATAGCATAGACATTTTGTGCATTCCCATGCAGGATGAAGTGGCTAAGGGAAGTCTGGGGCTGTCTGCTGGAACTGTTGCCCCCTCAACCAAACTCCAGGTAAGCGCATTAAGCGGTTGAATATGGATGGATGGCACTGCATACCCAGGGTCGTCAGCGACACACACGGCAAGTTTGAAGTCAATCGGTTGGACAGTGCCTGAGTTAAGCCCGGAACAGTCACAAACCCGCATGCACGCAAATGCACACGCATGCACATACTGTACGTACGCACATACAGTACACACACACACACACACACACACACACACACACACACACACACACACACACACACACACACACACACACACACACACACACAACACACACACACACACCATGGTCAGTATCATGGTCAGTATCATGTCAGTATCATGGTCAGTATGGCAACAACGCGTCACATCATGGCAAGTTGTTGGCTTGTTGTAGATGTGTTCTTTTCAGCAAGCAACACTGTCGTATGACGGAGTATAAATGTGTCTTTATTAGCCTCTCCAGACATGCTTCCACCTGTACAAACACCATTTAACACTTACAAATCTAGCCAATCTTCCATCATCATCCCAATAAAATAGGTGCAACCACACACAATTCAGAAACCACGCCTGATTTGACTGCAGACGTGTAGAGTTAATGAAACAATCCAGGATAAAATGAGGAAAATGTGCTTCTGCACTTGAATATATTAACTGCCCCCCCCCAGAGAACCCCAGAGCCCCCCTTTAAAAAGCATTTCTTCCAGCATCCCCTAAACTTCTCTGTACCGCCCCTGTTGAGAAACACTACTTTATCACAAAAGCAGATATTCATTAAGGAAATGGGGTAAAATATGAAAAAAATATAACATTTTGTAGATGATATGACGACAGGAAATTAAACTGTATCAGTGTGAAAGTGCTGTCAACTTCATATGTAATTTCAAAAGACACATGTTTGATCCCGCCCACATTGGAAGACCAGCAAATGGCAATGAAATACATTGGCAAAATCCATCTTCTGGAAAATGCAAAACCAGACATGTAATGTAGCCTATGCGCAAACATAATGTAGATCCTGACATACACGTGTATCAGCATGAACGGTTCACAGCTAGCTTTATGTTATTTGAGCATTCAGGTGGTGCAGAGAAGGTTAAATACTTGGCAGTGGTGCCTCCAGCTTGACAGGGTACTACAACAAACACAACTGGCAGCATTCGTTGGTGGGAAGCTGTTGAGTTATCATGTCCTTGTCACTGCACTAGTGGCCTCTGTTTGTTGTGTCTGCCTGTGAACTTCTACACTCCGTTATTAGACTGTCTGAGTTACACAATCGTAATTGGTCAAAACAGACATAGACAAGACATACCCAACCACGGGTGCATTTCTCCTTTCCGACATGTCGCCTTTCCGACGTTAACGAACCCTATACCTAACCCTAACCCTAACCCTAACCGCACGCGGAAGCCACTAGTCGGAGTGGCGAGATGTCGGAATGGAAGGAGCACCCCCCCAACGACAACAAGAAATCCCATTCTATACACATACCACGGTATCCTCCTATAATTTGACTAACCTCTGTGGCGGTGGTGGTGTCTTGGTGCGCGCGCTCGCTCGCGACACACTGTTGCCGTGTTGCCGTCTGCGTGGTGTGTGTGCGGGCGTGCGCACGCTCACTCGCGACGGCTCGCGCCTGTGTGTTCGCGCGACGGCCGTGTGTGTGTGTGTGTGTGTGTGCTCGCGCTAAACTGTGTGCATTATGTGTCAAACAATGGGAGATGACGTTGCCAGGTTTCGCGCGAGAAACAAGCAGCAAGGTCTGTACTTTCGCCTGCGCCCTTCACCGGGGCTTGGGTGCTCATATCCCCCTACGGGTATGGTCTAGTACTGTAATAAATTAACTACAATTGACTCTTGTTTCCTTTAAAAAAAAGTTTTACATTGAAGCAACATGAACCTGTGGTTTGCATTTGTGTGCTTTAAAGATCGAAGGTCATGACATAGGCTATAAGACCCAGACCCTACCCTATGGATTTCCACCAGTTACTGCTTTGTATTTGTTCAACAGTACTGTGGTGTGGACAATTACTGAATGTTCTAGAGAGCATCCTAAGCTTCCAATTTTCTTAGTTGTACAGTTTGTGGATTCATTTTTATATTTAAGCCCAGTTAGTGTCAGGGTTTTGTAAGCTTGACCCAAAAGCAGGAAAACTCAAGAGTCCAAGTGACAAAACAAAGTTTTAATTCTCCAGTCCATACACAAAACCCAGGGTGGCAGAACTGACAACAAACATGGGTTAAATTAACAGAGGATCCAATAAACAATCATAGTACAAACAGGCATATATAGGGTGCGTTCGGATATATAGCAGCACTGAGCGCACTGGCCAATACAAACTAATACGTGTGCGCTCCTGATGTGCATCTCCGAACGCACTCATATAGACAGGGAACTAACCTAGACACAGGTGAAACTCAAAGACAATCAACGCAGGGATTGGCTGGGGCAAACAGCAAATGTGACTCAAATTAACAATCACAAGGTAGGTGAGACAAGACAGACAAACAACTACAAGGGAAGGCAGGAAACACAAAATACACTTCAAAAAAATATACAGAAACACAGATCCTGACAGTAAAGGGCCTTTTTGGGGTCATACAAATCAAAACCTTTCATAGAGTGTTAGGGAATTATTTTATGTGGAAAGATAGCAGGATTTATTTCATGTATTGTGAATTCATATGCCATGAAAACATGGCCCCCTCTGCCCATTTAATAATTTCTCATTGGAAAGGAAACCCTAGCACATGTACTGTATGCCAAGTACTAGGTGCGGCGTGTTTGCCAGCGTCAAACAGAATAAATGCTTATGCATATCCACATACACCACCAAAGGGGACAGACTCAATCATAATTCTCATTCCGTGGTTTTGGAAAAACTTCCGTATTAACTGAGTGCCAAGCGGCTCCGAGGCGATCCCAGCTACAAGCCAGCGACTGCTCTGCTATAACTGAGCTCCAGAGAAATTCGGTCAGGACAACAAGATCCACATTCAAATAAACTGCCTCTCTTGGCCAGCACACACAAGCCGTGTTGTCACCAGCTGGCAGCTTCTTCCATCCGCCCCTTCAAACACTGAGACACTTTTGATTAGCGTCTCAACGGCCAGTCATATGCATTTGCCGTGCCAAATTGGATGAGGCACGTATGTCTTCCATTTGCCTTGAAATAGCTTTCTTCTTTTTTTAATATATTATATATCATTCTACTTCCTCCACAATGGCTCCCCATTCTTTCTCCAAGTTGCCTCTTGTCTGGTGTCCATACATAGAGCAGAAATCTTTGAGGGCATGGCGCTGCGGCTTATATCCCTTGGGCCTTCCTGAATGAGAGGACCACAGCAGCCAGTTTCGTTTTTATGGCCTGTGTATATATTTCTGTTAGTGTGTGGGAGATTGTAAGTCTACACTAAACGGTGGAAAAAACGTCTCAAATTTGAATGAAAGTGGAAAGATTACTTTGGCTGGTGGTGTATGTATATGGACCTCCTCCCTTTTCAGGCTTCCTTCTTTTTGGTCTCTCCATCCTACATCTCGTTTTCTGAGGCTCTTCTGTTTTGAGACGGCCGGGGTTTATTCATATTCTTTCTGGCTGGCTGGGCTGAAGATCTTTGCACAGTCATATACTATATAGCACAGTGGTCATGTTGGTGTGAGATAGTGGGAATATTTGCCATAGGTCCAGAGGTGCAAAGACATTAGACAGCACTTTGTCACCAGGGTCTGGAATTCACACCGTCTGGCTGTGTCTAAGTCAGCCTCTCAACTGCTGACTGGCCTGCTCTGTGTCAGCTGCCGCTCTGTTGACATGGAGGGCTATAAAAAGATGGCCGACCCAATGGAAGGACGCACGATCGCTAGCCTTTTTAGGTGGTGAAAAACAACATGCTCTCCACAATAGCTCCATGACCTCCTGTGACAGACACACAGCCAAAGCCCTTGACTTACTGAGAGCGCTATCCCCTCTCTCTCAATTCCGTGATTCAGATGTAGTTTAGACCGGGGGCCTATTTCACGAAAGCAGAATTAGGGGTTAAACCTGGATTTAACACCTATCCTGGCTTAATTTAGCCAGGATTAGCAATGAATCGGTTTCATGAAAGCTGAATTATCTTGCCAGATTAGTTTAGCCAGAGCACCCTAGCTAAGTTTATCCATGACTAGATTTCACGAAAGAGAATTGAAGCAATCCTTCCTTTGTTACCATGGCAATTTAGCTGTGAAGTTAGCCTGGTCAGGAGCAGGATAACAGCCAAGCTTACTTAATCCAGTGCCTTGTTCTTCAAGTTTTTCCACAGTTAATTCAACACATATGTTTGTATATGGACTCATTTTAATGACCCTGCATTCAAATAAAATGAAATAAATAAAATAAGATATAATCAAATTAATTATATTACTGAAATAGTGTGTGACCATGAATCATAATTATTTCACAATGACTCATGTGATATGTCATTGTCACTGTTAACACAATAGTTCATATTGTTTCATATATAGATGTTTGATAATATATTACAGATAATATATTGCAGATTTTTTTTATATTATAAAAAATGTCTGACATACATATAGACCTTTGTTCAGTTTGTTCACAAACCAATGAGATGCGAAAATCTAAGACCTACAAGCCCCCCAAAAAAGGGCCTTTTTTTTACCCCCGTTACCGCCACAGGGACCCCCGTTATCGCCACCGGGACCCCCGTGGATGGCACTGCAGATATATGAATAGATGAATTCCATGTAATCTCTACATTGCAAAGCTAGTTTAGCCTACTAAAAGAACACTTGTTTAACAGTTAAACAAATGTTCTTTTAGTAGGCTATGCTAGCTTTGAGTTGGTAAAGTCCTTGTGGGGGTTCCAGGGGGTCCCCACCAAAGTAATATGTGAAGTGGGCGGACACCCTTTTAGGAGACCGGAAGCAGGTTGGCGTCCGCCCACTTCACGCAGATAGCTACGCGAGACGCGAGACTATGCAGATACGGGAAGTAAACCGGAGATGGTGTCTTGCCAAATTATGTTGTACGAGTCTTTTTTTTTTTGTCGATCTGCTGTTTTTGCTATTTTAGAATGTTTATGCTGAAAAGTAACAGTATTGGCCATAATGAGGTTTCCGCCCGACAGACAATATATTAATATTTATATTGTACATGCAAAATTGCTGCTATACGAAAACGTATTGTTACTGCACTGTTTCTTATTTTTATTTTCATTTATAATAAAATGTCACTGACATGACAAGGTATTCTTCATTTTACGTATGGAGATTTTTCCCCGAGTACCCGGGGAATCCATGAGCTGCTGCAGTGCTGCTGTTCAGCCACAGAGAAGAACGCCGCTCTGGTTTTGGGCTCCATGATTGGTCAAGTTCAAGGATTCTGCTATCGACTTTCATGGTCTTTTATAGGAATACGTGAAGCCTGGTTTTACCATCCTGGCTCAACACAGCCTGGCTTGACAAGGTCTAGCTCGACAAAGTTGCTCCTTTTCAGCCTGCCTTGGCGTTCATGGAACGGAATAAACCAGGCTGTACGGACCAGACTTTGTCAAACCTGGATTTGACTTAAATCCAGGCTTATTTAATTCTCCTTTCGTGTAATAGGCCCCCGAGCTATAGAATAGTCAACATTAGGGGTGTTTGCTAACCCGCACTGAGAGCTGGGGCTAAACTGGGAGCATAAACCCCAAAGTCTCTCAAATCACCAGGCCCATGCAGCAGAACCCCCAAGCCATAATAATGTGATAGTGACAGGATCCTCCTGTCTCATTACCAATGTTCATTTCACAACAGTCTTCAAAAATGGGAACTAATGCATTAGCTCCTGCTGGGGGAGAAATGCTAGGGACATAGTGCATAGCATCTTAAGAAAACCTTGCATTCATACATGTTTTATCTTTTAGTGGGGGGGGGGGAGAGAAAAGCAGCTTGGATTGAACCATTCATTTCATTCCTTGCCCATCTTATTAGCTTGGCAATGTGTTATTAGCTACCATTGTGCTCCATAAAGCCCCCCAAGGCCTGTTCCACTGTTTGCTGGATCTGTGGTGAGCTCTGTGCCAAGAGGATTTTTTGGAGGTATTTAAAACCATGAAAATCCAATCCACAACCTTCAGCGTCGGGGTTTCTCCCAGATAAATGTGGGGGATTAGCAGAATGAAAAACAATGTCTTACCTCAGATGCTGCTGTATCCTATTAATTGGGATTATTACGCTGGAGAAAAGTATGTAAAAAAAAAAAAACCCTGCAATATTATGCTTACAAGGCACTACATGAAACACTGTTATTGTAATATTGTTTATCAAGTTGGGAATATGTATCAAATTATAAACATTCTACAGTGTAGTCTATGAAAGGTAGACAATTCTATGTTACATTATCCCCTGGAAAAAACTCTATACCGTTGAAAAATCACAGTGGAAAGGATCTGACATCTGCAGCCATTGTAATAACCCATCTTGGCTTGGATATGCTAGGCAATGTGTCAATTGATTCCCATCTGATGATGGACTGTGTACTGAAATAAATTGACCTTGCCAGACAATGAGTGGAATTGATGGAGCCTTTCATCTCTGGAGGGCCGTTCCCACACTCAGCCATAAAATGGATAGAACACGGGCTGGAATAATGGAGTCAGGAGAAAATGTAAGGTGTACGTTTTTCCTGGCACAAAAGCTGACTTGGTAAATAATAGTTACAGGGGGAGAAAAATCACTATGTGGTAATGTGTACGGAGGTTAAGTACCTGCTGTTGACCAGATGATTAGGAGTAAAAGCACACAATGCTAAAGTGAAACCAGCAGATGCTACCCGTTGGAGGAATATGTGGCTCAATTACCGTCTTCCTAAATTGAAAGTGATAGTGATTTAAGTCTTCCCAATATACCCAGCCCCCCTTCTGGCAGGCAGCCTTTTCCAGGAGCCCTTTTAAAGGAAAAAAAGGAAGGAAAAAAAAAACTGCCCGAGAGTGTGTGAGACAGAAGGCCAGCATTGATTTTCAATAACATCCCCTAATGACCTGGCCGCTGTTTGATCCACGCTGTCATTATGCACCGGTACCCTGGGACAGGATTGGTTTGGTCTTGAAGCGTGTGCGGTGGAGAGATGGAGAGCTCAGGAGGGCATTACCAGGATGAATTGGCCGTCTCCGGACAGGCAGCGAGGAGAGGATAGGTCTTGTCAATAAGCGGGATGGGGCGCCTCAGGGCCTCCTGCTCGGTCCACTCTGCATTGCCCTCAGGCCTCATTAGGGAAACGGATGAGTGGAGCGCATGAGAAAACAAGTGGAGGGGAGAAGGAGGATGAGGGAGAGAGGAGCCTCTTCTTCTACACCTCTATCCAATAGTCTGCCTCTCAGGCATTGCTCCCTTTAATGAGTCCAGACCGCAGGTCAATACGCCGCTGGGCTGCCCAGTCAATACCAGTTACCTGCAACACAAACACTCAAAACCTGCTTTCTTACAAAATCAATGTCCTATTAGTCCCACCCTCTATTGCCTTGCCCCAATCTCATTGATTCTACTCTGGAGAGCTCTGCAGCCAATGTATGATATATTAGACTCAAATCATCATCATCATCATCATGATGGCTTAGGCTACAATTTTGCCCAGAGTCCATCGTCTTTGGGATTTCAAACTAATAGCTTTATATGAGATGAGCAAATACTGTAACGCTTGCAAGCTGAGGCATGAGCACTATTGGCAAACACATAATCCACCGTTTCTTCTAGTGATTTATACATTATTGTCACAAGAAAATTCACTCAGTGGGTTTGTGATACAAATTAATGAATTAGATGGATTCAATGATGAAAAATGTACAGGGTGATGAAAGACAACAAAGCAACAAAAGTGTCGAGACATTAGGTCCAAACTTTATTCCTTACATTTTAAACCATGAATGTTCATTTTTGTTTTTTTGTTTTTTTTGCACGCCTAAAACTCTACTTGTTTTGTATACAAGAGTCTAAGAAAAACAACTGCACAACACCACAAGGTCGACAGAGAAAGTCCTATTGCCGCCCGCTCAAAACTGTCCTCCATTTTCTGTACGGGGCTGTATGCTTCTGCGGCCCAGTTCATGACCTGGAAGTCTTTAGGTTTTTAATTCCATCGTTTCATTGGCAATTATAAACTGGTTTTATAATCCTAGTTCCTTTCATTTTCACCAGTATCCACTGTTCTCTCGAGGTGGTCTCTCCATCAGGGTCCTTTGTGGCACTTTGCATAGGTTGCAGATGATCCTTCTAGGCCCCCATATGACACCCTCCTACACGCTTCCCTCCCATTGGCCAGGCTTGTCTGTTACCATGGTTTTTCAACAGGGAAGTGGTTATCCATGTTTAATTTCATTTTGTTTTTCTAGAAACATTTAAAAAGCCTAATAAATTTACATTGTTATTTTTGCAGCAAAGGAATATCAACAAGTTATGTACATGAATTTTCTTTACAGAGACTGAACAAAGACCTTGTAATATATATTTATCTGCATATCTCAAAGGCAAAACAAGTGAACAAAACAAATTGGTAATGTAACATTGTACATTGGCATTATTCATGAGGATATCCTGGTACCATGAGGTTAAATCACTGTTGAGAAAAGTCAAAAATCAAAATCCAGTCTTTACAGTGGGCCATAATGGATTATGTCTCACAATGAACTGGGATTAAATATCGGAAAAAGAGTGACTAATGCACAAAATACATAAAATTCATAAAAAGATGCCTATACACGGAACAAGGATAGGAAAATGTACAAACTCATTTCAGGATCTCTCTTTTCGCACAAAGCCGAAAAAAGGTATTGGATTAATATATTATTAATAATAATTATCAAATACTTAAGTCGGATATAAACATACACATAATTTGTGTTCTCTTCACCGACATTATTCAATCTGCAAGTTTGCTGAAAATAAAATCATGGCATGTGCTTTGTCAGCCCTGCACACCTTTAATTTGTACAATCATACCGTTTCCTCAGAGTGATTTTCTTTTTTTGCTCTTCTCTAGTGAAAAGCAGTGCATTTTGTTCACAATAAGATTTCAAATTCAGGGTAAAGGGGGTGGGGCTTGTGAGTTCATCTTGTAAGCGCTTATGTCATTTTAGTCCAGGAAGCTACCGTGCCTCAACCTCTTTGGGGTTGCGGGATGGAGAGTAGTCCCGAGGGTCCTGTGTGGTGGTAGTGATGGGGGTAGTCCGCCTGGGAGAAGCTGGCCTGCCACTGCCTGCAGGCACAAGGGGAGGGGGGGCACTGAGTGCAGCTGTGGGGGGTGTCCGGTTGAGCAGGCCGTTGTGTACTGCGGAGGGGCTGAGTCTGGGGTATGCCATGCCACCCAGTGGGGACATGAAGGGGGGCATGTGGGCAAGGTGGCCCTCCATGGGCGACTGGTGCAGCTGGTGGAGGCGCGCTCGGTCAAGCTCCTCCCTCAAGTGGAGTCGCTCGCGTTCCTCCGCCTGCTGCCGCATCCTCTCATGCTCCCGGCGCACCTCCAGCAGATGCTCGTGGTGGCTGTAGTCATGGGCTTCCCGCTCACGGTATGCCCGCTCCTGGTCATACATTGTGGGGAAGCGGTGGCCCTGCTCGGCCCTCAGCTGGAAGTCCATGCGGCGCTGCAGGTCCAGGCTACGGTATGCCTCTCTCAGTGGGTCCCAGGGAAAGGAAGGGTGAGGCAGACGCTCCCTCCCTGCCGCCAGCGGACTCACGCCCATGAAGGGAGCCATGCGGGCTCGGTCAAGCACGTTGAGGCTGCCCATCTGGTGCATGGCGCTCATGGATAGGGGCAGCGAGTGGGCCATTTGCATCCCATGGAGGCCCGGCCCCGGCATCTCGTTGCCACGAGGGGAGGGTGGAGGAGGCTGCTGTGTCAGAGGTGGATGGTGGTGGTGAGGATGACTGGGCTGGGAGACAGGAGGCAGGATGGGAGCTGCAGGAACAGGGGGCAGTGAGGCAGGCTCAGAACTGACCACCATTACTTCCTGCTCCTCCTTCCTCTCCTCCTTGATCTTCATGTCGTTTTTCACTTTGTGGAGGATATCCGTTGAGGAGGGTGGAGGCTCTTTCCTTTCGCCATCCTTGAGCATGGGCGGGTGTGGCCCGTTGCCGGCCATCATTCCTTTCATTCCCTGCTCATTGAGCAACACCTTGGAGTACGGAGAGGGGGAGCGGTGTACGGGTTTGATGGGGTCTTCTGAAGATCTCCTGTCCAGCACATCCTTCCCAGGAGAGCGGCTCTCCTTCACTTTAATGTCTGCCAGACCAGAGGTCTCTCGGTGGCGCTCCAGCAGCTCTTTCTCTGCCTCACGGACCCGATCCACACTGCTACGCCCACTGTGGTGTCGTCCCGAATCGCTGGAGTTTTGGCTGTTGGAGCGGATCAGGTTGCTGATTTGATAGCTGACCGGTGCAGATGCCGGAGATGAACGGTTGGAGTGGCGGTTCCGGTCCACCGAATCTCTGCAAAGAAAACGTATGCACTGTTAGTTTACACTGAAATGTTCAATGTATATGCAATTGATTATAAATGTATTGATGCACATTTCACAGCTGCATTTGAAAATGTCAAAATAATAACTTAAAAATAATAAAAATAAAAAGATAGATTGTTAGTATTATAATAATAGTATTATGTAGCAATAATGGGCTAATCAGGACATCATTTCAATATTTAATCATATTTTGATACAATAAAACCTTACACTACAATTACAGTATAATGATTATTTTCCAAATCTAACTCAACCTCACAACCCACCTGTCTTTATCTTTCTCGTCTTTCCCAACAGAGGAGTCCCTTTTCTCTCGCTCCCTCTCTCTTTCTCTCTCTCGCTCCCTCTCCCGTTCACGCTCTTGACTGTTGGCCGACCCGCTTCTCTCGATGTCTGCAGACTTGGGCCACTGGGGCGGGGTGGGGAAGGACGGCGGGGTGCGGTGCAGCCTGTTCCAGGTGTCGTGGTGGGGGCTGCCAAAGTTGGGCAGGCCCCCTGGGCCCTCCTTGGGGCCAAACACACTGTTGGAACCTGAGATGGGGGAGAGAGGGAGGGGGGACAGGGACGCAGAGGCTGTTAGTTCAAGAGAAAACCCAAATCCAAACCTCTTGATGGAGATGAAGGACGAGTGGCAACCAGAGGAGGAGAAGGGGAGGGCAAAAAAAAAAAGAATCAACCACAAAAGCTGCTTTTGTCTTTGACTCTCGATGTTCTCCTGCTGAAGCTCTGTGTACAAAGACCAGTTAGAGGTTAATGGCTTCACCCCTCCAACTTGCTGCTGGACCAAATGGGCTCTTCCCCCCTTCCACCACCCCCCCTATTCATTGCTCTTCATTCTCATGAACCTTTTTTTCTTCATTGGATGAAGGGGTGGAGGGGAAGACACTCAATTGCCCCGTGGGGTTGAGGGTTGTGAAAAGCCAGGGAGACCTCAGCATTCCATAGCGTGTTTGTTTCGCCGACATCCATTTTGCTACAGGGCGGCTGGATTTGGCAGAGAATAGCAGCAAGGGGCGAGAAACGAGAAGAAGAGGGAGTGAGGGGGAGGGGAGTGTGGAGGGGGAAGAAAGTGAGAGAGTGAGAGAGCAAGAGAGAGAAAGAGAGAGAGAGAGAGGGGGGTAGAGAAAAGGAGCGAGTCTTCCACGGCGGTGGTGTGAAGAGGCTTGTCGAATAATTAATAGATGAATAGCGACCAAACAGCGGGCCCTGGAGTGCGCGTTGGCAGTGGTGCAGCCAGATTACAGCCAGGCTTTCAGGCTTTTGGGCCTAGAGAGGCGAGGAGAGGAGAGGAGAGGAAGGGAGAGGAGGGAAGGGGGAGGGAACTGTACTGTGCTGCCTGGATGGATTGGTCCTCCCTAGACTGGGGTTAGGCTTTGGCTTAGAAAGGCAGAGCTAAGTGCCTTGATTTTATTCTTATTTTTCTTTCCCTCCCAGCTCTCCCTGTGGTCTAAGACTGAACTGCTCTGCTCTGTTACTGGCTGACCATGATATGGGACAGGCCCAGTATGAGGGGGGGGGTATGGGTGGGGTGGAAGGGAGGAGGGTATGAGGGAGGGGGGAGGGAGAGCAAGGGGGGGCCAGCGCTTACCAAGCGAGGGGTTGCCTAATCCTCCGAAGGCACTGCTTGAAAGGTTGCCGAGGCCGCCAAAGGTACTGGAGCGACTGAAAGGATCTGCAAAATGCCAAACAGGGATTAGCAAAAAAGGGGGTGCTGTCTAAAGTAGCAGCCCCCCACCCCCACCCATCCACCCACACCCACCCAACCATTTCACTCTGCTTTTTTCTTACAAGCGAGCTGTGGTTTGGCGTTTTTTTTGGCACTCCCTACCGACTTAGCTTCTCTGTCTTGATAATCCTGCTGCATGTATGTAGCCAAGCCTCCAAGACTCTGGACCCCCTCCCACTGGCTCTACTGTGGCTAGGGGCAACACACGCCTGATGGGACAGTGGGGCTTGTGCAAGTTGGAGTGGAGCCAAGAGTGGACTTATAGCTGGGACAGGGAGGATGGAGGATGGGGTGAATCAAGCTGAAGGGACTACAGTGACTTGATTGGAGGGTAGGTTCCACTGGGGGGGATGTTGCAGGGTGTCATACATACATCGGTACAGTAGATAAACTACAGCCTCTGTATGTATGGAGAAAACATACATATGCTCACCTGAGAAATTTGTAAACAATGATTAGGTTAAGATGTTAAGACATTTAGCTGATGATCTTATCCAATGCAGAGACGGAATGTGAACGACATGTGAATAACGGCCTAATACTTCAATTCCAAAATCATCAACAGCCAACAATAATAAAGGAACAGTTTAACCACTTAAAACCTCTAGTAAACTAATACTTTGTTGACCCGGGTCGGCTCAGTACTTGGTCCACTCTTTTCCCCCCTTCTACACCATCTCTTGGCCAAAAACAGCCGATCTACAAGCTTGTTAGATCTGTAATTTAAAGCGAATGTTCCCTCCCAGAATAGGGATGACAGGTTGACTATTTACCCTCAGGTAAACGTAGGTATGTTGAGATGCTACTTGATTCCATGGACATCCAGGAATTGAGCTAAAATAGGTTAAGCTAAACCTTCAACATTCATTCAAACTGTATGCAGAGACATAAAAAGGCATCTATAGGTCTGCCTGGCTGGTTAAGTAGGAAAAAGAATAACATTTCCCTCCAAACAATTGATCTCTTTAAAGTACCAGTTACATGTAGTTTAGAGAAGGCCTACAGTACTGTAGGTAAGAAATAACAACAGCACAACAATGATGAGCTCAAAATACTATGTGGTCACATATCTATACTCAAACAAACAAGGAAACAAATTGCTTCAGGAAACAGCAGTTATACAGGCAAGGATTTAAGGATTTCTGACATCGGTAATGAAAACGGCCTCATCAATAAATCAGAAAAGACAACAACTGGAAAATCTCTCCCAGTCTCACACTTGAATTCCTGGGCAGGCGCCCAAACCCCATCCCTCCCTCAAAGTCTTTCTCCTCTGTGCACCATGTGTTTATAAGCTCAAACTGGATTGACTCAAGGGCTTATCCCGTGAAATCACCTTGCCGCTGCAAACCCAAACAATGTCTCAGATGGAACAGAGCAACAAATTAGAAGAAAAAAAACCCTGACTATGAACGGCAGATTCAACTTTAAAAGCCCACACAAAAACGGAGGAGCATCAAGGTAATATGTCGTATTTGCTGAGGCCATCTTCCTTGCTCTCCAAGGCCATCCAGAGCAAGGGTAGTAAAAGAAGAGAGAATTCTTTTGTCTGAACAAAAGGAAGGATAAAAAATAGGTCTGGACATTGGAAAGACTAGGCCACCGGTGTCCTTCCCCATCAGCCCAGACAGTGGGGTGAAAGGGGGTTATTCAAGGCTGTATATTATGATTCACTGGGGCCGATTTTTACAACTGCTTCTTCTTCCACAACTCTGAAATGAGAGGGAGTGTGATGCCAGCAACAGGGCTGCTACACCGGCCAACCCAGACCCAAGTTTACCTCCACATGAACCTCAGATGAAAGCCGTAAATATTTCAGCTTCAGCAAAACTGTCAAATTACACCTGGGTGTCTTGTAATGTGTTTGAAATATGAGTAAAACAGAAAAGAGAGCAAAAAAAGAGAGAAGAAAAAGCGGATGAAAGAAGATGTAAAAAATGATAGGTGAATGTGGGGTTACTTACACTTACCTGCCAAGTGGCTAGGAGGCAGGAAGCCGCTGGGATGGGGGGAAGGACCATAGGGGGAGGGTGTCGGGTGGCCAGATGCTATTGGTGGAGAGATGGAAAGAGAGATGTTAACATTATCCAATCAGTCAAAGGATGGTCAGCGAGGGATCTCAGTAAATAAAAAACCCTCAGTAGAAATGAAAGAATCCGACATAGTGTGACCTTTGATATTTGGACCCTTATGAGTGACCATGACCTTAGATTCACCCAATTGGGACAGTCACTGTATATGAGAGAATACAAAAAAGCACCCAGTGATAAAAAACAAACCAGTAAAACAAATTAAAAGCTAAACTAGAAAATGTGCTCCTCGGAGCACAGGTCTCCGCCAGTACTGTTCCTGATTAATCCTGTCTTACCTCACTTCAAAAGATATAAATGATCTTTTGAAGTGACACACCTATTTATAGGTCTCTATTTCATCATGTGTCTCGCTAGCCAATCAAAGCACACCCTTTCAACATATTGTCACGTGTCACGTGAAGCTTGACCAATGTTAGCTTGGTGGACACACGGAAGGACGAGAATGAAAACATAGTCTCCTGGCGGAGACAATAACAACTACTGTATACAGAAAGAGAATTACAGAGGGGGTGACCTTTTTGCCGTTTGATAGCATAGAGAAGTCAGAACTAAAAGTTTGTATCATTCAATCAGAGTCAGAGTATCTATTACAGACACAATAAGAACCATGACTAAGTCTAACACTAACCAGTGAAGAACAAATCACAGCTTGAACTATGTTTAAATAATGACTTATTATGACGACCTATTGATGTGCAAGGTTGACCACGAAAAAATGTATCTTAAGCAGCAAAGCCAACATGCTAAAAGCTAATTATCGAGATGATTCACGAAAGGGCGAATATCAGTGGCCTGAGAAGAAAAACTAAACACACAGCATATTAGCTTCTGATATTTCCTGTCTTGTTGCTGTACAGTACGCGTGTGCACGCTTGCAGGGTGCACATCAGTGATGCAGTCAGCTACTGAAACAACGTTGACCCAGTGTTTCCCTTCACCCGCATTTTCATGAATTGCTAATCAAAGAGCCAATTACACGAGTGCTAATGACACGCCACCACTGCATAATTAGCAGGGAAAGGCCGATCGCCCTGCTGTTGCCCTCCAACGCAGGGCACATCAGTCAATTACCGAACACAGAGAACCATCCATATTCATACACATGACATCATCTGAGCCCCATGGTTAGCAAAACATTTAGCGCAACCACACTACAATTAAATGAACAGAACATGAGAGGAGGACACTTTAAACAAAAGAGCAGAATAATGTGGTTTATTGCTGCAGTGAGAAGAACAATTATGACAGCCATACATTTAAAAAACAGCTCGTTAGCATACAAACTAAATTCCCGATGGAGAGCTTCTAAGATGGGAAAGTATCCCTGTGTGTGCATGTTGAAAAGGTTTGGATCAGTTTGTTTTTTCAAGATGTTTTCTCCTCATATTCATTTTATTATAATGTCCTTGCAGACAAACGTATGGCCTCAAAATAAGACAAAGCTAATGTCTCCTCACATGTATCATTTCAGATGTAAGATGGGTTAATATTTGACCGAAAAAAAGGCTACTTACGATGACCTATGTAAGCTAATTTAAAAATGCATTCCGCTTTATTTAGGAGTACAAGAGGGAGCTGTGGCATTAGAATGTTAGAAAAGAAGTGATGCAGATCAAAAGCCAGACCTGATCTGTGTCTACAAGGTACACCCCCCGTAACTGCCGCAGGCTCAACGACACCACACAAATATTGGGTTTTTAGGACCTTTCATTTAGCTTTCTTTGTGGTTGTATGAGAACCGAGGCTTCATCTACTGACCTGTAGAGGAGAAGAGGGGTCGTGCCAGGTCGTGGGGGTATGGAAAGCCAGGCAACACTCCTGGAGCTGGTGGTCGACTGAACAAGTCCAGCTTCCCATTCATGTCCAACTTATGAGGGTCAAGCTGCATTTGCTGAGAGACATGCACCCAGCGAGAGAGAGAGAGAGAGAGAGAGGGAGAGAACTTAGTTTCAAAACAGATCTAATACAAGCATTGATGTATAGTGCAGAAACATTAACAAACACAAGTTGACAAAAGTGAAGAGAGAAAAAGTGAGATAGAAACACAGAAGGCAAAAGACAAAGTGAGTGAGATCAGTAAGCAGTGAATGATGACTACACTTTCAGTCCAGTAGCGTCAAAAACGGCTTATCTCCACACTAAACTGGGTAAAAGATCAGAGGCACAGAAACACATCAACAAAGGCTCTACAGGCCCTAATCCTGGCCCACTGTGTCATAACAAAATATATGTAAGCTGATTAGGGACAGTAAAGCTTAGGGAAAGGGGGGATGGGGAGCTCTGGAGGAATTACCTTGGTGGGGAGAGTCTCATCAGCAAAGGTTCTCTATTGTAAATTTACATTTTCAGTGAGGTTTCAATTTCTGACCTATTTCTGTGATTTTTGTCAGCATCTGTATTTGATCATTATATTTTTGTGTGTTGAAGACCAAATTTTAGGTTGTTCAGGTCTTGTTTTGGCTCACTAAATCTATCCTGTGAGATTAATATCATGAAATGTATAATTTGTATTATTATTCCTTCTAAGTTAAAAGGAGCACTTCACCCCTTTTCAACTTTATCTTCATATAATTGGTCCTTACAAATGTTCATTATAAGATGGCAAAATGGCCGTCTACTCATTGGTGGGCTATGGATAGTTCAGAAACCTGCATACCAACGATATCAATGATGGGGATTCCAAGCTAATAGAAACTAACACCTTTCTCTTCCTGGAAAGTTATTATGGTGAAATAAAAGTCACTGTTCTTACATCAATAAAAAGTAAAAAACAAAACAAGAAAAAACAAATAAAAAGACAGACCAAGTAGACAGAAATGGCACCATCTTATAATGAGCATTAGTGAATACCAATTATGTACTTTGGTTTAAAATGTAAGTGATCCTTTGAATAGATCAACTACCAGTGATGGTTAACGTTAAACACTTGAATCATTGAGACAAATGCAAACAGGAACACTGTCTGAGCAATAATGGCTGTGAACATGTACTTTTGGTGATCTAGGAACGGAAGGTTATCCCAAGGTTGCACTTGTAAACCGCTCCGGGAAGGAGTGCCAAACTGCCAACTATATATTTAAAATATAAATGTAAAAACAATACATTTGGTGGATG
Source organism: Gymnoscopelus microlampas (assembly GCF_963454915.1). Taxonomy (NCBI): domain Eukaryota; kingdom Metazoa; phylum Chordata; class Actinopteri; order Myctophiformes; family Myctophidae; genus Gymnoscopelus; species Gymnoscopelus microlampas. Next base: position 36,915,953 of record NC_139941.1, read on the forward strand.
CACTTCAATCTCCCATAACACAAATTGCATGGCTCCTCATGGCTGGTCAAATATTAATTCCCTTCACTTTTCAGAGACTGTGGGCACACTACATGTGACCATCCAGCTGGCTCACCTTCATCTTCTGCTGGTGATGGTAGATCTGCCAGGCGATCTGGACATGCACTGCACACCACTTGCCAGGTTTCTAAAGAATTAGAGAAAGTAACACTGGTTTGACAGCTGGTCTTCATATGGTGGACTGGAGTGACCCTAACAAGAATTGGAAGTGTCTGGCCAAGGTTCAGTGTGGCTGTGTTGCTTCTTTGCTGGTCACCCTGATGTGTTTTGTGTCTGTTATTTCACTTTCTGTCTGTTTTCAGATTAGATGCTTTTATAAGTTCCTTATTTATTTGTTTTTGGTAATTTAGTAATTCGTCAGTGTTTTTATCATTGTGCAACTGAACTGAACTAAAACGGAATTTGTTGTATTTCTCACATTAGGATCTGATTGTGAACTGTAAACTACAACGGAGACCCCAATGCCTGAAACTAACCCTAAACTAGGGACTTATTTATCAGCATTTACTTAATTATTAAGTTATTATAGCAACTTATAAAGTATATATTTTTAGTGTCTTGGCCAGAAAGTCAAAGCAATTTAACAGAAAAGGATAAGACAGCCACTTACTCTGACAGATGTCCTGAAAGGATCTGTTATCTGTATGGACAGACAGACAAAGAAAGATAAATATCTTCATCATATGATCATACCACTATCTTCAAAACTTGAACAAATCTTATATCATTTATGCAATGGGTGCAGATATGATATTACACACTTACAAACATATAGCCCTTTTGATGTTTTACTGGTGCAGAGCAGTAGTCAATGATGCTCGCGGTTCAGCCTAAAGCCTTCATCAGTGTCTTTTCAGAGCATAACATTAAAGGAGAATTTTGGACCACGTTTTTTTTTACCTTTTCTATGATGTTATGATATCTTAGTATGAATGGTACTGTAGAAACAATTCATAACTCCAACCCGGGTCCGCCACAGCTTGTGCCAATAGGCCTTGCGTTAGATCGCGTATTTAAAAAAAAAATTTAAGAGAGATTTTTGACGTTCATAGTGACAGAACCCTATGCAAAAAAAAAGAAAATAAAAAACGGAAGTCTTTCTAGACGAGATTGAAATCTTGAGATTGAAATCTCGTCTCGCGAGACTTTTGTTTTCGGTTGCATAGTGTTCTGCCACTATGAACGTCAGATCTTCTGATCTTCCCCTTTAACACTACTAAGGTTGTTTATCCACCTTAAAATCTATGAATTCACTTAAATACATTTGGATGAATAATGTTCACCAAATAGTAACGTATAGGCTTCTAGTTTGAGGACGGTAAAATGCATTTGGCCAATAACTACCCAGGACAGTGTTTTCATTGCGTTTCACAAAGGCAATACGCAAGTTTGATTAATGCCTTAGTGCCTATGAGAGCCACATCTAACTGGGAAACAAATAAGTCTCTCTTCCAATTTATTTGTATAACCGACAAGGTGGGGTGTACAGGATAGGTCGCAAAACAAGCCTTCTCAGCAGTTCCGCTGCTGTGTCAAACTTACAAACTCATAAACTGTGCTGCCGATAAAGATGAATCTTTAACAGCCCTAAAACTATGCTACTATATTTGAACTACTGTAATTATCTAGAGCACTACAGATTGCGATGTACTGTACCCATCTCATGTCTTGATCTTTTGATCCCTTATTTTATAAAAATCTTTATCTTTATTTGTCTTTTTTGCAAGCATCATAAAGTACTCTGCCAAAGGCCTTTGGTGAAAACATGTCATAAATACACTGGAGTTTGTTTCTTTCCACATCCACCAGAGACAGATATTATTTTACCAGAGGGGTTAAGATCAGGGCACAGGTGGACACATGTAGGCTGATCGAACCTGTGAATTTCACTTAGGAGGATTTCTTACTGGTATCACTGGTTCTCAACGTGGGGTCTGGGGGCTTAAGGAGTTATGGGTCTGTAACTCTGAGTTCAAATAACACTGAGAAATTCATAACGTGTATTGGGGTCCCAGAGAAGAAAAAAAAAAAAAGATCAAATAGGGGGTCTGTGGACTAATTCATAGCAAACTGGGGGTCCTTAAAATTAGAGGTTAAGAATCACTGTCCTACATAACCACAAGGCCGCCCTGCCATATCAAGGCTGTAGAAAACTGTCACAGCTCTGGAGCGTCTTACCCTGGGGTCCTTCTGTAGGAGTGTGTGAGGTACTCCACCCGGCCGACCTCCTACATCAATAGGATTGGACGCCTGAAAGGCAGGGAGAGGAGGAGAGATGGATTGAAGGATACAAAGAGAGAAAAACACGGAGAGACTTTCTAGATTTACAAAACAAATCTAGTTCAAACATGTTTAGCCATGTGGTGCAGAAGCATGAACAAACATAAACTTAGAACATGTACCGTACACTCCAAACATTAGGAATAGTTGATTTAACACACAAGGAGACCCTCCAGCTAGCAACACCAGCATCAATATAGCCCAATATCCTCCAACTCTGGGGAAGTATGCCATACTAATCCTCACCTACTGCTACTGTAAGTCTGACGTCAATAGATAGCTCTTAAATAATACCCTGGGCACAGAGCAAGGCCACATTAATACCACAGCCCAAAGCCTTTGGAGCCTGAATGACTAGATCAGCCCTATCCATCCCACTATCCAGGATCAGAGTAATACCCAGGTTACCCTCTACCCCAGCCTCCCTCCGTAATACTTAACATGGGCCTTGAACACAGCAGCAAAGAGCCCTTGCCCTGTTCACCTGTCCATCTGGACAGAGAGAGACCCCAGACAGAGCAAAAGGGATTCCTGTCCGTGACAGAGAGCCTCCTGGGAAGAATTAAGGCCAGATCGGTGGATTCAGGCCAGCTTTGATTGGTGGCTTACACTAGGTTACAGCCACTGGGCACCTGCCAGACCCCCTCCCCAACTGCCTCCCTCTTGTCCCAGATTGTGTCACACACAAACCATTGTTATCTCACTTGGCACGGGTCAATACCACCCGGCATGGCTCACCACGGAGCGTTGTGCAGAGTCCAGGCCAAAGCTGAACCAGCCAGCTTTAGAGGGAATAGGAGGGCAGAGCCATGAGGTTTAATAGGATCCTGTTCTGTTTCCCTTCAGCTACTGCTTCCCCTGCTAGGCTGAATGTTAAGCAAGGCTTTGGTGCTATTCACCCAATGCTGGCCTCATTTCCTGGGTGAAATGGCAAGAGGGATGTGGGGTGATGTTTTGCGTGAAAGCATGTTACTGTGTGTTTAATAAGGTATGAAATTGTGTGTGTGTTTGTGTTCTCCTATGACTGATAGAGCGTACGTGCAGAGTGTATGGGTGCGCTGAGTGAGTTTCTGTTTGTGTTTGCTGTCCTGCATGTAGGACCACAAGAGGGGCTTTCTAGGTTCATGGCTTGTTTTGTGTGTTCTGTGTTTCTGTATATTTTTGTGCTTCTGCATAAGCAAACATATATGTTGGTTTGCATGTGCAGTCTATTTGTGTATGTGTTCATGTTCCTACGAGTTATTACATTTCTTGGAGTGTGAATGCTCCTGGCTGATGTTTTACTGTAGCTAATAGAGCTAGATTGCCTTTGGTGGAGTCAGGACAATGAAATGAGTATAGGTGTATAGGTGTGTGTTAAGTTTCCCTTCTGTTTGCAAAACATACAAATCAGTTTGTGTGTGTACACATTTCTGTACATTGTTGCACTTTTGTGTGTGATCATAATAAGTCTATGCATGTGTGGTTTGTTTGCGTCTGTGTTGAAAGAAAAATAACGCACATCCTCCGTCAGACAAACTGCAAAAACAGAATCATGAAACACAAGAGGGGGGCTCACAACTCACTTGCTCCAAATGCTCCAATTTTATTCACAGCAGCCAGCAGTTTTTTTTACCTTACAGACTTTTTTGCCTGTTTTTGCATCTATTTGAGACTATATGTATACAGTATAAGGTTTCTGTAGTGTGTCATTGCTTGAAAGCAGACCTGCTTTCAACAGTATACATGCCAATTGCCTACCGAGAGAAGGTACTGTAAGTGGGCCAATGTTGTGCAGAAAGATTTTCTGGAATTAAATTGTGCATGTGCTAAATGTGTGTTTGAGTATTAATAAGGCCTTGCTTTGCAGTTGTGGTTTTCAACTCTGGTCCGAAGGGCCCAGAATACTACTACTTGTTTTAAGCCATCTAGTAAGGGACTAATGTAGGCTGGGAAAACCAGGTGGATGCAATTTGTAGAATTGAGGATGATACCACTAGGACTAGAGTTGAGAGCCATTGGTTCTAGAGAGTACACATGGATGCTAATGAAGGGCAAGGTATCTGAGGCTAACCTTGGGCTGGAAGGCTCCTTGCAGCGAGCTGAAGGGTCCTGAGTGTGGTAGCAGCGGGGGCATGCCTGGCATGGTGGGGGGATAAGAGGGGAAGAACTGGGGAGGAGACAAAACCAAAACTCATAAAAAACACACATCATAAGGTATGTGCATACATACACAAACACAGAGCAGTAGGCGCCATTTGAAAAAAGAAAAAGAGTTGTCATGGCATGTTCAAATATGTTCAAATATTTGATTTGCCAAATGCAAATAGCTGGGAACTTGAGTGGGCGAGACTTACGTTTGAATGTCTGATGAATGGATTGTCCAGCTTGGGAGCGTATTTGTCGAACTAAAAGAGAAACGAGAGAAATGCATTAGGGGAAATCACCAAAATTATCAGCAATGTCAAAAGCTCTTCAAAGAAAACCTGCATTAAACATGAATCTCCCATTATTTCTACATCAGAATTCCCAGAGCATATGATTGAGCTCTGGCACCGGTATAAAGCAGAGGGGTTATGATATGACATAATAAGCCCTAGAGTAAAGCAACTGGCTCACATTGGGTCATGGGTTTAACTTGAAGCGCATGGAGAGATAGACAGCTCTAATCACTGACAATTTGACCACTCAGGGGAACTGGCAAGACGAGGCAGAAATATGATTGTTCCAAATGACCATACACACAGCAGCTGGGTATGTAGAGACCAAACTCAGGAAAAAAGGCTCAGTCAGGAACCCAGACGACGAGTTATATTTCTATTAGCTGGAAAATTTGCAGAAATGTGACGCTAATTGCTTGTGACTGCTATGGGGCTTAAAAAAGTTTTTTTCAGTGACAACCCTTTTGCGCTGCTATAGAGGGAAAGACATGTATTGTATTTTTCTCTTAGTTAGGAACCAGGACTTCAAAGAGATTTACAGTCCAACACAGGCCAATTTTCTGTGCATAAAAACATGGAAAGAATATATAGAACCTTGTATGCGAACAGCCTGTCTTTTTATGAGTGAAATTGAATCGGCGTAGACCGCATTCGGTACGGTTGGGAGCTAATTCGGGACGGCACAGCGTGAAACTGATATAACCTTGAAGGACCGAATCAATGTAATGAAACGTTTTCTGAGGCAGAGCCTGCCGTATAATAGAATAATTACATTTGAGAATTTAACATATAAAAACTATAGCCTCATATGAAGTGCTGTTTCTGATCATGAGAGCCAAGACATGGGAATCTAGTTAGTAAATTGAGAAAGAGGAGAGCTGGGGAGGGAGAGAAAGAACATTTTCCCTTGTATGAATGGGGACTTTGTGCATCTGTACGTAAGCCAATCCGGAATCTATTTTGAAACGGGCTAATTGCGACTGACAGTAACTCATTCCTGGTCGGTAAATACACAAACCATTTGCAGGTACTTTTTGCGAGTGTTTTTACAAAGCACCTCTTGGCAGGCGTGGAGGTTTTTTGGTGGTTTACAAAAAAAGAGAAAAAGGGAAAATGAGCGGGTGCTATGAATCAATGTTTCTGTGTGTTTGTCTCCTGTGACATGGGCAGAGGAGTAGAAGGCATATATGAGGGGATATAAAAGTCTCTGGCTACCTGAAAACTGCTGTGGGAGAGACAGTAAGAGAGAGGGAGACCAAAGAGAAAAACAGTGACTCAGTTTGGGTCGGGGCCGGTCCAGTGAAGCAGGGGACACATTCATTCTCATCTGCGCACAAAGTGGTTGTAGCTGCAGTGGTGGTGGTGTCAGTGGCCCAGTTTGTGGGGGCGATAATGGGCCCAAATCAAACACAGACACCCCTGTTGGGGGAGGAAACGCCACGCCAGGCTTCTGAGCTCATTAAGCAGCTTTTCTCTGCCTTCTGAAGGGCTGGCCTGTTTAATGTCTGACACTAGGAGCGGAATACTGGTCTCTTTATGGGCCCTGTAAAAGAAATAATAAAATAAAAACTTTGCCTCTATAATTTATGGCCCCTGTCAGGGGGGTTTATTGCAAACAGCTTTGTCTAATTAAAGCTCAATATTTCATCATATAACAATTAAGGATGCCTCCTTGTCCAAAGACATGGCAGGAGAGCGAGAGGGCGAGGGAGTGGGGAGTGGGGGTGTTAGTGTAAGATGCTCGGTAATGCCATTTGGCAAGCCAGCTGCTTGAGGGCGTTCAACAATAAACAAATACAGAGGCTTCATAATTTCATTAATTACAGCCATTAGACAAGGGCTGTTGCATAGTTGTAATGACATGGGGCATCTAGAGAGAGTGTGCGAGAGAGGGAGAAGGAGTGAGAGAGAGAGAGAGAGAGAGAGAGAGAGAGAGAGAGAGAGAGAGAGCGAGAGAGAGAGCGAGAGAGAGAGAAACAGAAAAAGTTCCAGAGTATTTTATGCGAATTATGATGCATTAGCAAACGCATATTTCAACAATATTGCAAAAAGTTTTAATGCTCGCTCGAGGCGAAGAAGACTTTTCTATAAATAAATTATGTAATAAACAGAGCGATGGAAATGCATTTTCCGAATAAACAATGAAATCGCTTTATTCTACATTCCGGGAACTAGTTTGCTTCAGCCCAGCTGAAGGAGCTACACCTAATTCACTTATTTCTTCTTATTTTTTTGCGGTGCTTGATATCATCACTTTTAAAAAAAATGTTGGGTGGGATCATAGCAACAGACAGTGAGAAATAAGTTGGGAGAGAGAGAGAGAGAGAGAGAGAGCGAGAGAGCGAGAGAGCGAGAGAGAGAGAGAGAGAGCGAGAGAGAGAGAGAGAGAGAGAGAGAGAGAGAGAGAGCGAGAGAGCGAGAGATAGATAGATGCATAGCTGAGTCATCATACTAGGTTCGCCCCTCATGACACATTCAAAAATAACCACAACAATCCGTGTAACTCCTTTCTGTCTAAACAGGCATTAAAGAAAAATAACAACACATTGTTACCAGAAGGAGGGAGAAAGGGAGGGAGAGCAAGAAAGGCATCAGTTAAATATAAACACACTTTCAGTAAATTTGAAAAACGAAATAAATACAGAAGGCATTAAGCTGGTGGTCTCAAATCTCAACAACCCAGCAAGAGACAAGAGGGGAATGGGTGGTACAAGGGGCAGTGGGGAGCATACATTATGGGATGAATAATGTCAGCATTAGCCAGGCAAAGAAAATGACCCCTTTCATCTTTCTCAAATGGAGGGCTGTGGAAAAGAATGCCCTGTCATGTCAAGATTGAACTGGGGAGGTGGAGAGTAGGAGGAGGAGGAGGAGGAAGGGGGAGAAGATAAAAGCCTGTGTTCAGGAACAATCTAAATACTTATTTAAACACTTCCATACTTATCTGAACGCTGAAAGCTTTTGATTTCTAGTGTACAGGATGAGGATAATCTTGGCGATCCCCTTAATGGGCTCCCCTTAATCAGAGGTCACTATACATGACAGATTAGGTCTATTAGGAGGGGGGAAAAGCTACAAATGGTGCCCTCCTGCCCAGGGACGGCTTTTGGAGGTTTTCATGCATTTCAAATTAGGGATGAATAGCCTTATATTTTTTTTTCTTATTTTATTTTAGTATTATTCTTTTTAACCTAGAACACTCCCCACCCCTGCACCCTACCCCCCTCCTCTGTGGGGCGATCTAATGGCTGCCAGTCTATGTGCCTGATGGCAGTCAAAGCACTGAAGCAATTACGACCATTATCAGAACATTTTGTGGTGATGTCATGTCCCCCCTTTAATCTGCTGTGAAGTCACTCAGCTCCAAGGCTCTCAACCTGTCACTGGTGCAGTGTGGCGCACGGAAGCGCGCACGCACACGCTCACACACAAAATACACAAGGTCCTGGTTGATGTGTGCTTTTTGTTCCTTTCTGTGTGCAGGCAAATAAGAACATTCAAAACCATTTAAAACACATCCATATGAAAACCAACTGAAAGCCCTGCCTCCAGGCATTACCCTTTTGTTCACAGGCAAAACACTACACAGCGAAACACGTATGTCAAGTTCAAAGATAGGAAGATGAATGAATTAAATCAACTGCATAGGGTTAGATTGTTTTCTGGACTGTTTGGCATGTGTTGGAAAAAGGAGCCAACATATCGTTGCTGTCGGGTAGAAACCTTCTATCTTTTTAATGTTTTTTTCATAAATGAATGCCCTATTCTATGCTTCGTCACATGGCAGCGCGACGCAAAAAGCAGCGAAAGTAGCCGATCAACAAGCTCACAACGCATCACAATGTGATATGCTGTAAGCCTGTAGATTTGCTATTTTTGAAAAAGTTTGACAATTTTCACCTACAGACAGACTTGAAAATGGTTATATCTGTCTATAGGCTTTACAAACGTTTATTTAACCCATTAACTCCCTGAGTGCCAGGATTGCCAGAATTATTTCAGAATTGATTCTGAAAAGTGCCAGAGTTTTTTTCACAGAAAACAAAAAGTGCTTAGGAAGCGAGATACAGCCTTTTTCAGTTCTAAGTTAAACAAGGAGTGGATGGAGCTGCACATCTTCAGATGATGATATCTTGGGTTCTGAACATGTTTTTCAAAAAAAAAATATATATATATATTTAAATTTTTTTTTTTTTTACTATTTTTTCAAAAACACGTCAAACACGTTAATGGCACCCAGCGCCATAGCGGTAAAAACACGTGAAACACGTTAATGGCACTCAGTGAGTTAAGACCTGGAACGCATCTGTGTCACTTTAGATTTCTTTGGCTATTCAAAAAAAAAAAATATATATATATATATATATATACAAGCTCATAGCGCGGCACCGAGTGCCGCGCTATGAGCTTGTAGATCTGCTATTTTTGAAAAATCTTGAATCTTGAACAAAGATTTTAGATTTTTTTCAAAAAACTGTTAGGATTTAGAAAACATTCTAAAGAATCGCCTCAGGTCTCAATGGGTTAACCAATGAAAAGTAATAGCAAGAGCTTGTAACTAAATAACAACACAATTGAATCCATTGGAACACGGTCTCTTTTTTTTCCAATTCCTGAAAAGTGTTGTCAAGGTTTCCGCCCGACAGTGACGATATGATATATGAAGCATGAGACTTAGCGGTATGATCTTCAGTGAGTGTATGACAAGGTGCAGGCATTTGGTCAACCAGTATGTCTGTTTTTAGAAGATAATGGCAGGCAATGGGCTGTGTATTTCTTTCATCTCAGTGGTTGCACATCAGACGCAGAGCTACTGCTGTAGCTTCTTATCACAGCTGTCAAACGTTCAAGAGTGGGACAGCATATAGGCTAAAGCGTTGGTTCTCAAAGTGGGGTCCGGGGACCCCCAGGGGTACTTGAGGGGGTTCCAGGGGGTCCCCAGCTAAATGATGGACAGGAACCAAATGGACCCTTATGGGTCTGTAACTCTGAGAGTGTACAAATGGAACCAAATGGACCCTAACGGGTCCATTTGGTTCCATTTGTACACTCCCAGAGTTAAATTAACATTGATTTTATAACATAAATTCGGGTCCCAGAGGTATAAATGCCATTAAATGGGGGTCCGTAGCCTAATACATGTCAAACTGGGGGTCCTTGACATTAAAATGGTTGAGAATCACTGCTAGAGCCGTATAAACCTTCTCTTATTGGGGTCCCTGGCTTATCTTTTCAAATGGGGGTTCGCAGGCTAATAAGTGTCAATTTGGGGGTCCTTGACAGGAAAAAGTTTGAGAACCACTGGGCTAAAGAGGCCAAAACCAGAGTAAATAAAGTACTGAAAATGAAAGTGACGTTATCATTATCAACATAACAGATTTTGGATAGGAATTATAGTTTGGGGGGGGGGGGGGGGGGCGTCTTTGGTAGAGTCAAAGAATAAAATAGGAGGGTGGAGTTGGGTGGGATATAGTCGATCGAACGAAGGGGAGGAGGAGGGGTGGGTTTTGGGGTCAAGAGGGCAGTATGGGACCTTTTGTTATGTTTTGGTTTGATTTGTTTTTTCTTTAAATTTGTTTTGTTTTTTTTACTTATCCTCACATTTCTGGCTTGGGTACGCACCATGGGGGGTGCGGTGGGCGGGGCGGTGAGGAAGGCGGCGGGCGGGGGCAGACTGGCGGGAAAGGGCGTGAAGGTGTGCTGGTGGGTGTGTTGGTGCTGGTGCATGTGCTGGTGTTGGTGAAACTCGGCCCTCAGGAGCGACACGGGGGCCAGCGGTGAGGCGGACGGCCCCCGGCCCCGCTCCGAACTCTGAACCAGGAAGCGGTTGTTCAGCTCCTGCCTCAGGAGGTCATGCTCTGTAAGAAAGGAGAGCGAGGGGGAAGAAAACCAAAAAGGGGGAAGAAAAACAAAAAAAAGTTTTGGGGGGAAAAGGGGGGTGGGGTGGGTGGGGTGGGGGGGACACAAGAAAAAAAAAAAGAGGCACGGGCGCCCTGTCAGTCTTCACAACAAAACGTAGAAAGAGAAGAAAAGCGAATAGTCACCTGGCATTCCCTGTTTCTCCAGCTCATGCTGTGAGGGTTTTCTACGTGGGGACTCATTGGTGGTGGTAAGAGAGTTGCCTGTGACAATGTGCCAATCAGAATCCCCGAATGAGGCTGGCAATACATGATTGGTTGGTTGAATGATATCAACAGGCTGGTATCTAAAGACAAGAGAGAACCAAGAGTCATCCCAGCAGAAAACACACTCTCTCACACGCGCACATGCACGCACACACGCGCGCACGCACGCACGCACGCACGCACGCACGCACGGACACGCACACACACACACACACACACACACACACACACACACACACACACACACACACACACACACACACACACACACACACACACACACACACACACACACACACACACACACACACACACACACACACACACACACACACACACGCACTCTCTCTCTCCCTCTCTCCCTCCATAAGGAAGGCTAGCTAACCATAATAAAATAAAAGTTGATACGTCACCTGCATATAGCTAAAAACATTTGCTAATACCCATCATCGCTGGAGACAATTTGCAGTTCTTTTGCCGTTAAATCATTAAAATGTTCATATTCCAGCATGTTTGGAGAAGAGAAAAACAATTTCTCCTTCCATGATTGCATCTGCGGATTTTTTCTCCCCCTTATTTTTAATCAAGTGGTTTGTTAGCAAAGTTGCGAACAAGAGAGCTGTCTCCAACAGGGATGAGTTTCACAAAGAGAGCCGTCACACAATGTTTGGAAAGTAACAATAATTGAAGTTACTCCTTTTGTTGTAGTGGTGTTCTTTGAAACCCTTATACTGTCCTCTTTACACCCATATCTACTATTTAAATGCAATCGAGTTCACTGTATTGTTGCACACTATGCTGTTTTATTTCACTATAGCCTATGTATTGTCTGCAACACATTTGTTTATATTAGCATTGTTGTGCACAATGAGGCCAAGATTTATTTATTAGATTTTTGTTTTCCCAGATATATTTGTTTGCCGCATGTGTCCAGTTGAATAATACACTCAATTAATTAAGGACTGGTTCTGGATTAGAACGTTGGAACTGATCCATACAGTATAGTTTTGGAAACAGCTCCATAGTGCTGATCCAATCAGTTCCTAGACACTTCTGGCAACGTTTTTATAATAAAAGGAAAAAGGCTCAGTTAATTACCCCATTGTTTTTAATAAACATTTTCACTGAACAGTTTGTTACCTACAAATTTGTTTTGACTGCTTGTATTCTTTTTTACGTGACCTCAGAGAAACTTTTGGCGTGAAGTATGTTTAAGCAAGCTACTGTACTATTGCCATGTAGCTTATGTACCTACATTTCTCTGAGGGACAGCTTTCAATTAGCAGAGCTATGGCACATTTATTGTAGAGTATAACTGGTAGCTTTTACAGCACTGGCCATTGCATTGGTAAACATTGTGCAAACATTCTGTGACCGGTCTCCAATGTCTGTTGTGTACTGAACTGTTCCAGTGACCTCATATCCATTTGCAGATTTAAAAAGTTAAGCGATAATCCATCACTGTGAAAGGTAATTCTTGACTTTCTGTTCTTACCAGCCAAGATAAGGTTCAGGTGTGCTTACATCTGGTGCTCCAGGTCTATATGTTTCTGATTAGACTGCATGAAAACTAACTGTTAAATAGTTAATTGTTAATCAGAGTTTATTTTCTAAATTTTGGAATATTCCTTTAACATAATGCAATGCATGTAAAAGGGAAAAGCACCGGATTACAGAATAAGTTAGTATAATATAAATATAAAGGTTTTATATTACTAATTCATGGTTAAGTTAATATTTTGATTGTATATGTAGTCCTCAACAGAACATTTATTTTTGTATCGATTTAGTAAAACTTAGAGCAGCTAATTAGTTTTACCCCTTTTGTCTCCCAATTTAGTCATTATGCCCATTAACGCTCCCAGCACATTTCTATATTGCCACTGCTATTGTACCCTACTGGCTCACCTGCCAGTGAGGAGCCCCCACCGGGAGGATGTAGCACCTCCATCTTACTCCTCCCGTTCAACACTCCCCGTTGACGGGTGCCGCCCCAGCCAGTTGGGAGTCGCTAATGCAGGGACAACCTTCGCTTTCCCTCCCCTGAACATGGCCATGACCAATTGTGTTCATAATACACAAACCCCTAGACCAGGTGTCGGCAAATGAGTTTGGCCTCGAGACAGTTTTAGATGTCGGGCCAGGACATGTAATGAAAGGCTAATTTAAGAAAATTTAAGTTGCATTTTTTACTGGAACTCCACAAGTTGAAACCGCCTTACAAGACATATAGAGAATGGCTCAAAATAGGTGGCATAATAGATAGAGAGAGATACTTTATTAATCCCCAAAGGGAAAACTATAAAAGAGCTGTTTTTCCCCTTTCCATTGAACCTAACCCATTTTAATTATAATGATTTTACATACTCTTATTCTCATAATTATTCCCCCCTTCTGCCACACGTTTGCTACAACACATTATTGAGCACGATTCATCATAGGATGGCTTTGCAGAGCCACAAGCTCCCAATGAGACACGTTGTGAGCTTGTAGATAGGTTATGAAGAAGAGGAGACAGACAGACATCATTCCTCACACAGTGTCAGATTGATGAAGACAGCTTCATTCAATGGCAGCTAGAAAGCGGTTCACAAATGTATAGTGTTTATTGAAAGCATTATGGCTCAGCAGTGAGCACGCAGCCTACAGTTAACCACTTGAGCCCTATGTGGTATTTCATTGTAAGATGCTGTCGTGCGGCAAAACTAGCCAATATACAAGCTCACAAGGTGTAGGTCTGCTATATTTGAAGATTTTCGCCTATAGTGATATTCCCAAAACAGGGACGCCAAGTTACTGTGGATGTCCAGATGTTTAAACAAAGTCTAATGTACTTTAATGATTTTATGTTCATAGATCATACTCTATGAACAGCTAGAAAGCAGCAATGCCGGGAATGTCCAGTAAGGATTTAATGTCTTATGTTAACATTTATTTTACATTTTGTTTTTGGTGGAGTTAAAAAAGTGATTTTAATTGGTTTAGGAACCGTTTTCATGTACATAAATTCAATCGTCTGCTGACACTACAGGTCCCCAGAATTCTGCTAGTTTTCTACTCTAACACGCTGTTATTTCATGTTTCAGGCCTATATTAGTTTATAGTTTAAACTATATTAGTTTGACGACTAGAATAAAAAAACAGGACAGTACTCTGGGTCCTCTGGAGAGCAACTGTGGTACTTATGTGGTAGTGAGATGCAGAATATATTGGTACCTGGGTACGGTGTGCCAGCAGGATGCCCAGGGACCACTAGGCTGTTGGTGGGTAAGGTTGGCGGCGGTGGCAGGGTGGCAGGGGTAGCGAACATGGCCGGATGGCGGTGGGCCTGGCTCCTTAGGGAGGAATAGTGCGAGGTAGAGAGGTTGGCTATGGATAGGGGCAGGGCCGGCGGGGCCGGCGACGGGAGCCCACTGAGGTGGTGGTGGTGGTGGTGGTGAGGGGAGGGGGGCAGGTGGTGCTGTTTGGGTAGACCCACCGGGCTGTTTCTGTGGCTGTGAAGCAGGAGGGAGAGAGAAGTTAATATGGTGCTCTGCACAGACAAACACCAATGAGTGGTGAAACTGAGAACAATCACTGGAAATGTCAAAATCTCCTGTCAAACTCGGTCTTGTCAAAAAGTATTGTTCAGGCCCGGACGGCTGGCGTATCGGTCCGGGCACCTAGGCTGCTAATGTAGCCTGACAGCGTGTCGCGGGTTCGAGTCCCGTTCCCGACGACCTTTGCTGCGTGTCACTTCCCATCTCTCTCTCCCCATTTCCTGTCAGTACTATATACAGAAAGAGTTAATCTGCCATTTGTCACTTATTATCGGTGTAATTCTTTGTAGATATGTCTAAATATATGTCTAAAACCTACTCACGAGTCACAACCTTTGACATTTTTTAATACTGCTACGTACGGGCAGTATTTTCCTATAAATAATAATAATTGCTTGGTTTGTAATGGTAGGTTTGCTCTTATGCTTTGACCATGTATCGTGCCAATTAAGCTTCCTGCAGTGAAGTGAAAAACAGGCAATCTGAGAAAGAGAGATGATGAGAAACCAGCAGTAAATCTATGCTCTAAGCTGTTAATGAATGCCTGAACTACTGTAAGACAGAGTGGGTTACTGTTATAGAAACACGGAGGATATTGTACTGTGTCATATAAATCCTCCTTTCCTTTTTTCCCCTTTCATACTGATTTATGCCTCGAGGCAGCAGTTTATAGAAGCACTTTAAAATGACCTTCAACTGTATCAACCATTTCTGTATTAGCCCTGAAAATATCCATCATAAATAACTTTGTGTATTAGCTTGTGTATAAACGTGCAAAGTACATATGCATGTATTGTTAAGTACACATTTCTACTGGAACATCTTCCTAATACACGACACAATGTACTCACAGTACAAGGATGTGATGCAAATGTAAGAAAATCATATTGATACACATCTGCATTGCATTGTTACACACATGTACTATGTAGTTGTTTGTTAAATGCTAAAACAATACTATTAGGTATTAAAATACTTTTAATTACCTTAAAGGGATAGTTCACCCAAAACAATTTTTTTTTTGAAAACCGGGCCGGTAGGCAGCGGTTCCGGTAGGAGATACAAAGGAGACTCTTTTGTTTTGATGACCGCTGCCGGTCATCAAATTATTGGCTTAGAATGCGACAAAAACAAAAAAATATCCATTAATTCAAGACTCCATGGGGTGACTAATCGATAGAAAAAAAGTCATTTTGGGGGTGAACTATCCCTTTAATAGACAGATTAGTATATTCGAATAAGGCCATTCATTATAAACTATACAGTTGTCGTAAGGGCAACAACCTTTTGTTTGTGGTCTTAGAAACACCTACTTGATGTCGTGGAGGGAGCTGTATTGTAGTGGATGGTGCACTTGGTGGCCAATGACTGGCCGAAGTGCGTGGTGCTGGGAGGGCGGCAGTGGCCGCGACTCCTGGTGTTGATGCGGGTGCGGGTGAGGAGGGTGGGGAGACTGAGGGTGAGGGTGGGGGTGGGGGTGGGGGTGGGGGTGGGGGTGGGGGTGAGGGTGAGGGTGGGGGTGGGTGTGGGGGTGGGGCTGAGCCCTCAGCAGGGGAGGGGTAGGGACGGAGAGAGGGACGGAGACAGGCTGCTGCTCTCGCTTGACGTGGAGGGGAGGCGGGGTGGGGAGGCGCGCCCTGGGAGGCTCGGCAGAGGGAGGCGGTGCAGCCGCCGCTGCTGGCGCCGGGGAGCCCGTGGGGGCCGAGGCTGGGGTGGGGCTGCTGGGCACCGGTGGCGCAAAGGGCACCTGGCCGTTGATGCTCTGCTCCTGGCTGCGCTGGAGCCCCGAGACTTTGGCTGAGCTGCAAGTCTTGGATTCAGGACTCCTCTCATTCGTTGGCGCAACTGGAGACAAAAAAAAGCAGATGGCAAACGTCAGAGAAGGAGTCTTGTCTATAAACTCATTTGTTCGCATCGAGGAAATAATGAGAAAAGAAGGTGTCATTGGAAATGCATTTATACTTTTTGGGACACAAGAGAGATAGGAGGGAGGGGTTGCCATGTCAAGTAAATTGTACGTATTTACAGTATATAGCACCAAATCAAAACGTTATTAAAAAAGTTATTACATGATACTTTACATTACAAGATACTTTACTTTACAAGATATAACCATAGAGACTACTGATATTGTAAATACTGAAACATTTTCAGTTCTTTTTCCATAAAAAGGCAAATGTTAATGTAAGATGAGAAATGTATCAATTATTATTAATTTACCATGATCACTAACAAAATTAGGATTGTGATTTTAGCCATGATAATGCAGTACTGTGCTCTTTCGGGGCACAAATTAATTATTAGTCATTTCAGATGTGTCAAGCCACTTTCTGGTTTGATTTAACAGGAGCTGATGCTAAAAGGAAAGATAATGGATGTATAATGAACTCCATTTGGAACTGCATGTATCTAGGGGACAAAGCTTGGTTCTGGTCTGGTGTAACATGCCCCCCCACCACTTTGTACTTCTGCTCCATGTCTTCTGCCCAAGGTTCCTCTCTCTTCTCCCGTCTCCCTAGGTTTCATTAAGTGCTTAATCAGGTCATTTTCATGCTTGACTATAATCAGATGATCCAATTTCTGCCGGCGATCTAGTCGGTATGAATAAATCACAGCTAATTAAAGTTAAATGTCGGGCCCCCATTCAGGGCTTTGCTGAGCACACAATCTGGCATGAAATAATTATGTTTCAATTGTGCTGTGAAGAGAGATCACGGCCCCTCATCGTGGCCTTTCTTGCCACTACGCCTCTCTCTCCTCTCTTCCAGATCTTTCAGGGGATTTGCAAAGCCACAGCAAAAGACTTTGAACTAGGCCACTTCATCTTAAGCAATTCATCAGGGGCCCTTTCAGCCGGGTGAGAAGCTTTTCACGGCCCGGCATTCCACAGAGCAGCCAACGTTTTGGAGCTTAGCTTGTTGCACTTTAATGACTGTAATTACATGACCGCTTGTACCAGACAGATGGAAGTGGCAGAAAATATCGCTGCATTACCCAGTGTTTTTCTTTTCTTTCTTTCTTAACAATGAGTCATTAAGTACTTGTACCATTTTTACCATTCCTTGAATATCAGAAAAATAGCCAGCTAGAGAGAGACCTCAAAGACCGCAGGGCTTCCAAGAAATACAGTTTGAGGAAAACGGTAATGATGCAACAATGACCACAACAATACAGACGTTAAGCCACTGAACTTATCAAAAGCTGTCAGCTGTGGAATCGTTTAACTATACAAACATCACTTAATCTTCACCAGGAACACAGATAGCGGATGAGGAAGACACAGCTTGTGTCTACAGATTGGGGCCCTCTTATCTGCTCCTAATCAACATTTTATGTAACAAACTAACTACTTCGTCTTTGCTCTCTTTTCAGCTATTAAAGAATTCACCTAACTTCTTGATTGATAGACAGGAGCGTTTCATGTTACTATATACATATGTATGTTGTTGCTTCTATTGTGCAATATAATACAATACAATACAATATAATAACATCTACATCTACACCACCATACAGTAACAAAGCAGGATACATAAAAATGACTTCTACAATGCTACAACTGTATATGGAATTTCTGCAGATTAGCTGTGGGCTAAATACACTAAGGGGGACTTCCATACTGGCTACCACAACACACACTACTGATGCAGAGGCAGGATAAAGGGAACGTCTTCAATGGCTTTCACTGTGTGGTTGGGATACAGATGGACTTCAGTCATAAGGCTTACATCTTCTAGTGCTTTAGCTACAAAAAACACAAACCCCATGTGTGCTCATCCTCAGCACGAACAAAAAACAAGACGAGTCCAGAGCTGCTATTGAAGGCAGTAAGAGCTTGTGTAACACAGGCTGTGCTAATGGGATACCCAGTCCTTATTAACAGCCAGCTTAATCTGTCAAGGATCCTAACACCAATAAAAAAAGACCAATAAATGAGGGGGTGCAGAAAGCCTTTTTTCCCCTTCTTTTTTTAAAACTCCACTCCCAAATCTCAGCCATCACATTTTACAGGGGAATTGGGGCTGGCTGAGGTGTCACGATTTTCAAATGAATTCTGAGGTCTGGGCTTATATAGAGCTACAGATTTATAGGTGTCTGGAATACAGATGGAAGAGTCAGGGCTTTGTCTCTGGGAAGGAACAGAGAAAAAGACGATGGGAAGGAGAGGAAATGAGGACGGAGGGAGGAGGGAGGGAGGAAAGACAAGAGGAGCGACGAAAGAGATGGGGAGTGAGAGAGAGGCAAATATCCAGTCAAAATGTCGCCCTGGGCTGATGTTGCCGTGGTAACCTGCTCTCCCAGACACAATGCAAGGCGAGTGATGGTGTTGGTTAGAAGTCTGGTGTTACAGCCCACTACCACCAGGAAGACAGACACAGAAAGCCTTCTCATGCTCATTGCTCACAGTGGAAGCCAGGCAACAGCAAGGCAGCAGGGAAACTTAATGATGATTCTAATGGGCTCTAATGGGGACAGACCCTGACCCAATACATCATTAAAATTTACTCCAACATACACACAAACACACAGTTGCAAAAATACATACACACCTGCATACTGTATGTGTGTGCACAGGATGGCACATGCCCACACACAGGTAAATTGATACAGATACACACAAATACAATACAGACGCATGGTTACAGCCCTCATGCACGTGCATGCGCAGACACACATAAAGAAATGTAAAACAAACAAATGCAAAGATGCCCTGAATATACTGACTACATGCAAAACAAAACACAACACACGCGTAAACATGCTTACACATGTTCATTTTAATGAGGGCCAGCAGAGTGTGAATAGAACCTAACCAAATCCATTGCGGTACGATTACATAATACTCAATTATCCCCTTGGCCTCAGCACTGGTGACAAGATGCTATCACGGCTGGCTCTTGGTACACAGAGTGTGGACCGGATCATGATAAGGCTTAAAATACAAAGACAATGAACTTGCAGGAAAAAAAAACTGATTGAGTGAGTCAAACCAGGTCCTAACAGGCTTACTTATTTACATGTTAGAGTTCTCTGTTGTGTCAGTGATTTTATAGCATCGGCCGTTTTGAGTGTAAACAACACAGAGCAAGATGACAGGAGCAATTCTCTGGCACATTGTCATCTCACGGCTATATGTATATTAAATCTTTACTTATTCAATGTCCCCTCTCAGGATATTAAAAAAGAACTGTCAGCCAGAGTTTCAAGCGCTTCAAAGAAGCCTTCACAGTCTGTGTGTGCAATATTCTATTCTCTTTCTCCCCTGGGACTTGGAACACACAAACCTCCGGCCCGTGGGGGGGTGGACCATAGGTGAGCCATAAGATATAAGCAATCCTACGAGACCAAAGCTGTGTGAATGGCTGCATCACCCCTACCCACCCCCCTCCCAAAAATGAAAAGAGTACAGCCCTGTAAATCTGAGCAGATGGTGTGAGTGAGTCAAGCAGGTTGGAGGACAGCCCGGTGGTAGAGTGACCCCCCCTCAACACACACACACACACACACACACACACACACACACACACACACACACACACACACACACACTCCTGTATGCTGGATTACTGCACTGGGGGGGCAGGAGGTGGGGCGAGGGGACTCTCTCCCTAGGGAGGTGGTGGTGTTGGCAGCCCCTTGTTCACCAGATGACACTATTGATCTTTCCTGTTGGCCCCTATGTCTGCTTACTCAGGGGATTTCTGTGCTGGGAGGGTGGATGGAGGAGTGAGAGCAGGACGGGGGGATCGAAAGAGGGAAGAATTATGTCAGGAATGGAAGGAGGAAAGGAATGAAGGGATGGACGGAGACTAGAAGAGATGGGAGAAGAAATCACCGTATCCACCCTGAGCATGAAGTAAGACTGCTGTGTGATTATAGTCTATGGAAGAAGGGGGAAATGGATGGAAGGAGAGAGGGAGGAACAGAAGGAGGGAAGGGTGGACAGGAGAGGGAGGGAGGGAGGGAGTGAGTGATGGAGGGACTGGGAATGATGGGTATCAGACAGACGGCAGGCCAGGGGAACATGCAGCTGATGACTGACGTGTCCAGCGGGGACTGTGTGTGTGTGTGTGTGTGTGTGTGTGTGTGTGTGTGTGTGTGAAGTTGGGAGTCACTGCACAGCTGTTTCTGCCTCTCATATCCTTCACACGTGACCCCTGCCTGTCCCTGTGGAACATCTGGAGAGCTGGCACTGGTCTGCCCCTCTGTACCCCCCTTATGCAGCCAGATGGTTCGGTATGGCTTGGAATGGTGCTGAGACTAGTCGGGGGAGGCTTGGCCCTGCGCTGACTTCTGCTGTCAACGAGGGAATATTCCATAAAATACTTCGCTGCGCACATTATGTCCAGATTTTATTCAAAGAGTATACACAATATGCAAATATGAAAAACGGCCCTTTGGTTTTTTTTGTTTGTGTTTTTACATAAAACTAACACAAACAAGACAAATATACCCTCCCACTTGTCCACCCTCCCTCCCACATGAGTGAAATATATGAATGAATAAATAAATAAATAAAAAGTTAAAAGAAAGGGGGAAAACAAAACAAAAAACATAATCCAATTAAGTGTCTATCGTAGTCAATATAAGAGAGAAAAGGGTCACAAATTCTATGAAAACCAAGAAAATACAATAAATAATTTGACCAAGATGTTTTGCCAGGGGGTTAGGACTCTTCCAATGAAGTAATATACGACATCTGGCTATGAGTGAAGCAATCGCAACTAGGTCAAGCCTGACAACTAGTAAACCTGTCCTCAACAGGAGACACACCAAAAATAGCAATTAAGTGACACAGACCATAGAAAGAGTGCCAGAAAGGGACGTCCGAAAACAGGAACGTTTTGGGCAACAAAAAAAAAGTCTGTGTCTGGTCTGCCAAAGAGAAAAACACCTGATACAAGAGCAATCTGTTTGAAACAGTTTACTCAGCTTGGCCCTAGTGTAATCGATCCTGTGAAGCACTTTAAACTGAATAAGACTCAACTGTATGAGCAGTGCACAAGCATACAGTAAGTAGAGCTGCTCCTGTGTTATTGGGGCAAAAGTAGAGTAATTGTTTAGATGTAGTGAGCAATGAAGGTGTTTTTTTGCGTAAAGACATTGTTGTGACGTATGGTTTATTGGCATGTAGTAAATGATGTGTCGGGTCACGTGGTATGAAGACATTTGGGAATCCCTGGCCTATGTTAAGGGAATAAAGTGGTCAAGCAGTTTGAACGTTTTTTTTTAAACTTTTTGCACATGCCCTTGCGTTTTTTTTCCAAACTTTTTGCACATGCGCGCACGCGAGCGCACACACACACACACACACACACACACACACACACACACACACACACACACACACACACACACACACACACACACACACACACACACACACACACACACACACACACACACACACACACACACACACACACACACACACACACACAGAGATGCAATTCACGTAAGTAGACGCTGAACAAATCAAATAAAGCAGAACAATTGGTCAGCAAGTAAAGAAAGTTAAATGAAGAAAAATAAAGTGTTGCTGTTTGACTCCCATGCCTTTATACAGTCTGTTTGGACAACAGACTGTAAGAAGTGAATTTCTGTCTGTGACGTGTTGGTAATTGTTCCTTAAACAGATCGCATCACAGACGCAGAGAGACCGTGGCCGACAGCACAACAGAGCAAAAACAATTGGTTTTAAAGTTATGTGCTGTCCGTGTCGCCGACACTGAGTGGCCGTGGCCGACAGTATGCTGGACACAGCCAGGAGGTGGAGGATATAAGTGCTGAGGAGCTGGACATTTTTTTGTGGGCACTGTAATTCCATAAGGAATCCAGTCTACCGGGCGGAAACTACACGAAGTCGCACCTGCGCAGTGGGGTGGGCATAGTGGGCAAAAATGTGACGCAATACTGAACATTCATACACATTGTACAACATGTAAGTACATTCAAGGCGTTGAAAGCAGCTTAGGTCCTTGCCAGAGTACAGAGCAATATTTGTGTGGACCAGGTTGGATTACTGGTGTGTGTGAGACCCGGCACAAAGCCCTCACAACGCTGAGTGGCACTCCAAGGCCCTTTTCATGGGTTCTAATAGTAGGTTGAGGGTATGATGTTTTACACTGATGTATGTTTGGCTCCAGTACAGCTACAGAAAAAGAAACTCTTTTGGGAGAATGCATCATCCATGCATGCTTGCACTTCAAAATGGCCTGGTGGAGTTTGTTTTGGTGGCTGACATGCAAAACAGTGGCTTTTGAAATGCCCTGCCATCACTTTTAATCCAGTTTTTTATATGTGTCCTTTGTTAAACAATTCAAGTCTGGCAGACACCCCTGGTGACCACATATGATGAAGCTAGAAAATGTTAGTGGTACTTCGATGTGAGACGTGAGAGAGAGCCTCTCTATGCTTCTTCCTAGAGTATCCCTGTCCATTCATCCTGTGACTAAAAAAACAACTATTAGATCTTAGGCTGTGCATGCACGTGTATGCAAATGAAGGCATCCTATGAATCACCTGCCTGCTGCCAAAATAGACAACCAGTATACAACAGAGATAGAACCTGTATGCAAATAGCTTCTTTTCAGATTAGATATGAGGGTATGCAAATTCTTAACCCCAACGTGTGTGTGTGTGTGTGTGTGTGTGTGTGTGTGTGTGTGTGTGTGTGTGTGTGTGTGTGTGTGTGTGTGTGTGTGTGTGTGTGTGTGTGTGTGTGTGTGTGTGTGTACATGTCCAGGTATAGTATGTGGGTGCATGTGTGGGGAATAATCAAGAGGCTATGAAAATCACAAAAAAGCCACTGGCCACGCTCATTTACAAGGCAAACACCTCCAGTTCTCTCACTTCACTGCTTCATGTGACAGTGTAAACAATCTGGGAGCGGCTGAGCAGCAAACAAAACAACATGTGAGTAGATAGATGTTGAATTAAAATGGTGTCTTCAAATAAAGATGTCAGGGTGTGAGGAGGTAAAGCCATCATTTGCTACACTTCGTTCTGGCTCCGTGTTCAGTGACGGCTGACAGGGATATTTTCCTTCTCTTTATATTGTAAAGGTTTTTTCCTTAGAGGCATCTCTAATGAGAATGATTGCCAAAGAGTGGGCAACAAGCAACACTTGGGCATTAAATGGATTCTAACCCATCACATTATAACCATGTCTATGCTATGTGCACACATATATTCCATATGTTCTTGATGATAAATTAACTGAATTTATATAGCGTTTTTCTAGTCTTCCAACCACTCAAAGTGATTTAAAATGCAGTGTCTCATATTCACACATTCACGGCAGAGGCAGCCACCTGCTCGTTTAGTTGGGAGCACTTTGAGGTTCAGTGTCTTGCTCAAGGACAATTTGCTCAACCATGCCAGGAAGAGCCGGAAATGGAACCTGCCTAAAACAGCTACCGATGGCTGAGAGTCACAGAGACTGGGTTACCTTATTTTGTGTCTCTCTCTTGTGTTGAACTGATGTCACGTGTGGCTGTGGGAAATGGTGAACAGATACCGCTAGATGACAGGATGGCTATGGAAACCGACGTCGTTGGTGCGTGGTATTTGGTCTTTTCAAAAGACAACTAGCAGGGCGTTCATTTCCCTCTAAATGATCTTGGATGCGGGGGAAACAGAAGGAGCCTAAAGCGTTGGCCAATCGTCAGTCTAATAATAAAATCACAAGAGGAAATATGCAATGCATGGCTTTCTGCTTGTTGTTATTTAATCTGCGTCAAACATTTCCCAAGCTGGTGAGCAAGGGAGAGACAGGCGAGGCACTTTTTCACAAATTGTTCAGTGATGTTAACTGTGTGTGTCTCTGTGTGTGTGTGTGTGTGTGGGATGGGGTGAGGTATCTGGCCAAGATAGCTAGAGAGAGACATAGAGCTGCGGGACAGCTGGCGCGTTTCAATTAATTCTCGCTTTCCCTGCGTTTCGCGGTTGACAAAAGGAGTGGATAGCAGGCACAGAGCGGGGAGCAGGGTGTTAAGCTGTAACACGTTCACAGCCCAGGCCTGGGCAGAAATTGAGAGAAACCTCTAATGTTCATTTTAGATAGCTGGCAACTCAGGCTGTGTGCATGTGGTGAGAAGATGAATCAGTGCTTCCTCAGTTTATCAGGACCCGATTCAAGCCCCAGCCATATGGCGCAAGGACGCATATGCCACCATTCTCTCATGGCAAGTATGTGTCTATTGTGGATAAGCGATGTGTGTGTGTGCATGCGGGATAGAGGGAGAGGGGAATGTTAATGCACTCCGGTGTCATGTCTAGCTCATACATTCATACACAGTTCATGTTTCATTTAACCACTTAAGCCCTAGCCTCGTTGCCAGCCTTTACTCATCTGCAAAGAGAAAAGCCTGGTCACGACCCAATGCAGAGAGTGTCTATAGGGGAGGGACTTACGTTCTACGTATTCCCCCGGAACTATATTTTTCGACCAATCACAACACTCGGTTCATTCACAGAGAACGTAAACAGATTTGTAAAGCATCAACGTATTTTCCACCAAATTCCGGCATTTCCGTTTAGACACTCAACCGGCTAGGTTTTGCCCAGTGTACCTAAACCATATTTCAAGAAAAGCCAATGTACAAGCTCATAATACGTCGCATCGTGGCTTGTTGTGAACTTGTAGATCGGCTATTTCTGAAACTTTTGTTCCTTGCCTACAATGACATGCCCAAAATGGGGACGCCACAGTCACACACCTATCTACCTACCTACTGCTGTTGTAAATCTATCAGGACCGCCCCCCTCAGTGTTCTTTGGAGAGATGGGGGCCTCTGCTTTTTAACACCGGGAGGTCGTCTGAGGTCAGTGCCATCAGGCTTTCCAGAATAAATAGGGGGAGGACATCTTGGAGCTTTCAATGGAAAAGCTCAAGTCTAATGACCTTCTCCGACATGGCCCACCCTGTCAGCCTGGAATGTGACCCCCTTTCACTGTCATTGACCCCTCACCGACTTTGCTGACCCTTATGACCCCAGCTAACCCTGAGGTCACTGCGGGCAGACAGCCAACAGGCAAGGAGAAGGGAAGTGAGCGAGGGACGGAGGGAGGGCTATACTTTGAACTTAAAGGATGAATCCTGCGTTGAAAGGGATCTTTTGTTTTTAAATACTAATAAGGGAGCCTTCAGGACTTATTTGCACTGCCCGCCTGCCCGCGCGCTGCTAAGGCTTATCGTTTCATTAATTAGCGTGACACGGCAGGCCCGCTGGACTTGAACGCTGCGGCGGCGGCAGCTGTCTCGATTGATTACGGCGGGTGGACGGGGCCGGCGTAATTACCCAGCCGACTGGAGACAACGACTGCCACTTCTAATAAAACCTCCCCAACTTCCTCCTCCCTCCCCCCTCCACATCTCAGCACAGCAGAGAAGGAGGCAGGGGAGGAGAGGGGGATGACAGCACCTCCCTATGAGTCCTCCCTCATACCTCAGAGACCTTTTCAGAGTGACTCTGCAGGCCGCAGTGCAGCCCCGCGCAGACTGTGATTCTTGAGCAGCACGTCAGCTTTGCTTAAGGGGCCCCGCAGAACGGTCCCCGCAAACCATCTCCACAATACTGCTTTGTTACCCTGCAGGAGTGCATCCTCTATTTGGGCCCACCAGCTGGTTTACAAGCCACGGAGAGAAAGGAAGGAAAGGAGAGATGTAGGAGAGGAGGGGTGGTAGTGGTGGTGGAGGGGGTTAGACAAACAGAAAGACGTGGAGACAGTTAATGAGACATTTGAGAC
Source organism: Gymnoscopelus microlampas (assembly GCF_963454915.1). NCBI lineage: Eukaryota > Metazoa > Chordata > Actinopteri > Myctophiformes > Myctophidae > Gymnoscopelus > Gymnoscopelus microlampas. The sequence goes on from NC_139941.1 coordinate 36,942,128, forward strand.
AGAAAACAGACACAGACAGAATGGGAGATATGGAGCTAGAGAGAGTGAGAAATACATAAACAAAAGTAACAAAGTGAGATTCCTAAAGCAAAAGACATGGAGGAATAAACAGAGAGAGAGAGACAGACACACACACACACACACACACACACACACACACACACACACACACACACACACACACACACACACACACACACACACACACACACACACACACACACACACACACACACACACACACAGGGGAGAGAGCAAGAATAATAGACAGAGCGAGAAAGAGAATGGGAGAGCTATACCCACCCACCAGCCAGCTTCAAGCCCTGACAAAGACAGAGAGGTGGGGGCTGAGTGAGGGATTGAGAACTCAAATATGTAAACAGAGATAAGACTATACTCCAGCATGAACCTGCATGCAGCCCGAATACCACTAAAGTGGATATAATATTATCTTTCACTGCCTCGCTGATTACTTCTCAATGGAAGCCAAACGGCTGGGTGAAAATACTTCAACGGATCCTAAGTGCCATGACAGCGGGCTGAAAACGCCTGCATGTTTTTCTTTCCCTGCTCTGTCTCCATTTTCACTTCCACCCCTGCTCCGAAAAAGCAAACCGACAATTGCGGAGAGCTGACAGGTCCTAGCCATTTGCCATACCTCATTCGCTGTTTTGACATACGCAGCCATAGCCATTCAGTTACCATGAAAGGGGGGGTTGGATAAACATCTTTTCCCAGCGTATCGTGTTTCGCTCAAGTGTTTCGCGGGACACAGAAGTTTGTCTGTTTGGATGTCAGGCCTGTGTGGTTTTGACTAAGACGTTGCCCGAGATACACACCTGTTTCATGCAAATACAGACAGACGTTTTCCATAATACTAAAGGTAAATATACCCTCTGGCAAATGACAAAAAGAAGAGAAAAGAAATGCTGAAGCTGCTAGCATTTCTATGCTGCGTTCATTTATAACTAGCGTCTACTTGAGAGCGGTAGGCTTATCTTTTTTTTAATCAACCAGCGCCAGGGGGTTGGACCATCCATCAACAGGGACATTTTTCTGTCATGTTTACATGGTGTACAGTCCTGTTATTGCCTGTCACAGCCCCTGCTTTCATTGGCTGTGTTTGATCAAGGCTGAGCTACTGTGCTAGTCCATACTGGATAGGGATGCTCCATCCAGCCCTTTGCCAACACAATACAGAGGAAGTCCACAAGGGCCAGGTACTTCAATGCATACAAGTGAATTATTCAAAAAGAGGATGAACTGCTAGACAAGTTACAATAACATTACATTTAAGAGGCAGGACTTCTCCAGTCAGTACATCGTGTTAACGTTCTATCATGTCTTTAAGACATGAATGCTGTTCGTGTACTGTCAGTAGCATAGTGTCCATAAAATATTAATACATAAAAAGGAAATATTGTTAACTGGTGCCCTGGCTACCAGAAGAAACTGGCATTAAAAAGCACATCAGAACTTTATGTGATTTAACAGTAAAGTTTGTTTGGAATGTAACAGTCAGATTGCCTGGCTGGTACTGCCTATAGTATAAAGCATGTTGTGGGTGAGGTGCCGGGGCAAGGAAGGTATAGGGTACAATAGCGAGGCCATTTGTCTAAAGATAGCGCGTGAGTGTGTTTTAAAGTGCCCAAGCTTAGGTTTCTCATGTCTGTGTATGACCCCACCCCCTGAGGAAACAAGCTGTCCTGGTATAGATAGACACACTGATGTAATCAATGCCTGGCTCTATAGGGGGATCATGGCTTTTTAAACCAGACTGGATCTGCTAAGCAGCTCCCGGAGTGGGATACTGCTGGGTAATTAGGCTTGCAGATGGAGGCCCAGCAGCTGTTGATGACCGGGTTTTATAGGGGTGACCGTTTTCCCCAACAAATGGGCTTGTGCTCAAGAAACAAGCTACCTATCGTCAGCCCGCGACACATTACTGTAATAAAGTTAAACGAAATAGAATGCATTCTACACATTGGAAAATTTGCCTTGGGTATTTCTGTGGTAGTATTAAAAACAAAATGATAGGATAAGAAAACATAACAGACCCTCCAGTACATATCCCAATTCTTCTATTTTCAAAACACGTATTTCAGCTGCTTGTCTGAGCGAATGATAGATATCTGGAAAGGAAAGGAAATTCAAAATGACTCATGGGACAGTCTGGGCTGCAGCGTCGTGGTGTTTTTTTTTCTTCTTCATTTCTGTCTTTCTTTCTTTCCTGCAATGAATTAGGTGTCAGGGCTGATGACATACTTAGTGGCCCGAGGTGCAGATGTTTGGAATAGCTCTCATGCAGGGCTTAGCAAGACAAACACACAAAAGCCTCCTGAACAGCCCTGTCTATCTGGAATCCCCCCACGATGTCCCCCTTTCCAACAACACCGGTGCAGAGGAAAGAACGAGAATGGCTCTGGAGTGTATCAGACTAGCAAACTTCCCTTGTGCTTTCTTGTACCCTATCCATCACTCTTGATTTGAAGGGGTGGAGTGGAGGGTGAGGGGGGGATGAAAGAAAGGGAGGGAGAGGTAAAGAGACAGTGAGAGGAGGAGAGGTAGAGAGCAAGATGGAAAGATATATAGATGGAAGTAGTGAGCGGTGCAGAGAGAAGGAAGTTAATAAGGCGGAGAAGACGAGAGAAAGGGAGCAGAGGCCACGGAGTTGTGTCAGGAGAACTAATGGAGACAAGGCCCAGATCCTGACCCGCTGCCTCCAAGCTCAGCCATGTCTGCTCTCATCTCCTCCAGCCCCTGGTGTCTCTCACACACACACACACACACACACACACACACACACACACACACACACACACACACACACACACACACACACACACACACACACACACACACACACACACACACACACACACACACACACACACACACACACACACACACACACACACACACACAGCTGACAGTGCTTGACTAAGGGACCAATCCACTGAGCACCCGAGTGGACGGGGAACATTTACAAGAGCCTGTGAGCTTCTGGCTGCATTTCACTCTGGCACTCTAAGTGCAGCGAAGAATTGATTTGTTTGGAGTGTAAAGGCAGTTGTGACAGTTGGAGAAGGGTGTGTGTGTGTGTGGGTGTGTGTGTGGGTGTAGGGAGGGCGGTACAGTGAAAAATAGGAGACAAGAAATTGGACTCTGAAACCAGCCAAATCATTCACAAGAACAAACAAAACTATGCTCTGAAAAACACCTTGGTCCTTGAAAGTGTCGTTACAAGTTAGTTGTTTTCGGACAGACTCCGTATTTCAGCTTCCTCGCGACGAAAGAAAGTAAAACAGTGAGAAGAATGAAAATCAAACCTAGCTAACGTCTCTGTTATATATCAATCTGACAACAACAAAATCGAGGAAATCCAAGGTCGAGAGCTGAGATTGCCCGTGTAGAATTCATGAAAAAAAGAAAAGAAAAAAACTGAAAGCATCTGTTTTAATAATCTGCAGAGAGAAGAAAACAACAACACCACAACAAGCGCACACCCATTCACATTACACACACACACACACACACACACACACACACACACACACACACACACACACACACACACACACACACACACACACACACACACACACACACACACACACACACACACACACACACACACACACACCTGTCAATTCTGCTAGCACATCCTCCCTGTGTAATAGCAGGATTATTGTCCGTGGCTGAGCAGTGCAAGTGAGAGTCACACTCCAGAATGTCTTTTAAGCGCCGCAAAGTGGCGAGACGCAGATGGCTCATCCTCTCTTGACGACCACGGCCCCTACTACATCTGCTCTGGTGACACCTGCTACCAGGATTAGCCTGATGCTACACTAGGCAGGCAGGCTAATACACTGTGTTACAGCAGATAAGGTGCCTCAGGCTCTTGAGCACTCCCATGCACTTCACAGCCAGCAAGTCAATAGCGGTATCTTTAGTGATTCTAAGAAAAATATATATAACATATTGATCTGTTTCTGGAAAATACAGGAAAAGCCTGGTTCGGATATAATTGGTCAATACGGCTACTAGGAATAGTAATCTGTGTTCAAATACAGGCAGACACACAGTTGCTCACTCACGTGCACGCACACGCACACGCACACACACAGACACACACACACACACACACACACACACACACACACACACACACACACACACTTCTCCATGGGTCACACAGCACTGGACCTCTATCCCTCTCTCCCTCCTTCTCCCTCTCTCTCTGTGCTTCCCAAAGTAAACATCAGTGAGTTCCCAGTCCTGCTGCTCGCCCCTCTCCACAGCAGTGCTAAAACCAACAGCCAGGGAGGCTGCAGTGAGCCCCTTGGCCCTGCTGAATGGGGCATTACACTGAGAAGCCATTAGGGGGGCCCGCAGCAAGTCCCAGCGCAGGGAATACGCCGGTAGCCAAAAACAACAGCCCAACAGATGACCGCTTGATTAGCAGAGGAGACCACACTGTGCATGCTCTCTCTTTTTTTTCCACTCCCTCGCTCCCTCCCTCCCCCAACCAAAGCAAACCCAAAAGACAGGACCCTGCCGTCATAACGAATTACCGCTTGTCTCTTAACAAAACACCCGGGGTCGATTAATGACACTCCGCCCCCACCCCCCCTGGGTGATATACGGGCCCGAACACAAGCGCTTTCTCAGTGGTGCGTGTCGGGTTACTGCTTTTCACCATGTGTCGAGTTCAAGGCTAATAGCTGGGGTCTAATCTCAAACCTCCGGAACCCCCGACGACTCCCACTCTCTCCGAGTGCGTGTGTATGAGAGAGACCTACTGTACTAATCCAAGCCTGTGGTGCTGCTAGACAGAGTGGCTTTAAGAGGGCACTGACAGAAACATGGATGCCAATGTGCTACACCTTCAGGAGGGGTTTGCGTTGTACTGTACAGTGGACCACCCAGCTCCTGTAAAGAAAAACTTGACAGGGCAGCGGGACATTTCTGTTTGATTCAGGATTTTGCTTCCAAGCAACAATGCCCCCCCCCCCCTCCATTTTCTCTCTAAAGCTGGATTTATACCTAGTTATACACTGCTGGTGGTGTGCATTGAAAATATCAGATCTACAAGATCTACAAGGTCTGCTTGTGCACGACACTTCACACAACAACGTATATCAAGGCCTTAATATGCTCTACTCATTGGTACGCAGAGGAAATTCTTGCACCGCATGTAGATTCGGAGGCACTACACACCATCCCGTCTTCTCGCCGACCAGCCTGGCCTTCTCATCTGTGTAAAAATCCCCCATGTGTGAACCGCTTCCCAAAACCAGTCAAATCCATTACATGCGTGTTTGTAATATACATCTAAGGCTGACGACGCCATCCACCCCATTCCTTTGCCAGAGATTGTGTGCTATCCAAGCGGCGTGTTTTGGCCGCAATCGCCCACCATCTGGCTTTGTCGATGAACATTACAGCCTCATCTGCAGACAACATTGGCTCGGGAAAAGCAAGAAAGCGCTCCACAGATGAGCTTAGAGCAGAGATCTGGGATCTTCTTCAAACAAATGCGCAAATGTGGGATCGAGAAAAAAAAGAAGAAGAAATATGCAGAACCTGCTCGCCCTCGCTGACAAAATGACTGTAGCTAGCTTGGAATAAAGGATAGAAAAGCAACCTGTGAGCGATCACAGGCAACATACTTTATGTTTAAGGCCTGACAGCAGAGATAAGACACACAATCATGAAACAATACAAATGTCGTCTGCCTTGAAGCTGGCTGGAGGAGGCAGCGGAGGAAATGAAGGAGGAATGAGATTATACAAGAATGAGACGAGTGGCTGAGGCAAAAGGATCTCAGGCTAGTGTTAGCATCATATCATCCCTTCTCAACTGACCACTTAAAAAATAAACATTTAAGAACATTTGGGTCTTGAGTGAAAAGGTTTGAGAAACCCTGTTCTAGGACAGGTGTGCCGTCAGATAAGTACAGGGGTGCCTTAGGACACAATAATATTGCAATATATATGATAATATAAAAACGATTAAAAAAATATGAATATTTTTTTATTTCACTATGCACACTCATTTCCCAATACAGAAGCGCACATTTTAACACAAATAAAGATTTACAGAGTAATACAGGTGTGCCTTGGGATGTTGACTTGCCCTTTGGTGTGCCTTGGGCACAAAAAGGTTTAAAACCCACTGTTCTAGGGATAGGAGCAGCAATGACAAAACATGGATAGATGTAACAGCGTTTTATTGAAGCACCAGTAATCCAGTAAAAGCTGAAAGGAGGCACAGGTGCGATTTGACCATAGATCAGCTAAAGGAACATGTGACTCAGGAGGGCAAGCTACATCTTAGTGAACTGCACAGAGAGAAAGCTACAGCTAATGGGGTTATGGTCCTGCTCTAGGGATTTCTCCATACAGTCTCTTCCATTGCTTAGTTTTGCCACTGAGGTTAATCCAACACATTTAACATTCTATGCTCTTACTGTACATGTACAACCATAGTGTACATCAAAGGTATGGTCCTAGAAAGATCATATAATAGTAGTTTTGTTTTAGGATGATGTAATACAGTAAACAGAGGAAGACAGAGAGATCTGACTATCACCCACTGTATGATACAGTCATTCACAGAACCACTCCCTTTTCATCTCTTGAAAAACTTGCACGCTGAGCTAACTCACACTACATATTAAACAATACCTCACCCTCTTGCCTCAATGATAGCAAGCCGATCCGAGGGCACACGGCTCACTTCCCCATTTCCTCATCAGGCGTGCGCTATTGCCCGCCGTGCGCTCAGGCGCACAAATAGAAATGTCAGCCGTGGTATAAGGAAGTGAAGTGCACATGTCGCCTCAGGTCACAGTCATGGCAAACAGATGCGCCTGGTTTTGTTTTCTTATTTCATTTTTCTGATTTGTTGCTCAGCGCTGCCAGTGGCAAAGTGTTGCCACACACACACATGCACACGAGTGCACATGTGTGCACGCGCGAGGTGTAAAGGTGATAGGAATCACACGCTTGGAAAGGGCAGAGATGGCAGTGAGCCGGGAGTTTATCGTTTAACCCCCGACCTGAGAAACAGAGCTGCAGGGGTCTCAGGTGGTCCCTGATACATCTGCTGGCTGGAGGAAAAAAGACTTCTGTGTGTGTGGAGCTTTTTTCTTTTTTTAAGAAAGCAGTGGGCAGTTGACTCCCTTTTACATTTGTACTGTCTGTATTTGAGTTCACAGTTAAGTGAGCAGAATGGAAGACGGTGAGGCGGAGACAGATGCTCTGTTGAGATTCAAACCGAGGCTAGTTTAGCTGTAATAGTATTGTAAACAGAAATCATTTAATGGTACGGTTTAAAGAGAGGCAGTTAAAAAGCTCCAGTCAGGCCCCTGACACCTTCTGCTAACCCTCGGTCTCCTGTCCTTTAGTGATCTTGTAATTGCTCTCCCTACTCCGGAGCTGAACCTCGATCCATATTCAGTCAATGAACAGCAAGCCACACAAAAGGCCCTAATCACACAGCCTTCAGTGACATTGGTCTGTCACAATAGTCCATCACCACCCACAGACCCACTGACATCGATGACAAGATGACAGGCAGCGATAAGCATAACAGACAGGTGTCGGGTTTCCTGACATCCATTGCATTATAGGCAGGGGACAGCAGGGAATACATTGACTAGCGAACTAGAGTGTCAGATCTGAGGTCATAGCAGAGACCAACATTGGCCTGCTACTCTTGCTGCCAAGTTAATATTTTATGTACAGCGGGGGCTTGTCACAGAAAAAAAGCATTTCTCCCCTAATGGAGCTAATAGTTGGTCTAAAGGGGCTGCAGAGTGCACCAGGGCATGGCGTGACATATCAGCAATGACATTACAAGCCAGCTAATTGGCCCGGCTAAGAACGCTGGAATTGACTGAATCAATTACATTTTCTGTCTCAAAATAAGCCTTTGAAAAACAGGTGACTTGTCAGCAGCACGGGTGTAGCTTTCACATCACTTCCTGAACTGAAACACATACCAAAACAAATCCCTCCAGTTGGGCCATTCAAGAAGCAGACAGGCAACCAAGGAGGGATTGTGGGTAATGCGCCCCCACCCCTTCCACCACCCCTCCGTGTACCCTTTGCACGACTGCCTCAGCCCATAAATAGTACATGACGACGTAATCGCAATTTAAAACGCTATAAATATTGAAGGAGAATTAAAATAATTTATGGAATACTGCAGTTTAACAGGGGTTCGTGTGTATGTTTTTTTTTTTTGATGGTGAAAAGGAGGGGCAGCTGAGGTGCAAGCAGGGAATTCTGTAATTGCTTTTTCTCTCCCCTGAAGCCAGCTTCCTGCCTTAAATCAAAAAAGGCAATCTCTGTCAGTAATGGCTCAATTAATAATTAAACGCGTGTCTTATCTCCGCCGCGCTCCAGCCTATTTATTTTCATCTCTCCGACAGGGATGGCTGCACAAACAGCATTAGTGCTATCAATAAAAGGGGCATTAATATTGGCCCGCTTTCTAAAAAAAAACAAATCACCTAGCTCATGAGCGTTCCTGTGACTGTGAACAATAATAACCCGAGGATTAATAAAGAAACATGCCCCCTATTGTTCGCTTTAACTCTTAGATGTATTTTCTTTCTCCGAACATGTACTGTACCTCTTACCTACGCTCCAAAGAAAAACACATAAAGCATTTCTGTCTTCAAGGATTTGCACCTGTTTAATATTTAAATTGAATCAGGGGAAGAAATGAGCTTTGGTTCTGGGCTCAGTAACAGGTTGAGGTGGCATTGGGGAAAGCCAACAGGATTTGCATCCATAACTATTATTACCCTCCGTTCTCAGCTCTCTGTATCATGTACTCTTAAGTCTCCCTGTCATATACGTGTGTTTGGGTGCCAAATGACTAACACCTATGAAGCTAGGTCATAAGTGCTCTGTCAATACCAGGGCTGTCAGTCCCCTAGGTGATAAAGAAAGCATTTCCAGCCAGCCAGCCGGCTGCTGTGCTTTGTCAAACAAACCAAAGAGCTAGGTAGCTGAGCTTCACCAGGCTTAGATTCCACAGCGGTGATGGCTGCTTTTAATTCAGGAGCTTTAATCTGGGTGCGTGAAACAAAGCTCTTGGATGCAAGCCTGCTGCGCTTTTTTCCTCCCCCCCAACCCGTCATGTCCACCCTCTTGCCTGCCAGCAAGCCATCCAGCCCAGGCAGCCAGCCAACCTGCCAGTCAAGTATAGTCACACACTTTTCCCTCTACCACGGAAGTCCCTCCCACTCATTTATCCCATAGTCATCTGGACAGCCAGCCACATTCTATCTACCTAGCAGTCCCACCTCGCCCAGGCAGCCACAATCTCTATCCACCTACCCCTACTTCGTCTGGAGTCGACAGCGAAAAGCAGATTAGCTGGTCAGAAGGTCAGCCTCAATTCATTATTTAATGGGGCAGGGAGGCCACAAACAGAGCGTGCCCCCGGTCGGCCGCTGAGGTTAGCGATACATCACCATGACCTGGTCAGAGTATAGCGCTGCCCCATGAATACGAAACATGCTCTCATCTACTCCATCGTATAGCCCTGACCTGGCTACACCCGATCCTCCGGTACACCCTGCACCCTGACCTCACACCTCTCTCCATCCACACCCCTCTATCATTCCATCCTTCTTCCTTCGTCTCTCCTCTGCCCCTTCAGAGTGGAGGTAGGCCTGCACTTTTATACGCCATGTATAAAATTATTAAATATGTCAAAAATGTCTTTGTATATTTAAGTTATTGTCATATATGCCCTTTGCAATTTGTGATTATTAAGCCTAAAAAACAAAAAAAATAAAATAAAGTTGTATTCATATGTTCCAATGATCAATGCCAAACACACATTGCCAAACATTAAATCGTTAATCGCAATTATTTGTGTGACAATTAATCGTCAACAGACTTAACGACCCTAAGTGGAGGTAGGACTGTGTGTAGTATTAGTACTTTTACCATGCAGTGAAGAGCTTAGTCCCGTACCATGGCTGGCACAACTAAAGGGGCCAGAGGAGGGATGGAAGTGTCTTTCTCCTCCTCTTCCCTCCTCTTGGCCTCCACCTCTCTGGCCCCTTTAGGCCATAGTTCTTTTTATTGACATGCAGCAAACAGCAGCATGAGGAACAAAGGCCACTCAACACCTATTGAGAAGCCAGACCTGTAGACAGGGTGCTTGATTAGCGATTCGGCACAGGGGGGACCGTGGACCGTGTAACACATAATGAGACCTAAGGGATTGAGGCATGAGCTCACTGCATGCATGTTTATGTGTGTATATAGGTAAGGTGGGTGCATGGAAAAGACAGGCAGTAGGGAGGGAAGGATCAAGCATGTTTTTTTTGCCGTTTTGCAGCCTGTGAGGAATCGATTTTTGTCAATAGCACAGTTTGGATTTGCAAAAAAAAAGGCTCCAGTGAAGACAGCGATGATGAGTCCTGGGCAGATCTAAATGCTAAATCCTTATGGTAACCAGAGTATTTGTATGGTACTGTACTGTGTTTAAATATAAACAGTTAGGGAGGATAAAGCCCTCTAAATCCACTGCCAAGCTAAATGGCTTATGCAATTTTTTTGTTTGTTTGCTTGCTTGCTGGATTCTTTCAGCGTCAATTAAGCAAATTGTTCCAACGTCCCTGACGAGCGGGAGATGGCTGAAGCCAGCAATTATTTTTTTCCATACCCGTGTCTAAAGGCCCTCTATCTCACAAAATATGACGGGTAGGCTAACCCTACCTTCACCCTACAAATATCCACTAAGTTAGCGTTTAGCATGGAGGCAGCCGTGCATGGTGGCGGTAGCGTTTGTGTGTGTTTGCTCTCTTTTCCTCTCTCTCTGTCTGCTCGCTCTATCCTTCCTTCCTTTGTTCCGCCCGGCCTAATCCAGTATGTGTGGGCCGGTAAGTTTAATGGAAACAATTTATTAAGTCCGGCTTAAAATGCCATCTGCAGCTAAGCCTCTGCAAAGCCGCTAAGCTCCCGGTTTCGCCCCGCGGCTTGCTGTGTTCACGCTTACTGTAATGCGCTGTTTAAAATGAGCACGACGGGTCAAAATTAATCAGGATTACAAGGGCACAAATCCACTTCAGAAATAGGTTTCCTTTTTTTTTCTCCAGCAATCTTTTCTCCCACTATCCTAAGATGGGCCCAGGTTGGCCGAGACTGATGGACCGCAAACTAAACAGGCGAGGTCCATGCTTTGCAGTAGGTAGAATTCTTTCTGGGCCACCAGCGACCCAAACTGGACTCACAGACTTAGAGTTGCTTTACTTGCAGACATACGTGTGTGTGTGTGTGTGTGTGTAGAACCAAACGAAAAATAGAACCAAACTTTCCCTAAGCTAATATCCGTTTCATCTTCCTCTACATGATATTAGCGCAGAGACATGCATACAGCATACACCATAGAACAGTATATGCTGCCAAACATTTGTGAAACCTAAAACACATCACCATCAAATATACAGTACATATAGGATTCAACATAGCCACTCTATATTCTAGAATGTTCCAGAATTCTCCTCTGATGTATTTCAACAGCTTACGAAGTGAAACAGTACAAATTGACACATACCCTCAGGGTATGTGTCAATTTGTACCGTTTACAGGGTATTACCCTCTGTATGCTATTAGAACAGGACCTTCCATAAAGTACAGAGAAACAGTGCAAACACACTAAAGATAAGATAAGCAGTAGACTATACAAATCCCCAAACCAAAGCACAGTGTTCCTTTTATGAAGCTATGGTAGACGTCTAGACGACATAAAAGTTTATCTCCTGTCCAACCAAAAGTATTGGGTTATACAGGATCATTTATGGTGTTTTTTTTTTTTATCGTTATGAGATTGGAACCCCATTTATGACCTTCAAGATAAACAACTGATGCTTGCCTTTGTAGGGCAGAGAAATTGCATGCCTTAATAGTTATCAATTTCACTATGCGAATCAGGCGATAACTTGCCCTTTTCCATAAGTGAAGCATCCAGAGTCTGATAACCTGCCTACCCAAAATGTTTATCTTGCCTCTGTGGCGGGGTGCCCACACATACATGCTCAGGAGGACTTAAACATCGTCTTCAAAGAACCAATAAAAGGCAGCAGCCCTGAAAAGGTCACGGGTGATCTTTGTGTTCTTACTCAAACACACATCGTCCTACAGGAAATCAATCATTTCCAGGAAAGGAGAAACACACATCACTTGACACCCAGAAGCTGGCATCTGCAAGCTCTCTTAGGCAACAACATCCAGGGAGAATTGCATGGCGCGTGCCTGCATTACGTGCTATTAGACCGCAGTTATAACAGGTTGTCGAGAGGCTAGTAAAACCAAGAAGAAAGACAGGTAAATGTGAGGAACGGAAGATAGCTAGGGTGTCTGGATTTTTGCCCCCGAGCCCGTGTTCTGTGTGAGTAATTACAGCATTCTAGCCTTGGGTTGATTACAATGTAAGGTCTGTCTTCTCCTCTATTAAGCCACCGAACCATTTCATTAACGTGACAGAGTGGAGGGCTGTGTTCGAAACCCTGCGACTGTCTCCGACTGTTTACTAAAAACATAGGAGCTCTGACAGGACTGCAGCTTAAAAGAAAAGCAAAAAGTGAATTCTTGGAGAATACACCTAGGGATGGGACGATAATCATTATTATCGTTTATCGTGATAAAAAAACACTCACAATAATCCTATCGTGGAGATTTTCATTTATAGTGAAATTGTCCTCCGTCATACACAAGGGTTAGTTAGCTTTTGTTGAGCTGCAAATTCAGTACCACTTAAGCCCTCTATACTTACTTGATAAAACAGACCTGTAAAGACCGCATTTGGTACACTCTTATTTCACTCTACACAAATCGATTCACAGGTCTACAAGTGCACGTTGCAACGTTGTGAGCTTGTAGATCGGCTATTTTTGGCAAGCATTCCCCCCAGAATAGGGATGCTGGGTGTTCAACAAAAGTGCCATTTTAGGTTTTAAATATATTTTGATTATCGCGATAATATCATTAATGGCAATGATTTTTGCCACAATAATCGTGAAATGTAATTGTCATATCGTCCCATCCCTACATACACCGTAATCATACGGCAGACATTTTGCTCTTACGTCATACCGTACGTCAAGTATGACGTAAGAGAAAAATGGCTGCTGAGTGAATACAGTCAATAGTGGCTCCTATAGTCAACAGCTGTGTGTTGGTGTGTGTGGTTGTATTTTGTGCATCTATCTGTATGCATGTGTGTGTGTTTGCTTGGGTACGGTATATGTCTGGCTGTATGTGTGTGTGTCTCCTAGACAACAGCTCGACAGGCCTGGTGATCAGAGAGAAGTGGGCTTTCCATTGGTCCCTGGGGAGCTCAAGCCAGACTGGTAATGGGCCCCATACGCTGCATAGTAAACCAGAGGAAAACAGCCTACGGGCTTCTCTGCACTCCATACACACAAACACACACACACACACACACACACACACACACACACACACACACACACACACACACACACACGGTCTAGGCGATTAACAGACACTGTGCAACAACCTATTACATCTCAAAAACAATAACACTGGCAAGAAGAAAGGCGAGGAATAATTCCTCATCATGACCAAATCACTTTGCAAGATCTTCCTAATCCCCATAGATAAGCTTTTATGCTTCTTATCACAGGTGCCTTTTAACACACACACACGCGCACACACACTCACGCACGCACACAGAGTGACAGACATTGCACACACAACCTCATACGCTAATCAACCAGGCGGGGTGCAGTTGATCCATACAACTCTCTGATGGGATTGTATATGGAGTAATTCTCAGGTCCTAATCCTCAGAAGGGACCTGTGAGCACATAGCACTCACATTAACACAGTCTGAGCCAACCAAAGTGACAAAGGCCTTCTCCAGCTGGGAACGTGTGTCCGCATGTGTGTGTGACTGTGTGTGTGTGTGTGTGTGTGTGTGTGTGTGTGTGTGTGTGTGCGCGCATGTGCAAGATTGATAAAGAGACAAAGACCGACAGATGGATAGACAGACAGATGGATGAATGGACAGGACAGACAAATTAGGGCTGCAACAGTTAATCAAACTAATCAGTTTAATCGATTATACAAACTAATCGATAATCAATTTGAATAAAAAAATGTGGGGGGTGGAATAAAAATGTTTTCACGTTGATTAGTAAGTAGTAGTAAAACAAAATTATAAAAAAAGAAAAGAAAAAACAGATAGAGACATAGCTAACAGAGTCTATAAACACCATGGAAAAACTAACATTCATACTCAGACTACTGGGCTTTCTTCCTTCAGCCCATGGACAATTTATGAAAAAAACAACAACATTGTACTACAGTAATAACTATCAATTTTAGAATGCAGCCCTTTTGTCTTGTCTTGTCCTGTTTGTACCTTTGTATGTTATTGTTTGTTTCTTGAAATCCTATTTCAATAAAACATAAGCGAAAAAAAAAGAGTCTCTCTCTCCCTCCCTCTAACAGATACTGTAGCTGCAAACCTCTGCAGTACTGTATGTGTAAGCACACAGTCAGCCATACATTTCTATATGGCTGTGTAGATAAATAACAAGCGCAGCACACTGGCAGCTGACAGCAGCAGCAGCAGCAGTAGTCCAGCGGTCTAGTGGAGCTTGGAGCAGCCTGATGTGGTCTAGTTGCTTTCTAAGTCACGCATCCAAGCATCGTCATACGGCAGAGCTGTCTGGAAGTCATTGTTAAGGGCGAGAAGCAGGCAAACACATGACTGGCTTCATGAGGCTCTAGTCGGTCACAGGTCATCGACGCCGGAGGGTGTCTATCTTCTGCTTTATTTTTTATTTTATTCTTAAGAGGGGGAGAATTCGGGCAGAGTGGATATGGTTTGCATGAAGCAAGTTCGGCCTGTTTTTCTTCATGCACAGGACATCTACACAAAGTCCAATTAAAGCTAGTAGTTAAGCAACACCTTCAGTGGATTTTGTTAGGGTTTTGTTTTTGCCAGTAAATAATGTATTGAATATTGTATAAATTATGTACACATATTCAGCATACACAATGATGGTGGGTCTATTATCACAGAGCTACAGTATGACTATCATGATGAAGATGTTTTATTTTCCACTGAAAAGAAAAAGGATAATAATGCAGGGACAACATGCATCTACTGTATGCTACATTAATACATACAATGCATTTTACTGTGGTCTTATCCAGCAGCACTAGGCACCATCATGACAAGAATGACTTATAATTACAGCTGCATCGTGGCAATGCAACTGGGTTCCACTGAAAGACAAGGAATGGGGAAAAAAATGGATCCTGGAGGCTAAATTGCTTGATATGTCTAGATGGACATCCGGGACCAAGTGTCACCTCTCCAGAACAAATGGGGCACAGGGCAACATATCTGTCCAATCTGTCGCACGGAAACAGATCCGCCCATATCCTGACCTCCATCACCCACTCTTATCGCCTCCTGGGACGGCCACCCTCCTCCTCCTCCTCTTGGTGCTGTAGTCTGTGCTAATGGTCCTACTCCCTGGTCCCTGCCCTGCGGGGCTGCTATCTGTCACTGAGTGAGACTGCTCTTCACCTCCCATCACCTCCTCTTTCCCCTCATCCGCTCTTGCCCCTTTTGCTCTCCCATCCGCGCACCGCCCCCCACGCCCAGGAAGCCGCTCTCACCTCCCAATCACCTCCCCGCCTCATCTCATCTTCTGTCCCAGTGGTTCTCAACCTGTGGGTCGGGTCCCCCAGAGGAGTCCCCACATGATTGTTTTTTTTGGGGGGGGGGTCCCCAGATGACAGTGAAGTGACAATTTAAAGACTTTTAAGACATTTTTAATACTTAAAAAAAGAACGAAAAAAGACCATTACTGCATCAAAAGTGATCAACAAACTATACTATAAAACTGGTCAAACATTGGCCAAATTGTCAAATAATATAAGAGGCCAAAAAATTGAAAATAGCTAATCTACAAGCTCACAACTCCACGCGTTGCGAGGCGTTGTGAGCATGTAGATCGGCTATTTTAACAATATCTATCTGTATGTGGAACAGAGTCAAACAAAATGTAACACCTCAACTACTACAATTCCAAGTGCTTGTCAGGGTGGTTATATTATAAATATGATTATTTTGGAGGTTCGCGGCCTGAAATGGTTGAAAACAACTGTTCTATCCTCTTCTGCACCACTTGGAGGTTGGTCTCACTTCACCCTACCAGACGTCACATCCCTCTCTCTCTCCAGCCAAAACCAGAACACGCACCCATTTTGTGAATCTTTCCCACTTAGATTTTTATTGTTAGCGGCTACACATCTTACTCATGTAACAGCATAATCATCTTAGTTTCCTCTTCTATTTATCCATTATGGTTGGTGATGTGATTCTGTTGGGTTCTTTATTCCTGATGTGTTGACGACACAGGCCACCGCACAGGATTGTTTTGTTTTCTGTATATGATGACTACATGTTTTTTTTGTGTGTCTATATATATATATATATATGACTAAATTACCGTATATGACCATATACTCTGTCACGGTTGTTATCTGCTGCTTTTTGACTGCCTCATTTTATTGATATTTTCCTTAAACCATGCACCTTATGTACAAAATGTAACCACACTCCTTACGTAGGTATATATCATGTAGCTCACAGAATTTCACACTGCCCATATTGATATCTGACCGTTTTTTCTGTTTCTTTCTTTTCCACCTTTCTTGAAATGGAAATGATAGAGCTTGTACAACAAAGATTTTCACCCACTTTTTATAGCTGTAAACTTAATATTATGCACCGAATGAGTGAGTTTCTCCATCACATATCTTCAATAATGTCCACTGTCCAGCCATTGCTCCTGGGTTCGTGGTCTACTTACAGTATACCGTGACTTTGTAACTGCTTTCTTTGTAGCTGCTAGTAATACTTTAACTAAGTATTTATACTCTTTGTATATTCTCTCGAGTCACGTTTTCTTTTCTTTTTTTAGATATTTTCTTTTGGCTTTTATTCCTTTATTTTGATAGGACAGTAGACTGACAAAGAAAGAGAGAGAGATGGAGAGTGACATGCAGCAAAGGTCGTCGGGATCGGGATTCTAACCCGCGACACGCATTGCAGCCTGGGTGCCCAGACCGCCACACCAGCGGCCCGGGCCTCAAGTCACGTTTTCTAAGTACAGTACACTACAAGTCCTAGTTATTTCATATCCTAGTACTGTATCTCATCCATACATTATCCCGATATCTTTCCATCTTCTGGCAGTTCCAGAATACATGTATAATTATGGTCTGCTGCACACATGTCCACATAACCTCCAGCATGGTTGTTGAATAGATAAAGTACGCCCCCACACCCTTAATCTTTAGAATGATCACAATATCTGACATTTGATTGAATTCTACCAACAGAATTCTTTCCATATCCAGGCGCTAGCAGTGTATCTTACATACACATCGTGCCCTTCTCCGTGAGTAATGTTAAGTTCTTTTGCCCAATTTTCTTTATATATAGTTGAGGTTCCTCTAGTCTACATGCAAACAAACCTTCACAGAGAGCCTAGTATACATTTGTCATAATCATTAGCAACTTTCAACTTGGCATCTCTGTTTTTGGCATGTTTTAAACAGGCAGTTTTTTTCAAAATGTTTCTAAAATAGTAGACAAGGCAGATATACAAGCTCACAGCGCGTCACATCGTGACACTGTTTGCTTGTAGATCTGATCTTTTCGCTCATTTATCGTACAAATAAGTATATAGGGCCTCAGTGGTTAGTCAGTACCCTGACTATTTCATTTGTTTACTTGGACAAGTTACTTGGACAACAACCTGTAGATGTACGGATACAAATCAGCATGCTTCTCCAGGTCGTATTTTTCCCTGAAGTTTTGGAAATTCTGACCATTGTACATACTGCCGTAATGCCCCTGTTTGTCCATTGTTTGAGTCCTGGTTTAAATCTGGGCTCATATGCAGTCCAACTTCTTTCTCGTTTCTCTTTCCAGTGTATGTTGTTTTATTACTATGTTCCAGATTTGTACTATAAAGTTAGTGATTGGATCCAGTATGTTTTCCATTTTCATAAGTAACCTCTTGTCTGCTATTAAAGTTTGTTTCTATGTCCTTCAATCTGCGTTACACCAACATGTCAAAGGTCTTATTTGTACGGCATACAATTATTCCTTGAGACTTGGCCGTGCCATACCTCCTTTGTCTTTGGGCAGTTGGAGAGCTGCATACCTAATCCTAGGCTTCTTACCGCCTTCCATGTCCCCTTTATCCCATTCTGTGTACTGGTTCTGTGGTACCATCACCGTACCATCACAGATTCAAATAAATATAATAGTCTCAGCAATATATTCCTTTTAACCATCTCTATTATAAATCAAATCTAAAGTAAGGACCAAACATTTCTCCATGTCTTTTTATGTCCTGATTTATATGTTTTTAACAGTCTGTGCATGCATTTAGAGAATATACTGGTGCAGATGGCACCACTAAGCCTACATGGCGTCTGTGATGTGCACAAAACAGTATGCAAATGGAGATACATACAGTATAACCATGCATGCACCCACAACTGTAATAACGTACACATGTGGACGCATGGATTCCCCAATGCATAAAAAAAAAAACACGCATGTGGGCTTTTTAACCGTAATAATCCTAAGTGTGTATGCATGAGCACACAGTAAGAACCTCAGTGTACATTTAATTCTGAAAATGTACAAATGTAACCAAATGGACCCTTACATTTGTACACTCTCAGATTTAAATGAGCACTCATGATTTTACTGTGCACAGCCACACACTGGATTGTTTTTTGTTGTCTGGGTGGGTGGCTGACAGACCCCTCCGTCTATCTGTCTCGCTCTCTTGCTCTCTCTCTCTCCCACTTGCTCTGTCTCTCTCTCTCTCCTCTGGCGTCCATTACAGGACAGGCCTGCTGTCAGCGAGCTTGTATAGCCTGAGGGGAAGTTCCCATTTTGTGGGAGCATGTGGCAGGGAGCCTCCAAATCTCCTCTAATGAGCCAATATGTAGGAGGGCTAAGCCTTTGGCAGGGGTCGGCCAGAGAGTGCCGCTCCGTGCCCGCACGAAAAACAACACGCATATGTAGCCTGTTTTTCCCTGTTCACTGACATTTAAATCTGAATGAGACTTTGGTGGATTAGGGCAGACGGATAGGGGGTGGTGTTGGTGGCGTGTGCGTGTGTGTGTGTGTGTGTGTGTGTGTGTGTGTGTGTGTGTGGGAGGGGTTGGACCCACTGCCCTGACCACAAGCCACTGCTGTTTACATTCACATTTGCATATTTTGAAGTTTTGATACCTCGCCGTCTCTCACATTTACATTTTGGAGCCATCCAGTCTCGTGCTCTTATTCAAATCGCCTTAACAATCGGCAGGCAGGTGTTCCGGGGTTCACGGTCATGCTCAGACGTTGGTTGACCAAACGACATTATTGGCTGTCGCTGGGCCTTGGCCGGCGTTTAATTTGTGACCTTTCATATCCAGGACAGATACTGCCGATCCAAACCGCTAAAGGCTGCCATGCGTGAATGCAAAAAGGTGGAGGAGGAGAGGGGGAGCGGAGCCGGGTGTTTTTAAAACCGCCCCAAAATTTAGGGAGAGGCATGGGGGGACTTACCTTTGGGTGTGGTGGGGGAGAAGAGCTTCTCAGATCCTACATCGGAAACCTGGGGAACACAAGAAGAAAGACAGATTGTTGGTTGGATTCAGTTTTGTGGACTTGCTTGATTAAGTCGTTGGCCACCATTTAGCCATTTACTAGTATCACTCACGTGAATGATCAAACCCCAAAACACCATCCTAGAGAGTATGCTTTGTTCAACAGCAAAAGAAGACACAAGCTTGTAAGAAGTGTAATAACTATGCAGCATAAAGTATGTGTGACAGTAGGACATGCAACATGTTCCACTGTCTCACTCCTCACTGAGAACTAATAAGTAGCACACACTCAGTAGAACTACTGTAAGTAACTGGCAGCATAGTGCCTACATACAGTACACACCCATTTCTGCCGCCACATAACTGGCACAACCTGCTAACTAGCACAACGTCCTACAGTATGTGGCAACGTAAGATATAGGGCCTTTACTCCCATCTATCTTTTATCATTATTTTGCTGTTATCTATGCTGCTGCATTGTCTGAAGGGAGCCAAACAAAAATACGTTTACTCTTACCTCGTACCTGTACACAAGATGTAACAATAAAGTACAACCTTGGACCTTGAACTGGTAGGAACTAATGCATAGCACTTACTAACTAATGCATAGCACAGAATAGAAACATGGCATTGTCCACACATGTGGTGGTTTTAAAAACAACAGACAATACATGCGAGATCAACAGCACAGCATCACCAGCACACTTTGGATGACACACTTATTCTCCTATCATGATCACAGCTTCTTCTTCTTCTTCCTCAACTGATAGTCTGTCTCTCTGTCTGCCTTCCTTCTTCCTGTGGAGGTAACATTAGGGGGCAGTCTTGTGCCACCTGAGAGCCCTCACACACGAGGCTGAGAGCGGGAAGTCAGCATGTCAGCCATGCAAGATCAGAACACAAAGCCGTGAACGCACGCGCACGCACGCACGCACGCACGCACGCACACACACACACACACACACACACACACACACACACACACACACACACACACACACACACACCCCCCCCCCCCCCCCCCCCCCACAGGTTTACAGGGACCCTGGGCGGAAATCTCATTTTGTTTCTGTGATGTATTTGAGTGGAATAATAGGCTACAGCCCACAAATAGCATCTTGTTCTTTTAAAGTGAGAGCCGCATTTCAGATGCAACAAACATACGGCTGTAAATGGTTTCATCCACTTATGCAGAGACAATCGTTTGACCATTGTCAGGGTTGAACGCAGTTGCTACATAGTAAAAACCTGAGTTTTAATTTAAATCTTAAGTGTGTAAAATGGATTTCTTACAGATTGTTGGAACCTTGTCTGTTCTAGTATCCCTTCTTTTTTCCTATTTTGAAAGATGCTAGAATAATATGCAGATATATGTTGGTTACTTGTTCACATATGTTATTTAGATTTGTTTTTACTTGACCACAAATGCCACGAATGTTATTTAGATAGCATGTCGTTTAGACAAATTCTAGGTTTGATGTTGGCCTGGTATGCTAGTTTCTTTTTAAGTACTAATTTGTTTTCTTTGCTCTCTACTTATGTGACCATTTACACTGTTGTTGGTTGACTAGGGTTCATGCCATTTACTCTGACAGCATTTGTAAGTCGCTCTGGTTAAGAGTGTCTGCTAAATGCCTGAATTCTAAGGGTATACCATTGGTTACAGCTTCACCTAAATGCCAAACATTTAAATGTTAAACGATATAAAACAAAGACATACAATAGATGCACTGTGTTTTTCAATTTCGTGCATAACCGATAACTGATTAATTGCATGGTCAAATTAATACCGATACTGATATTCCAATACAAGTTTCCAGTTAGGGTCTACCTTGTACCTGTTATAACTGTGATTCTAGGTGCAGATGCAGACTTCAACAAAACAATGCATTCTTATTACATGATTCACGATGCACATATTAGTTCAAACAACTTAAATGTAGTAAAGATGTAACATTTATTTTAACCAACTTCCAACTTGTCTGCCTTTAGTTCTACTGTTCTAAAGTAGATCATTTTGAAATCATCCCCAGGAAACAATGATTGATTGTGTACATCACAAAAGGCCTTTTCAGCTTCACATTCAAACCTAAATATTATATTGGCAAAAAAAAAAATCAGGATATTTCACAGATACTGATTTTCGCGATATTGCATTTTTAAGGCAGATATCAGCCGATACCGATATGATGACAAATTACTTGTGCATCCCTGTTCAGAGCAAAATAAACAAATAATACAAAATAACATGCCAGGAATACATCATATATATTCCTGCATATACCTGTATAAACCTATTCTCTTGTAGTGAGAATGTAGCTGAATCAACCAGATGAGGGAGAAAATGGTGTCTGACTATCAATTGTCAGTGGAGTCACCCAGACTAAACACTGCAAGCTATTCTCCTCTCGTGCCTCACATGTGGACATGTGTAAATCCTGGCATATCCTTGCCGAATCAAACCCTCCATACATTACTACAAATATACACAGCTACCGCGCAGCAGACGCTACACATTTTCAACACTAAGAATAGAGTCGGTAAACTGCAGACCACCTGGCATTGTCAGATAATTTATGTGGCGACACAACCTTCTGCGTTTGAGGAAGGTGATATTAACAACAAACCTCCTCCGTAGCCTTTGATCTCAGCCTATATGCGGAGGGATTTATATGTAAACCCATGATTTGACTCCTGCTGCGTTAGCTCCCCTCTCTCACTTGTAAAAAGAGGTAACAGAGGTTAGGAGCTGAACATATGTTCTACCCAAAGAGGGGCCAGGTGTCCTTAACCGCCATGATTGTATTTTATATACAACACAAAAGCAAGCATATGTAAAGTATAAGCAGCGAATCAGAGAGACAGGGAGCACACGAGCACACGAGCACAAGAGAGACGGAGCAAATGAAAAAGCAAACGATTGTGTAAACACAGATGGCTGTCCTTGGCATCCTGCGTACTCCCATCTACAGTATTTTGAGGACATCCTCTTCTTTCCAAAGACCTCACAATAACTCTGTACGCTGTCACTGTTCTGTGTTTGTGGGCGAGGGAGGGTGTGTGGGTATGTGGGTGGCTCTGCGTACGTGTGTGAGCGTACGTGTCTGTATGTTTCTTTGTGCCAACGTTTCGTCTGAGCACCGAACACCACAACCGCACTCAGAAATACAGCAACGAATCTCCCCACCCAGAAGTATCAAACAAGGTCAATACGAGAAAAAAAAACATCTTTAGTTTCGTTTTTTTTTTTTTGGTCTCTGCAAACGTTCGTCGACGAGGGCAGAGGGAAGTGAAAGCTCAGCATAGAGAAGGTGGTGTTTGGTTTCCTCTGACAGTAGACGAGGGGAGAGGCGAGGCAAGGAGACGGGAGAGGAGAGCAGAAGTGAGCAGAGGAAAGGAGAGCCGAGCAGTGAAGACGCCATGAGAGCAAGAGCAAAGGAAAGGAGATGAGAGCAATGGAGAGACGAGAGGAGATGAGTGCAGAGAAAATCAG
The DNA here is from genome assembly GCF_963454915.1 of Gymnoscopelus microlampas. NCBI lineage: Eukaryota > Metazoa > Chordata > Actinopteri > Myctophiformes > Myctophidae > Gymnoscopelus > Gymnoscopelus microlampas. Next base: position 36,965,321 of record NC_139941.1, read on the forward strand.
AGAACAGTATGATGGGGAGGAGAGTAAAACAGGGGAAGCGGAGAGCAGAGGGGAACAGAGGAAGATGGAAGACAGGACATGAGAGGCCAGAGCGGAGACCAGAGTACGAGATAAAGAAAGAAGCAGGGAGACGAGAAAGAGGAGAAGAGAAGAAAGGAGAAGAGAAGACAAGAGAGGAGAGCAGGAGGGGGGGGCAAGTGAGATGAGATGAGGAGAGCAGAGGAAAGCAAAGGCGAGACAAGAGTGTTGTGTTCATTGCCCTCTTTCAGTCTCCCAGAACCGGGGCGCCAGCCCAACAACACAGACTCTTTTGTTAGCTTTGGACAACATTAAACGCTCCAGTACCAAGCCTTAGCACCGCAGCACAGCACAGCACAACCTCAGCCCTGATTCATGGTCCCGGAGGCCCCTGGGTGAAAAAAGAATAAAACATAGGGGGCTCAGGATGAAATGAAGCTTGGCAAATGGATACAGAAGTCAGCTCGGGGGCTCACTCACAGTGGCACAGGGTCACGAAAGCGGAAAAAAAGAGAAAAAAAGAGAAGGGGATCCTTTCACGCGGTAGCCCGCTATGACTGTTAAAACAACTGTTATGACCAGAGCTGTTAACCGAGAGAACAGACGAGACGCAACATTTTCTCCCTGTGAAGGAAAAGGTAAACCATACTTTGGTCGAGTGTACGTCACCTAGACGAACCATGCCATATCTATTTATTCCTGCCCAGACCGCTTTGACTATGCGAGTATATAACCCGTTTTAAATGTTCCCAAAAACACAGCGGCTACACCGACAACAACCGATATTTAGGCTTTTAGCACTGCGTTTTGCACCTGCCAAGTCTGTATGAGTCAGTCAGTATAATCCACAATTACAAGGCTGCCTTACAAGAGCACTTCTTAAAAAGGCATGTCAAAACAAGAGCCCTGATTCGTTGGCAAGCTGTTGCGTGTTTTCGCAGAACTTTTTTCTGGGTTTTCGCCGGCTGGCCAAGTTGACATTTTTCTGCGGGGGCTGTAGCGCTGTTCTGGAAGCTGAGGCTGCCTGCAGTCTCGGCTCACAAAGAGGTCACGTATAACAAATCCTTCACACTCTCTTTGTTGAGGCGAACTCAGGCGGCCATCAAAAACAGACAGAGAGATGAGACGGGGGAGGGAACAGAGAGGAAGAGAGGAAGAGAAAGAGGCAGACAGAGGGGAATAAAGAGGAGCAAAGGCCAGGTTTTCTAAAGGAAACTGGAATGGGGGGGCTCTACCCATAAAAAAAATGAAGGGGGAAATTCAAGCCACATTGCCTGGGAGCCAAAAAGCCCTTGGAGCGAGCCGCAGGAACCCTGACCTTTTCGCGGGGGCCGTCTGCTATTCGAGCCTGGGGCTTGGTGGGGCCATGGGCCTACCTCTCTACCTCTCTGGGGGCCCGTCGGCAGGCCTCAGCTTTCCTTCCCTATTCTATTCATTAGCCATGCTTTATGATTCAGCTTCCTCTGAGCCACACAAGAGCTCCCTGAGGAAAGAAGCCTGAGCTGCAGAGAGAGAGAGAGAGAGAGAGAGAGAGGAGGGGGGTGACAGAGAGCGGGGAAAAGGAGAGGTGAAAAAATGCAACGAGGAGGTCATGGGGGCTCAGTCAGGGCCCCTGCTCTCAGCAGCTGTGAAATCCTCCCGTTTCCTTGTCGAGCACAGAGGGAGAGATGGGTGTGTGTATGTGTGTGTGTGTGTGTGTGTGTGTGTGTGTGTGTGTGTGTGTGTGTGTGTGTGTGTGTGTGTGTGTGTGTGTGTGTGTGTGTGTGTGTGTCTGTGTGTGTAGGTGTGTGCGTATGTGTGTGTGCGTGTGTGTGTGTGTGTGTGTGTGTGTGTGTGTGTGTGTGTGTGTGTGTGTGAGAGAGAGAGAGAGAGAGAGGGAGAGAGGCAGAGAGAGACGAGTGTTAGAGAAGGAGGGTGGTGGTGGTGGTGCTAGGCTAGCAGTAGTAACCCCACCAATGGAGTGGGTCATCTCCCCAAAGAGCCACACGCGGGAGCATAATTCCCAGATTTAGGGAATGGCAAATTACAAATTACACTGTTATTTGTTTTAAAAAGCCCCCACTAGCTCCCCCACACACCCGAACACCAGTGACTTATTGGCTGCATAAATCTCTGGATAATAGCAGAGCGGCATAGCAGGGAGGGGAGGGTGCAGAAAACCCTCTCGCCAGCATTAAGGGAGACATTTACTGCCAGGCATTCTCAGCTTTTGCTGCCACAGCAAAGAAACGAGGAAGGGAAAGAAACGAGGAAAGGAATGGGGGGGGGGAATCTTTGGCAATTTTCACATGTCCACATTGCTTTTACTTAACAACACCGCAAGCTAATTAATTTAGAAAATCTCTCCGACAAGCTTAATTGCATACTATTTTTTTCTCCCAGCAGTTAAAACGGCTTCCATGCTTCATTTCTGCACGACGACTGAGTCTGATTTGAAACACGTTCAGCGACACGAGGGAAGGCAAGCGAGGGCGGTAATCAACCCAATGACCTTCAGGCATGAATTTATGAAAGGCATTGATCAGTGTATGGCTGTGATTTCACTGAGACAGGAAGGTCAGCAATTACCCAGATTCAATTAACCTCATTTAGTGAAAGACTGCTGAGAGACCAATTTCTCTTCACCACCCCCTCACCCCGACTTCCCACACACACACACACACACACACAGACACACACACATACTCTCGCGCACATAACAATGTATGCACGCAGGCACACTAACAAACACACAGCCCAACCCGCTGGGCTGGCTTTATATCAAAGAACCCACACGGCTGGGCAAGCAACTACCTTTTGATCTACAAGCCCCTATTGCATGCTCTGCATTCCTCAGAGGTGAGCGAATTATTTTTACAAAATGTTAGAAAAGGAGAAAGAAGCTAGGATAGAACATATACCACGGCTGGAGGTAAACGCCAAATCTCGAACAAATGGATTCCAAATCAAATATATGAGCGTGAAAAGAAAACAAACAAACAAACAAGCAAACTCCACCCGGCTTCAAAAAAAAAATCCTTTCTACACAAGCTGGCAGGTGCTATCACAACAACAACCACAGAGTGAAAACAAAGGAATAGCTCACGGTGGGCCTTTGTTGTGGGTCTGCGCCTGTGAAGCTGGTAATTATGGTTTATTTCTGAGTCATTTGGCGTGCACTCTTCTTGTTCTTAAGCAACCTGTTTGTACAGAGAAGTTCCTCTCAATGACAAGGGCCGACATTACACTCACTACAACCCACGTACAGCGGACAAAATTCCATTTAATTGTATTGTCCTACTACATTGACGCGCTGTGCTTAATGTGAGGTTGTTGTCACATTAATGTGACTTAAATTATACACCGATATGTTCCTCCACCAATCTCATCAAATGAAATTTCCAAACAGCTATTGTTTATAGTGAATTAAGTGATTATGTGCTTTAGGTCCTTGCTCGAGAAATACTTTTACATGAACATCAGGATGATGTGTGTGTTTTGAGTGTGTTGAGGTTATCTGTGCACGTTATCTGTGCAGGTGAGCATATTTCAGTGGGTTGTTAAGCATATGAATTAATGACTGTGTAGCAGACCTTTTGAATTTATGGGTGGGAGAAGATAACCGTATTATTATAATTTCTCTTGTATCCCATTGTATGATTTATACATTGTTTTTTACAGCATCGTCCCTGAATAAATAATTACGGCGATCTTTTCCATAAGTGGGTTTCTAACACAATGTAATAGATCTCTTCAAATGTATACAAGCCCATATGTAACCATAAACCAACTACTGTATAAATACCAACACTGCTACAGTGGTACACGATATAAACTATCGTTTAATTGAGCATGCTAAAACAGCCTATAAATCAAAGACCTCACATCATGGTTGCATAGTTCCCTGACAGCCAAATGAGTGAGTTTATTTGATGCCTCCAGGGAGGAGGCACTTGACACTGTAGTATATCACTGCTAGCATGGTTAGTCTGGGCTCTGCAAAGCAATGGAATGATGTAACGCAGAGCCACATGGAAATATCAGAAGACCAGAGAGAGAGAGAGAGAGAGAGAGAGAGAGAGAGAGAGAGAGAGAGAGAGAGAGAGAGAGAGAGAGAGAGACAGAGACAGAGAGAGACAGAGAGAGAGAGAGAGGGAGAGGAAGCAAGGGGATAGAGAAGGATTAAGGCAGGAAATAATTAATTTATCTTGCAATAAATGCAAGATAGATGGGGGGCAGTGGGTGCATGGTGCAGTAGGGGAGGGTACCCACATACTGGCATGGACAAGCAAGTTCTCAATTAACCCTGGCACCACCTTTCTGCCACTGGACCCCCAACCTCGGCTCAACCTGACACCTCCCATCGACACTCGCACGCACGCACGCACGCACGCACGCACGCACGCACGCACGCACGCACGCACGCACGCACGCACGCACACACACACACACACACACACACACACACACACACACACACACACACACACACACACACACACACACACACACACACACACACACACACACACACACACACACACACACACACACACACACACACACACACACACACACACACCTCACGCTTGTGCTAATTCGCTGTCCTGCTCACCGTTTTATCACTGTCAGCTTCCTCCTTCACTGCCCTGACCTCCTCTCCATTTCCCTCTGTCCCTCTGTCACCCCTACAGTTCTCTTTCTCCCTACCCTGGTCTTAGAAGGACGGGATGTCATGTCACCAAAGCCACATCGGGGTTGGGGGAGGGTGGGTGCAGTAGGTTCTTTCCTTTTATCTTTCCTTTGCCGTTTGCCGTGCACATTACAGTCATGTCAGGAGGTGCCTACTGGGCAATATGATAACTATTTCACAGTGAAATTGTCTTGGAGAGAATAAAAGAACAACGTTTTTTTTTTTACGATGTCAGAGGTAAATTACCTGAGAATTTAGCTGAGCTTCGTCAATGGCCCCTCAGGTACCCTTAGACCTAATCACTGCTAAACGGGTCAGAATGTTCTCTTGGTTAACTACTTTAACCCTATACTTACTTTGTTGTGCGACACACAGCGAAAATAGCCATGCTCACAACGCATCACATTGTGACACATTGTAAGCTTATAGACCAGCGGCTATTTCTGCCATTACTTTGAGATTTTTTGAAAAATGCCAATGCCCAAAATGTCCAAAATACGGACGCCACGTTGAAAGTGGTTAACAGAGCACCAGCATCTCCCTGAGATGCATAAGTATTGCATATTATTATTATTATTGCTATAATGCTTTATCAGAGAGTGCAGAAAGACAGAAAACCAAGGGCAGAGATAGGAGAGACAAAGAAGTCTGGGACTTGGATTTGAACTCGGCTCCTCGTGGCTCACAAGACATGGTCTGTGAGCCACCAATATTGCATGTATTATGAACAACTAACGCCGCGTTATCCGTCAATGCTAAATGTTAACGACTTATGCTAGGTTAGCGATTAATGCCACGTTAGCTGTGCATGGCGGGGCCCAGGGCCCCCTGACGGCGACGGGGACACCAAATTAATTATCTCTCCCTTGCATTTGTCCTTCCCCCTCACACACCCTCTCCCCCCCCCCCATCCCTCCCTCACTGTTCCAGAAACTTAATGACCTCCCCAGCGGTCGTTTATTATAAGCTACAGTAGCGCTACCATTTTCCCAGGAACTACCGGGCCAGCAAACGGGGAACTACACCCCCCCTCCCACCACCAGCATGTCAGAACAAGTGTGGGCCAGCAAGACTTCACTCCCCCACAAGCAGGAGGGAAAATACATACACACACACAGAGATGGAAACCTCCCACGTAAACTGTCAACTACTGGGCCCTGAACCTCACCTCCAGCATCATTAAGATGGTAATGAATTCCATAGTGACCGTCTCTGCACAGAGTGCACACACATACACCTACAGTACATCTACTCACAGCAGGTATGCATGCACTCACACACACACACACACACACACACACACACACACACACACACACACACACACACACCCACAGCTTTTTACATTTAGCACTAGCCCTTTCAACAGCTGGCTGACATGTAGGCTATGTGCATGTGCACATATGTGTAAATCTCTTCACACTTAGACCTCAGCAACATTTTGTGTGTGCGCATGTATGCGTGTGTGTGTGCGCGCATGTATGCGTGTGTCTCTCCTCTCCCTAGCAACAGAGGCAGGGAAATCTATGCCGCGAGCTGAGGGGCTCCAGCTTTGTGTAAAATATTACCCATCATCACCCTTACCTTCTCCCCCTTCCCCCTCTTCCGTCTCCTTCCCTCCCTCCCTCATACTCCCCCTTCCCTGTCCTTCTCCCCTTCACTTTTCCTCCCTCCTCTCCTCCTCTGTACCCTTTCCCTGCTCTCCCCTCCTCCTGTGTTTCACTCCTCTCTTCTCCCCAGGCTGTCTGGGGGAGCAGTTGCTGGCCCTTATCAGGGCCGCCTGTCAGTTTCATATACAAATTAGCGCTGTATCGGGGGGAGAGCAGGGGCCTTGTTTCATCAGCAGGGAGGAGAGGAGAGCAAGCTAGAGACGTACAGAGAGAGAAAGTGAGAGACAGAAGGGCAGAGGGAGAAACGCATCACATTAAAATGTTTCTTTACACTGTAGACAGACTGAGAGACGGCTCACAAATCAAAGCATCCACCGCCAGAGGAGTTGTGAATGCGTGCGTGCGCGTGTGGTAGTTTGAGGGTGAGTGGAGGTGGTGCAGGTGGGCCAGTCCCATGCTCAAAACAAACCAGAATAAAGAGAAATTAAATGAGAGAAAATTAACGCACAAACACCACCACTATTTCCTGGAGGGCCGAACCGTGGAGATCGGTGTGTGTGTGTGTGTGTGTGTGTGTGTGTGTGTGTGTGTGTGTGTGTGTGTGTGTGTGTGTGTGTGTGTGTGTGTGTGTGTGTGCGCCTGTCTGTCTGTGTGTGCACTCACACGCGCAGAGGTGAGTACGTGGGTGGGCAGTCAATCCAATGCACTGTGGTCCCAGGAAGAACAGAAATACAACAAATAAACGAATATTGTGCAATATAATATAACAGCAGTGGTGTCACAGTCAGTCAGTCAGCCTGCCAAATTTCTCACAGGAAATAAAATGAGGGCCATGTGGACCCATTTCCCCTCAGCACTGTCTCAACCAGAGTTTATGAGCATCAACACCCGCCAAGACAAAAACATCAGTGAAGCGTCATTGTTAAGTGACATGGGGTGCAATGAGCCTCGTGGCAATGAAAGCAGACAAATCATCTCGACCGTCGTTCCCCATTTGACGCCCCAACGCATTGCCATGATATGAGCTTCAGCCAGTATTTATAAAACCGTACTGTAGGGATGGGACGATATGAAAATTACATGTCACGATTATTGTGGCAAAGATAATTGCGATTAACGATATTATTGCGATAATCAAAATATACTTAAAACTTAAAATGGCACTTTTGTTAAGCAGTTGAACACCCAGCATCCCTATTCTGGGGGGAACGTTCTGCTAAAATAGCCGATCTGCAAGCTCACAACGCTTGTAGATCTGCTATTTTTGGTGAATCGATTTGTGTAGAGTGAAATAAGAGCGTACCAAATGCGCTCTTTACAGGTCCGTTTTATCAAGAAAGTATAGAGGGTTTAAGCGGTACTGAATTTGCAGCGCAACAAAAACTAATTAACCCTAGTGTGTGACGGAGGAAAATTTCACGATAAATTCCAATCTCCACGATACGATTATTTTTATCACGATAAACGATAATAACGATTATCATCCCATCCCTATACCATACTGTATGTTTAAATAATGTACACGCATCTCTCCATCCCTATACATTGCTGTCAGGTGTGGTGGTGTAGGGGCGGCTAGAGGAGGGGATTGTATGGTGGCAGAAATGTTGATAACAGTGAGATAGTGTTATCTATGCCAGGAGGAGGTGAGATAAGGGTCAGAGAGGCACGGCACAGACACACATACATTGTACAGTCCTGCTTAACACCCATGGCAACGAGATGGGGAGTGGAAATAAAGAGAGAGAGAGCAAAGGAGACGGACAAACAGAGAGGGATGAGAGGGGGAGAGAAAGATACATCGCCAGAGTAAAAAGGGGGACAGTAAGGCAGGCAGGGAGATGAAAAATATGAGTGAAACAAGAGGAGGCCAGAGATAAGGGCCACGGCAGCAGTAGCCTGGTTCGGCACGGCATGACTGAGTGCGGAAAGGGGGCTGTGGTGGCCTTCCTTCCCTCTTTAATGTCAGAATGTGTGCCAGCAGAGATAAGGGCTTCAGGTAATCTCCTGGAGGAACCAAGGGGGTTGTGGGGAGAATTCTTCATTATCTCCCCGGGCCTGATAAGGATCAGACTACTGCTTGGCTCTGGCCAGCTCTCTTGGACCGCTCAGATGGCTGACAGGTCCCATTTATAAGTCACAAGTCTTTGTGGGCCATGCCGGTCGACAGTCAGTCGAGTGTCTCACTATATAGTTACAGGCCTAATTGTGAGGTCAAGTGTTCAAATCTGGCTTGTGACCAGTGACACAAGTAATCCCCTCTCTGTCTCTCCTCCTGTCTTCTCACCCCTCAAGCAGAAATGCCTTAAAAATCTTTCATCGAATCCGGCTGGTGATGACGTGTGTCATTCTTTCTTGTTCTCTCACCATTCGACTGTCCATTAACCCTGACATTCCTAATTTGGGAAAGTCATTAATATTGTCAGAACTTTATCAGAGTACCGATGCCTTGTGAGCTTGTAGACAAAGCATGTCGTAAGACAAAGCATATAGGTCTTATATTTGTAGTTAAAACAGAAATGCTTTTACAGCATTTCTGTAAATAGTACTTTTTACCCAAATTCCACCTTTCTATGATATGAGCCAGTACCATAGACTGTATAAATGAGATGGACAAACCCACTCCGCTGCTTTCTACAGACCGAAAATGAAGCCGATTGTTCCAAGACTGTAGGTCCGCCATCTTTCACTACGCGTCAGAATGAGACCAGACCATTATTGGTTGGGTAGCTTGTCAATCAAGAGCGGGGGGCGGGGAATGAATGCTATTGGTTGTGTAGCTTGTCAATCAAATCATCCCGCCCCTCCTAGAGAATAGCCTACTTTATCGTCAATTTTATAATAAATAGGACCATAATTTAGCAAAACGCATATCCTGATGATTGAAAGGAGACTTTAAACTAGCAACTGGAAGCATATAGAATTTATGACAATTTTTATTACAGTAAGAAAATCTAGTCTAAAGTTTGTCAAAAAACCCATTCACTTGCGTTAAAATAAATTCTTTCTGACACCGCAGGTCGGCGCAGGGTAAAACAGCGCCACTCTGGCCATTTTGTCGGCCTCATCGTAAATATCTAAGACTTGCCCCTTGGCCAGTACCCACGTAATATTTTTTGTCGTTAAGCCTTAATGATAAGACATGTGCTGAACGGAACGGAAGCTAACGGAACGGAATAAAACGCGGAAAAAGATAAGATCAAATAGCCTGTTTATTGTCCAAAGGTAGAACATTGCCGGTGGTTTCACAGTGGTAGAATAAAAAAATACAATAAACATAGCTACCATCAAACACTGTAAGCCAAGGACAACAAAACAGAGCCTGAAGTGCATATTTCACTTCTAGTATTTAGAAAAAGGAGCACCTCTTGCCCATGCTTTCGCACAGTGCAGCAGGCAATCATTGTTGCTGTGGAGAGAAGAAGAGGATCCTGGAGGAGATGATAATAATATTCCTAGCCCGAGAACCATTTTGCTGCAGTAGAGCAACATCCTAATAGACACACACACACACACACTCTGCCTGGCCCGCCATGACATAATCGCCCTGCAGAGGGCTGCAGGCAAGCTTGGTAGGCAAACCACCCTCTCACTGCAGCTTGTTAAGAGAAAAGGTGGCCTTAAGCGTTGCTCGAAAGAAAAACGCAGACTTCTTTTCATTTCACCCTCCACATCCGTACAGTGTCAAGATGAGTCATGCTCCATCTCAGAGCTACAGGAGTCATAATCTTGTCTTATTTCTCTCGCACCGTCTCTCTCTCTCTCTCAAAACCGCTCTGTGAATGTGACTTGGACTCACCAAGAGGAAGTAAAGGGGAAAGGGAGCAAAAACAAGAAAACAACCTCCACTTGGATGGCATCGTAAATAATGCAGCGAAGGAAAAAGGAGAAAAAAAAAAGTTCTGTGACCCTTTCCCTCGCCTCAGCCCCCACACACTCTCACACTCTCTCACACACACACACACACACACACACACACACACACACACACACACACACACACACACACACACACACACACACACACACACACACACACACACACACACACACACACACACTGCATTTCCACTGCAGCGGAGAGACACAAAGAAGCAAAAGAAGAGGCAGAGAGAGGTGGATGGCAGGGTGTGCGCGGTGTACAGCAGACATCGGTTGGTTCCTCTAGGCACAGACTACTTTAATGAGAGGAAAAGAAAATGTGTTAGAGGGAGGCACATCTCGCCCAGCCCTGCAAGCCACGTTGAGTAATATGAATCATCTCGCCCTCTCTAACACAAATAAATGTTGCACTAATGCACAGTGGGAGTACAGGGCTCCTTGCAACCTCCTAAACCCCTACATACACACACACACACACACACACACACACACACACACACACACACACACACACACACACACACACACACACACACACACACACACACACACACACACACACACACACACACACACACACACACACACACACACACACATTCACAGAGTAGATCCCACCACAATGACCCCTCACATTTCGGCCAAGCTCTGCGCTTGCTCGGGCTCACAAGCTGTAGTTTCATGGTGAGAGGGAGTCGCTGTTGGCGGTTATTAACAACATATCTACCAACAGCCGTCCCGTCTACCAACAGCAGGGGAATTCAGGCAAGGTGGAGGTGTGCGCACGGGGACATTCAGCAATTCCACCTGGCATCCCACTTGTGTGACAGCCACTGGCACGAAAAGTAGGCCAGCCTCTTAAGGATCAATACGGCCACTTGTCTCGCAGACAGACTGGGAGCGGGGGGGTGGGGTGGTTGAAGCAGAGGTGGGGGCAAGAGGCGCGGGGTGGAAAACAGAAAATGACAGGGTCAGGAGGAGCTGACATCCCTAGCTAAACCCCTTACCCCTCCACCCTCACCACTCAAACAACATACACCAGTCAGCTAGCCGTGCTAGCGTAAACAGACACGTTCTGCGCTATATAAAGGAGGTGCAGAAACCAACCCCCCCCTCCTCCTCATCCTCCTTCTAAGCCCCTGGGGTCACGTTGGAAAGGGAACGAGGAACGTTAAGTGGAATTCACTTTTAAAGCGGACACCGGGACTCGGGTTACCGGCAGCTGAAAGACAAGCTGCTCCCGGAGGCCTTGGGCCATGCAAGGGTTGGACGGGACACCCGATGCTCCGGCAGGCAGGCAGCCCCCTCTAGAAATACCTCCACCCCTAGTCAGCTGCCCTTATAAATAGAGGAGAGGAAAGATGGAGGGGAGGTTGGCGGGGTCACCATACTTTCACACCGACACTGTAAACTAATCAGGATTTTACAGTGTAGGGCCTGTGGTGCTTGAGTGTGCATTAGAGCATCTTGTCTGCTTATAAATCTACCACAGTGAAGCCAAATGCAGCCTTTCATGTGTAAAGACAATGACGCGTTTCAATGGAGAATGGAACATCTCCATGTTGACTTCCATCTATCTTCCATAATAAATGCAAAAGAATATATATTTTTTTTGCATATTATGATTATGTTGACAATTATAATAACATTATTGATATATGTATGAATAAGCAAAGTCAACAATAATACAGCTGATCATAGTGAATAATAGTATTATTCTAATATTATTCGCTGGCACATGATATATAATGTAGCTCTTTATTCTGCTGCCAAAAACAGTAAACGGAGGTCAGATTGGCAGGGGGAGGCAAAGATATAAGGTTTTACTGCTGGAATATAAAGTGATGAGAGAAGGGCAATAGTTATGTGAGTCTAGCATTAATTAAATATAGCAAAACCATCCCCTCCAATGCATGGTAGTCCCACAGCTGTGTCACTACTCTGCAACATATATTTTCACTATTTAGACTATGGTGCAGTCTGTTTTATGGATGTCTTTATTCGTTCCACTGATGTGTGTACATGACACGTTCTTGATTCACTGGTGACATGGGAGCCACTTTATGATTGGAAAAGTAGGTGTGTGTATGTGCGTGTGTGTGCGCGTGTATGCAGACGATTCCCCTGACATACATACATATATCTCTTTCATGACACGCCATAGCTCTCAAGCGCTTCTGTCATTGGCAGTCCCAGATGTGTGACTTTACAGGGGGGCGTTGGTGCATATAAATAAACACGATGACATATCAGTGGGACATGCCATAGAGATTTTGCTCTTTGTGGGTTGGGGGGGGGGCATGGAGGGGTTAGGGGCTAACAGTGTTCCTCCAGCACAGGCCAGTTTAACGTTGACGCGACAACTGCAGCGGCCTTGTGAGAGAGCTTATGGCTTTAGGCTTCACACCTACTGTTTAACGTCACCTACGCCATACCGCACCAATGCGCACCATGCTCTGACCTTGTGACAATGAGACTATGTGTGTATGTATTTTAACTGACAGTTTTTAGTTACACAATTGTCACAGCCAGTAGAGTAGAGTAGAGTAGTAACACAATAATAATAGAAAAATATGTTTCTCAAACAGTGGGTTGGAATGATGTGTGATGTTCTAACGCCTAATTTATGCTTGGGGGACAAAATGCGGTGCATCATGTCACAAAAGAATTGCAGAATTGTGTTTGTTTGCTTGTTTTTGTTTTCTTTCGTTGAGTGACATGTCACACAGCACACTTTTTTGTCTAACCATAATTAGGCTTTACAAAACTGTGGATGAAAAAAAAGAAAGAAAGACCTCTAGCTTTCAAACGTACATGGAATTCAGACAGAACTCCAATACACTGAAATTTAAGTGGAAAAAAAAACTCCAATACACTGCAGCATTTATATACTACATACTATTTGTAAACTATCTCTTCTCCCTTACGTGGTCATTTCAGGATATAATTACAGCCAGATCACTCACTCTGGCACTCTCTTCAATTGGCTCCTTGAAACGTTGCTCTGGGATAAAAACATGCCAATGTTAACCACTTAAGCCCTGTTTTCAAAAGATTTTCAAAACATTTCGATTTTGTTTGAAAATAGCTTCTTTTTTTAAAATAGCCCACAACAAATTCCATGCCGACATGCTGTGAGTGTTTAGATCCGTTAGAGAACTTTTGAAAATGTTTGCCTATAATGGCATGCCCAAAATAAGGAGGCCTGGGTTACAGTCGTTAAAATATTCTGTCAGAGAAAAGGGTATACCATGTCAACTTTGTTCTTTTGCAATGTATCAGTGAACTCTGCGTAAACCCCATGGCAGTTATCTCTCTGATTATAATGTAGCACCTGTGGAGGAATCTGATCTGGCATCTGTCGGAACACAAATCCCCGGACAGGCCAACAGTATGCAGGGCAGGGGAGCAGGGGAGGAGGACAATCTTGATGGGTTTGCGCGGCTGAGGCGGATTTATGAGCAAGCTGCAGAGGAGAGGACCGTTAAAAGCCAGTGGCCATGCCAAGCATATGCAGAGCAGCCATCGCTCAGGATTAAAATATAATGAGGCAAGTAAATGCAACTTTGTCTTACATGAGTCCCTAAATTATTCATGCAGAGAGAAACAACAACAGGCAAAAGAGATTTTCCCTAGAGCACTAATACCCTTTTCCGAGTCGCTCACGGTGGCGACGATGAATATCTTAGTGCTTGTTAAAAGCTTTGTTTTTCCTTGGGACTCTCAGGCTGGGGGGGTGGAGGGGATGGTTGGGGAGCTACACATGGATTCTGATGAGCAAAGAGGACTTCACTTCCTGTATCTTGGCCCCTGCTGAGGTTATTGGCGTGCACATGTCCATTATGGCTCGTATTGATTTTTTGAGCAGTGAGTATGGGAAAAGGCAAGGTTAAACAGCTCATTGCCACAGCGCCACATCGCTTTAACAAAGCTGTTTCCTGTCAATAAAACAAACGCAACCATTATGTTCTCAAACTACCTCTTAAACGCCAACGCGTCTCCCCTTTCAAAAAGGGAAGCTGTCCGCTCATGCAGCCGAATGTCTAAGTGATGCCGACATTTAATTAATTGTGTCATTTACCAACTGCCACCTGTCTATTATTTTTAAAGCCTTAAACAAACTCTATGACGCCCCTTCATTAGCTGTCACATCAATTCGACATCTGAGAATAAAGTAAAAACCTTCAGTCAGGCTCAGTTTGCTGAGCAGTAGATATGCTGGCAGGTGGAATCAAGATCACAGCTGTTATGATCAAACGCTCCCTTTCCCACATTTTGTATGAATCTTGGGATTAGCACATGCCCTGAATTTGCAATAGCTCTTTGTGCGCCATTCAGTGCTCAGTGGAGAAGAAATGAAGCAGATTGGTGGAGGTTATCCAAAGCACTGTTCGCATAATATCGTATCTGTTTGCGCAGCGAGGACATCAGAAGTGGCACAGAACTGCTCTCTTTACCATCTTTCCCAAAATTACCTTTAAAAACTACATTTATTCACCACTTTCAGATATCACAGATATCCCTATTTTGGGCATGTCATTATAGGCAAAACATAACGTTTTTCTTAGATTTGTTATCTTTGGTATTCATCGTACATCAGCCCTATACAATATATAGGGCTTACAAGGTTAAAAATATAACAAAAAATATGAATAACTGGACTACATCACGGAGGATCCAGGCTGCATCCAGAGAGGAAGCAACCACTGAAAGCAGCCTCATCTGCCTCCTACACTCATCTCTTCTATACCCCCCACTGCACCACCTCTCTCTCTCTCTCTCTCTCTCTCTCCCTCTCTCTCTCTCTCTCTCTGCTGCTTAAAAGCTTTAGCCGAGAGAGGGGGGATTTAATCAAGTGTTAAAAGCTACAAGGCTGTAAGGCTGGGCACAGCGGGCTATGAGGGGGAGGGAGGGAGGGAATTGTGGGTGGGCAAATCTCGCTTGCGGGCATGTCTTCTTCACGCTCCTCTTGCTCATTGTTGTTATTCCCAGACAACGAGAGTCCTTGTTGAGCACTGCCTGTGATTGTTTGGGTCCGTAGAGAAAGCAACAGCTACTGTATTGTTGCGAGGCAGCAGAGGGAGAAGAGAGGGGGCGGGAGGACACCTTTAAAGTCCCTGCCGCCGGTGTCTTTTCACCTTGCTCAGGTGCTGCCAGCAGGGAGTGGTTGTCCCACCTGGCCCTGTTATGAACCTAACGCTCACTCCTGTGTTTAATTGGACACTTGGTATGGTTCAGTGCACCCCTGAGCCTTCTCCCCTTCCCCAAGTACCAAGTAGTCTTAAGTCTCCGCCCAGGCCGCCACCCACCACCTCTGATTGACAGGTCACTGGCGGGCGGGTGGGGTGCGGGGTGCGTGGGGTGTGAGGTGAGGCCTTCTGGAGGAGTTACCTCCCACCCACCGAAGATCAATACCTCCACACGCAATTAGAGGAGCCGAAACAGATGGGCTCGCAGGCTTCAACGACTCACTGCCTATACCACCCACTACCATGCCTCACCTCACACACACAAACAGGACACACACACACACACACACACACATATTCCAGAGGGTAGAGACCTATCACATCTCCTGGCTGACTGGTACTGGCAGACACATTCTGCTGTTGGGTCTCTAAAGGCTAATTTAGGAGATTGTTGAAAATGTGTTATATTCCGGGAGCGACAAAATTTAGATTAGCCATAAGGGTTCATGCTAACTTAGCAATACTTCCAGAGCAGTCGATGCAGGCAGTGGTGATGGGGCAGTGGAAACAGTAGCCCACCCCGATATACACATGGACACACACACAGTACCCCATGGGGAGAGACCTTAAACCGGTGTTTCTGACAGCTACACTTGTTCTGTAGAACCTCCTACCCCGCCATACCCACCCCTCAGTCACTAACAGGTGGCCTGTCCGTTCCCCACAGCAATGTCACTTGCCAGACATGGCAGCCCAGTCACATTCAGCTGGCTTCGGCTGCAACACAGACCCTGAGAGAGTGATGCATACAAAGACTGCACAGCGGAGGAAAACGGGGGCCGGGGGTACAGGACGGAGAGACGGAGAATCTCATCCAATCAAATGAATCCCACTCTAAGCACAAGTGACAGGTCTTGTTTGGGGATGTCCCCACACAGGGGCCTCCTGAAAGGCCATGAAGGGCCTGCTGCCTTGTCTCTCTGGCTCTGGCTGCGAGCGACACATTGTGGGTGGGTGTGTGGATGGGTGGGCGAGAGAGAGAGAGGGAGAGAGGAGGGGAAGGAAAGGGAGACATGTCTGATTTGGCACCATAGCTGAGAGTGAGAGCAGCCCAATTATATTTCCTCTCCCTCAAGAGCTAGCCGACCCCCTCTGGCAGAGAGAGACATAGAGAGAGAGAGAAGGCTCTGCCATCCCTTCTCCTTCAAGACAATGCGGATAAATAAATGACAGGCCCGTCAGGGCCTGGCCCCGGCCTCCCAGAATACATTGCAGTAGCAGCCGCCCCGCTTGTCTCCCTGCCTGCCTATCCATTCCCCTTCCCCTGGTATTACTGCAGATAGACATTTTTCACATTATTATCGTTGCGGCGTCTGCGTGCCCTGTTCGCTCGCTGAGTCGCGGCTGATGACGGACAGTACTGCAGGCAGAGCGCTGGGAAGGAGATGGGCGAGAAGTGTCTCTTGTCAAAGTCAACATGCTTAGCAGAAATTTAACAAGTTCCCTGGGCTCTCTGTCTCTCTCATGGTGCAGGGAGCCACAGGACAGCGCCTGTTGACAAGGCCTGGGCGTGTCACTGTCACTGACACTTGATAGGTGGGAGAGAATGGAGAGAGCAGACAGAGAACAAGAAACGGAGGGAAATGGAGGGCCATATGCAGAGATACCCAACATCTAGTTGAAACATGAGCTTATAGTACAGAAGCAAATACAAATGAATAACTTACTGAGAGATAGAGTGGCTACAAAACCTGCCTGCATGACTTCCACAGTTTTTAAATCTAAGCCACCAAATACTCCAATATCCCCCCTTATATAGCTTAAAGGGATAGTTCACCCCCAAAAGGAGTTTTTGTCGCATTCCTAAGCCAATCATTTGATTCTCCTTTGAGTCATCAAATTATTGGCTTAGGAATGCGACAAAAACAAAAAATATCCATGAATTCAAGGCTCCATGGGGTGAGTAATCGATAGAAAAATAGTCATTTTGGGGGTGAACTATCCCTTTAATGTAGCCTAAATGGCTTGAACCAAGTTTGCGCAAGAAGGGTTTTCTTGCCCCCCGGTGCCCTTCTGGCAGCCAGTAGTGGGCGCATCGCTGTAAAACATTAGCGTCACATGACAAGAAAAGTCAAATATCACAGGAGGCTTGTGTTTTTTTAGTAATAATTAGGTTGGGATCTGCGGAGAAACACTCTGAGCCTAAAACTCTGTGCGCACGAGCATTTCTTTCCACCGCAACTCTCATGGCTGAACCAAGATCCAGATGTTGCGGCTCAGTGTGGATGAAAAACAAGGCGAATAAAAATTGGAGGACGGGAATGGTACACATTAACTATAATCAAAAAGAAACAGAAAACGAGAGCGGGACGCTTTAATTACTTCTCACATGTAATTTGGTTTTTTGGGGGCCAGAGGCAGGCACTGCCAAGAAAAGCTGAAGATGAAAAGAGTCTGAAATTACATGGAGGGGAGAGAAAGGAGAAAGTCCGGAGGCACTTATACTCGCGGTCCGTCACTACGCCACAACACAACTTTACAGACAAGGCCGCTGACAAACCCCGAAGTCAACGTTTCCAGTAAATTGGACACGGCTACGCACACCATATTGACTAACTTAGATCCAGAAAATCAGCAGGGCTGCAACTTTAAGGGAGATGGCGAGAGCATGGGCGGAGAGCTTAGTATTTGAACACTCGTTCACTCTGTAAAATTACCATGTTTGCTGTGTGACTGAACAAGATGTCAAAATCATGTTACAGAAATAAAATAGAAAAGGTTATTGTCCACACATGGATATTAGATTTCACTGTGGCAGAATAAAAAACAGACAAAATCCACTCATAAGACATAAGACTGATTGTTTAAACTTCTAAAGCCCCCTTCAATAATGTGAATCGAATGACGTGTTATTCCTTTCAGATGAGTAGGTGAGGATACACATTGTCTTTGGCCAGTGGAGAGCCTGCTTGGACGCATCAGTTGTCCTATGAAATCTCCTCTGTAGCCGCTGCTCCTCTTGTTTGCAGAGGCTCTCTCTCGGCTCGCCGGTGTTGCCACAGTGCTAAATTGCACAGCTGTTCCACAATCTGTGGCTGTGTTAATTACCCTAATGTGAGCGGCAGCTCGTCAGCTCCTCACTAACGAAGGGGGGGTATGTCGGGGGGGGGGGGGGGGGGGGGGGCTTTCCAGCGAGGGCGCCGTATGTTCGGTATGTAGGGCCCATTTCCACCCGACGCTCCCCAGGCTGTACACACACACACACACACACACACACACACACTCACACACAAACGCGGACCACCCGACACATCCACATCCAGGAGGATACCACATCTAATTAGAACTCCCCAAATCTGCTTACTAAGGGGGAAAAATAAGAAAAACACGCACAGGCCAGATTAAAAAGATGGGGGGCTACTTTAATACACTGCAAGCGAAAGGGGGCTTAGGAGGGAAATAGGAGAACTCTCAATGGAAAGATCCTAGGCAGGCGATGCTGGATGGCTGGGAGGAAGAAGCAGTGGCGGCGTGCGACTCAGAGCCCATCAGTCAGCTTTTGTCAGTCTGATCCCTTAGTGGCACCAAAAGCCCACAGGCGGGAGACAGACGAGACAAGCAGGTAGTTTTGTAGAAAAGTGGCTCCTAAAACTCTCCTAGTTGGCCCCCTGCTTCAGTCCTGTCAAGGACACATCAATCATCAGTGCTAACAAGGGAGACAGCGGGAACAGAAAACCTATACTGAATGACAGCCAAAAACAGGGCCAAAATACAACCAAATCCCAACTCCACTTACCAAGGCAATTTTACCACTTGAGCACAAATAAACACCACAAGCCCATGTGAAACGATTCAATTTCCTCCACCTCTTATAGCGTTTTCTCACGACTACAGCACATGACAATGAAACCCTCCCTAGATGCACCAATGTACCACAGCATTATCACACCATCAGGTTGCATGCTAAGCTTAAGGTGAAAAGTGTTAAAGAATTGTCCCCACTGCAACACACAATCCCCTCCCCGATGCCTCGCTGGCTAAAAGCTTCACCGCTGCGTAGCTCCCACCCACCGTCAGTGATACATGAACACTGCAGGCCCTGACAAAGCACCAGGAGGCTACATAATGAATGCATGAAAGCTAAAGGTGTCACGGGGGGCCTCGCGCCGAGCACAAAACGATGGGGCAATTAGGCCCACACGACACCTCGGGATGGCGTGATGAAGGACTCCGGGGCTCGTCTCCTCTGCTCCTCTTCTGCTGCTCCTCTATCATTAAGGACTGAGCAGCCACATCTGGCTAATGGCACGCCTGGGGTTCCTTGCTCAAACACTGTGTGCCACGCCGCGCACATTTAATTACGCCTCATAAAAGGTAACAAAAGACACAGGCCCCGCGCTCCCGGGGAACCACTGTTTGTTGGGGGGGGGGGGGGGGGTAAGCACACGGGAGGGAGGGGGGGTGGGTTTGGTGAGGTGGGCTGGGTAGCATACATGCAGCTGTCAGAATTACAGGTTGACCTCCAGTTGGTTGCCTTGAAAAGGAATCCACTTAAGTGTCTCTGCTGCTCCTTGATGGCTCCCAATGAGAGGGCTGAGAGAAAACCAGGAGAGGCTCACTAGCCAACAATCAGCCATATCAGCCAATTAGATTGGGAGCTGCACTGGGTGCAGTTGTCTATGGCTAATTGTAGACGGGACATGAGGATTAAAGGGAGAGCCCCTTTTGAAATATGTATGGGCTTCAATAATACTTTTGAAGTGAAGTGGGGGCCTTGTTATTTCCGAGGAGAGGGACGGATGAGAGAAAACAACAATATCATCAGAGAATATCTTGTCCCCCTTAACAACGTTTGTGACCCATTCCACTTACATGCATCCCCTGACTTTCAGGCACTACTGTGCAGCTCAGCGGACCTTCTGCAAAGAGCCTCACTACATTGGGCCTACAAGCATGAAGCACATGTCAACTGCTGCCTAGAGCGACTGGCATATGATGTGACCTATGACTTCAGAGTTAGCTGGAGATTATTTTCTTTTATAAAGTTGGTTCCTTTTCTTTTGTGTAAAGCGACTTATGGTACTTAGAAAAGCGGTATATAAATCTGAGTTATTATCATTATTATTAGTATATTGAGGAAAAGCCTTTGCATTGGCCGTTTTATGTGGCGCACAGATGACATTTTCAGTGAAGGGAAAGACAAAGGAAAGGGAAAGAAACGAGGACATGACTGCACCTCTCAGGTCTCCTGGCAAGCAGATGCCTACGTTTAGGAAATAACATCAGATAGGAAAGAGATGAGGGGGGCAAAATGCCATGGTTCACTGTCGAATCACTCCATTGTCTGGCACTTCTGAGAGCTTAAGTAACGCTACGATAAAGGTCACTGGTCACTTCCATTTGAGCCTGCGCATAAATACCCTCTGACCGCCTGCCATCCCGGTGCAGTTAATAACAACCCCGACTATGAAGGGAAACATCCATGCAATAAAAAGCAGAGGAGATGAAAGAAACAAACATATTTTGTTTTACCACAGACAAATTTGCACTCAAAGGTTACGCGTATTACAACTAATAGAATTCACTCTGCGTAATAGGCTTAACATACTGTTAAGTAAGTGCCCTGGCCCAGAAAAATAGATGTACTGTATAATAGATGTAATATGCTTAATAGGCGGGTGCTGCGTCAGTTCATCTTCCAGAAAGGCACAAGTACAGATTCAGCATTTGGGAAACATCCATGCACTTCACTGCTGATGTTGGTCACTGTTTAAAGGAGGCCAGCGGCAGCCCCATGTTCTCTGCCCACGGATGCATAAGGAATATGGGCAACCTCACAGTAAAATCTGGAGTGTTAATTTAACTCTTAAATTGAACCTTATGGGTGAAAATTTCAGATCTACACTAACACTACAGATTTTGCTGAGCTGGCTTGCCAGTTAGTGCATGCATCAAGTAGGGAACAGAGCTAGTCGTGACATCATGGGTTCAAATCTGTTCAATTCTCTACTTCTCATTCATCTCTCAATGCTGCAGTCAAAGAAAAGCAGAAATCCATTAAAGTTCTCTCATTGAAAAATCACAATGTAACAGTAAAGCTGTGGAAAACAATGATGTCTCGTGAATTTGATAAATGTTAAGTGACCACTGAATCTGCCTCAAATGGCATTGTGGAAAAAGCAACAAAAAAAAAGCTAGTTGTTTAGCTGTTCTTACAGTATGGCACAACCCGCTTCCATAATTCTTGGAAGGTTCTCACAAGTGGGCAAGCTAAAAGCCTGGGAGTATAAGCCAATTTGGATAAGCTCCACATTCCAGACAGGTTCCAGTTGGGATTTATAACACTTTTCCTCTCAAAATGCCGCTATACAGTACACTGCAAATGTATCAACAGAATGTTTTACAGATGAGTTTTGGTATCCCCTTCTTACATACTTAAAATATTAAATCTTGTGTAATTTATGAATAATAACAATATTTTTTAGAAAGCTTAGCAGGCTCCATCGTTGGTTTACTAATACAATACCAGTTATACAATACGAGTTGGTTCAAACAGAAACCCTGAATGCTAATTTAAGCACTTTCAACCTGCCAACCTTATTTTGGATGGCATGTTGGTAGGGAATGACATTATATTGTCAGGAATAGTCCAAAAGAATTGCAGAATTAGCAATGCGAGTCGTTGCAAGCTTGTAGATGGGTTATTTTAGCTATTTGTTGTACAACAAAGTATATAGGGCTTAAGTGGTTAAGTCTGAAAGTGTAAAAATGGACCCGGGGTCCTTTAACACAGAGTATTACTGTGAATCTACGGGTACCATTGTCAGGACTGAGAACAGCGCACTGCATCCAAATGGCTTAGGCCATTTTTTTATTTTTTATTTTTTTTACATTTCTCACTACCTCATTTTTTCCACCCTTGAATTCACACACTGCTTCCAGAATAAATCTCCATTTATTTTTTTATCTGGTATCCAGGCTTCAGGGGGCACAAGGCATTAGTCTCATGATGCTGGGTTTGTCATGTCTCCCCCGGCTGTGATCCGCCTGAACTCTTTCGTTACAAATAGCTGGAGGATTTTTCACCCTCTTATCACACTCGCCAAGCAGGCCTCTCTCTTATCAGCTTTCCGCTACAGATAAATGGGCTTTTGAAGATATGGAATAAGAGAGCTTTTTGCAAGCTAATTCCAGAGCACCCCCATCTGCAGTAGATTGCAGATATAAGGGGGGAAAAAAAGATACATATTTTAAAATGTAGGTGGTGATGCAGAAGGTGGAGAAGATGTTGGGGTTGAGGCGTTGGGTGTCTTAAGAGTATTACAACGTTATGTTCCATAAACAAAACAAAAAAAACACAATGAGAACAGCACATAGTAAAAAGAGAAGCTTAAATGGAAGGCTAGTTTTATAAAGACCTTACAGGTTATTATGACACTATAGTGCTGCTACTGTGCACCAGACAAATCCTTATATAAGCAGTAAGCACTAAAATCACATTCCCTTATGGCTTATCTAAAGCCTATAGTATGGTCTATATAAGTGTCTGTCTATTATAACCTGGCATACTGGACTTATTTCTAGGTGTGCCATATTATGAGTATTGGTGCAATTTAAACAATAGTGAAATCACATTTCTTTCGCAATGCTAACGCATTTTGTGCATTAAGGTCCCACCATTAGGCCTATAATAGTATAGTTGCATTTAACTATAGTAGCCTACACATGGTGACAATAAAACATTGAAAGCTAATCGTAGGCCTATGCTTTTGGACTTTAGGTCTACACAGTAACACCGTTATAACATTTTTGCTACCACATTGTCCCTGTGAACATCACTTTTTTTGTTGTTGAAACATTATATACTGTCTGTTGTTGTTTTTTCTAGTCTAAAATACATAGGCTGGCCTATCCTGCAGAAACAGCACCTTCAAACGATGAGTGACTCATGATGACACCAACGCACTTTAATTCGGACAAACTTGACAGGCTTATTGTCATAATACTGTCTGAGCATTGAACTCACAGGCTGCTAGAGAGCAACATGATGACCTAACCTTGAACGTCCAGATTCTTCCATGCTATGGGGAACACAACCTAATTAAACAGCTCCTCCCCACCGTGGTGCTGATGAGAAGTCACACACGGGACATCCTCACATTGTGTCAATGTCGCACCTTGTCCATTTTTACAGTGTCCGTCCGCAGTGTTGCCATGTCTGCTTAGTATAAGCGACTTTGGGCTTGTTTTTTCTGTAAAGTTGCTTTGAAATTATTGGTGGTTGCGGTTTTTGGGGCTTTTTTCTAAAGTG